>NC_080852.1:37886963-38204463 GCF_030435755.1 Ochotona princeps | reverse complement strand
AGACATCCTCTACCTGCTGGCTCACTCCCCAAATGGCCGCAGTGGCCGGAGCTGAGCTCATCCAAAGCCAGGAGCCTCCTCTAGTTCTCCTACGTGGATGCAGGCACCCAAGGTTTCAAAAGGCCATCTTCTACTGCTTTCCCAGGCCACAAGCAAGGTGCTGGATGAGAAGTGGAGCAGCCGGGACATTAATCGGCTCCCATATGAGAAGCAAGTGTTTCAGGTGCCAGGTGCCCAACTGGGGCAGGGCAGTGGGCACAGAGGTCCAGCAGCTACCTGGTGCAGCAGCTAGGAGTACCCGGTTCAAGTCTAGATGTGCTGCTTCCAATCCTGCTTACTGGTCACATGACTGGGGAGGTAGCAGGGGACTGGGGACTGCTACCCACGTGGGAGACTCAGATGGGGTTTTTGCTTTGACCTGTCACAGGCACCTGGGGAATGACAGAACCAGTGGATGGAAGGTCTCTTTTAAAGACAGAATAACAACAGCAAAAAATACAGAGAAGCCGGCAATGTGGTGTAGCGTGTTAAGAAGCTGCCTGCATCCCATGTGGACACTGTTTGGGACTCCCAGCTGCTCCACTTCCCATCCAGCTGCCTCTTAATGCACCTGGGAAAGCAGTGGAAGATGTCTCAGCTGCCGGGGCCCCCGAACCCACGTGGGAGAAACACTTCTAGTTTCGTCCTGGCCCAGCCGCAGCTACCATGGCCAGTGGGAGAACCAGCCGATGGGGAGACTGGTCTAACTCTTCCTTTCATGTAAATATATCTCAAAACAAAACAAACCACAGCAAAGTGCAGGCGGTGTAACCACCACAGCACACCCTCCTTTGCCTCCCCAACCTGCTCGCTGCCTCACTGTTCCAGCCCCTCTCTGAATGCTGTCGCCCCCCACTACACCTTCTCCCCTTCTCTGTCTCCAAGAGTAGGTGGGCAGCCATACACATGCCCAGGGTTCAAGCCATTCTCTACTTGAGGGGCCCCTAGACTCAGTCTTCCTTGTCTGGAACATGGGGCCACAAAAAGAAGTCGTTTCCCTCCTCCATCCCCCCCCAAATTCTGAACCCCTATCACAGGGCTAACAGCAGTACCTACCTCCCTGGGGTGCTGTGAGGATTAAGAGACGATGCCCGACCACAGCCCAGGTCGGTGCCCGGACTGCCTACTGGCTAGCTCCACCCGCGGGTCGCCCCAGCGCCCCGCCTCGAAGGCCCCTTGTGCTCCACGAACCCCCTAGGCCGCCTCTGCCCCCAACGAGCTCCTCACTGCAAACCCCCCCTCCTCGTCCGGGCTCGGAGCAACCGCCCCGGAACTGGCTGTGGGCGGGCCGCCTGCTGCGGGGGACTCGGGGGCGGGCGTGGGGTGCGGGCCTCGGAGCGGCCTGGAGCGCGGCCGGCGGGGGCGGGGCCCGACGTCCGGGACCCGGGAGCCGCAATCGGCCCCGCCGAGCCCCGGGGCGGCAGGTGGGAGGGGCCCGGAGGCAGGATGGGGGCGCACAGCCGGAAGCAGCGTGGGCCTCCTCCGCCTCGGTTTGGCCTAATTTGGTGCCCAACCTAAGGTCGGCCTGTACCATTGCCTGCCCGGGGGGGAAGCTGTAGCAGAGGCGAAGAGAAAAGGTGAAGGCACCAGCGGCAGTCCAACAGATGGTGTGAGGCGCTTGCATAGACAACGATAACTTCGACAGTTTGAAAACACCAAGACAATCCTAGCGGGAGAACGCCTTGAAGATACCAATGTCCCACAGATTTTTTCCTCCCTTCCCCCTTCAGAAGCCTGATGGTATCGTCCGGAAGTCCTGGCGGAGACTGCGGCTGCGCTGCTGGAGAAAGGGCAGGCGTCGTCGCGGGGCTGGCCACTTCCGTACTTGCGCTTTCCGGCCCAGCCAGCGCCCGCGATGGTGAGGGAGCCGGGCCCCCGGCCGGGGACCCCCTCTTTGTGCCTCACGGCTGTGGGTCTTGGGGGAGACGTAGCTCTGCTGCGGAGGGCCTGCGGCTGTGGGGTGCCGGGAATGTTGGGGACCCGAAGAGGGTGACAGAAGGAGGGAGGGGCGGGGGCCCGGGTGAGGAAGGGGCGAGTCGGGGAGACCGGCTGGTGGGGGGCGGCCTAGCGGACGGGCCATGGAGGCGGCTGGGGGGTCGTCTTGGATCATGGAGGAAGCCGGAAGTGGGCCTACCGCGGGGAGTAGCGCTGCGGGGCACGTTGGCGGCCTCGCGACCCCGCGGCTTGCCAGTGGTGTGCGGGGGGCCGGCGGGCGCCCCCATTTCCTCGTCCCTCCAGCCTTGCCCCTTCCCCGTCTCTGTCGCCTCCCCCCGGGGCCCGGCTCTCCGGCCGTCCACTGCTTCCCCTCTGCATGGACCACCTGTGCCCGGTGAGGGTTCGGTCCGCCTCCCCAGGTCTCTTAGCAGGTTTCGGTGGACACCTTGAAGTTGGGCTGGGATTCAAGGCTCACCTCATTCCTGGCTTCTCTGTCTCGGCTCATTTTGCGTGTTCCTGCCTCAGCTAGAAGATTGAGCATTTTTTCCTGGGCGAGGACGGGCCTCAGATTTAGTGAAGTAGATGTCTTTGTGAGAAGGCAGGTGTCATGGAACAGGCCACCCCGGAGTACCCCTTAGTGCTGATGGAAGCTGACAAACATTGCCTCGTTATTCTGTGGAGATGGAGCTACCCCACCAAGTTGTCCCAACCCTTGTCAGTGTCCCCTGCCTCTTCCGGTTGCAGAGCGCCTCTGAGCTTGTCCTTGTTCCTGGGATAAGAGTTCGCTTACATGTGTCACTATTTGTTTTCATTTGTCCACTGGGTGGACACTTTCTTGGAAATTGTGGCAGTCGCCACCTTGACCATCTCCCTCCAGAGCTAGTCCTGTCCTCAGCCACTGTCCAGGGCTCTTTGAAGAGCCTCCCTTCCGCTGTCTACCTCCCTCGGGCCTCCCTCCATTCTCTGACCCTTAGGACACGCGCAGTTCTGTCACTTCCTCCTAAGAAAGCCCCAGCGATGGGGCCTTCCCACACCAAGAACAGAGTGAAACCAGTACTCAACCTAGGATGTGTCTCATTCAGCAGCCCACAGTGCCTTTTGTGCTATTGTAACCTCAGTCAATTGCATCTGTCGCCTGTCCATTCATTCATGCATCCTGCTGAACACGGTTGGGTGCCGAGCCAGGTGTGGCCAGTGGGCTGTGGCTAGACATACCTACTCTGCCAAGACTAAGACTCACTCTCCAGAGGAGAGCCGTCCACTGAGATGGCCGAGTTCCTTGTCACAAAGGGGAAGTTACGCAGAGTCCGTGTGAGGAAGGAAGATGTGTGTGATGGCTGGGGCGCGGAGACATGAGCCCATGGCTGCAGGCGTGGGAGCCCCTGCCTCCCCAGGCACTGAGGGGGGACTTGGCTTGCCGCAGGCACTGGCTGCAGGCGTGGGAGCCCCTTCCTCCCCTGGCACTGAGGGGGGACTTGGCTTGCCCCAGGCACTGGCTGCAGGCGTGGGAGCCTCTGCCTCCCCAGGCACTGAGGGGGGACTTGGCTTGCCGCAGGCACTGGCTGCAGGCGTGGGAGCCCCTTCCTCCCCTGGCACTGAGGGGGGACTTGGCTTGCCCCAGGCACTGGCTGCAGTGTGCAGTGGGAGGTCTCTGCTGTTTTCCTCAGGGCCTGATGCGCCTGGTCCTGTTTCTGTGTCCGGTCAAGCCAGTGTCTCCTGCTGGAGGAGAGGACAGGCAGTTTCTTCATGTCACAGCTGTCATCTCTGCCCCCTACCCGGTGGGGCTAGTGGAAGGTGCAGATGCTCTTCCTTGTTTGAGTTTCTCACGAGGTGGGGAATGGCACACCAGCGCCTGTATCCTTGTTGTCCTAGTGCAGCTTGTGGGTGTCAGCCTCGGGGCTGTGAAGGGCTGCAGCTTTCTCTGTGGTGCCTCAGGCTGCTCCGCTCGGAGAATGGCCCGCTCATGCTGCTGCTGCTTTTTTTTTTTTTAAAGATTTATTTTATTTTTATTACAAAGTCAGATATACTGAGAGGAGGAGAGATAGAGAGGAAGTGGAGCTGCCGGGATTAGAACCAGCTGCCACATGGGATCAAGGCGAGGACCTTAGCTACTAGGCCACGCCGCCAAGCCCCGCTCTTGCTTCTTGATGTCAGTAGCACCCTCCCCCACATCTGCAGGTGGCAGAATTGTCCCCTGGCAGTCACCAGGCTAGACTGGGACCAGAAGGCATCTCGAAGGCCTCCTCTGTTCTGTTCTGTATGGTGGATGGGAACCAGGCAGCTCCAGATGTGTGCGTGCGCGCACAGGGACAGATGGATGGAAGGAAGGATGTGGGGAGCTGGATTCTAATCTTGCCCTTGGGCCTTCTGCAGACTGCCACGCTTCGCCCCTACCTGAGTGCCGTGCGGGCCACGCTGCAGGCTGCTCTCTGCCTGGAGAATTTCTCTTCTCAGGTGGTGGAACGACACAACAAGCCTGAGGTGGAAGTCAGGTAGGAACGCAAGGGGTGGGTGGGTAAGGGGTGTAGTGCCCTGCGCTGGGGGCTCTGGGGAGCCTGGATCTGGAGTTGTCAGAATAGCCTGAGGTGGAAGTCAGGTAGGAACGCAAGGGGTGGGTGGGTAAGGGGTGTAGTGCCCTGCGCTGGGGGCTCTGGGGAGCCTGGATCTGGAGTTGTCAGAATAGCGGGACCTGATCAGAGTTGGGGAAATGGGGTCAGTGGGTTGATGGGACGGAACTCTGGGGAGAAGTTCCCTGGAACCGGGATTGCAGGATATCTTGGGCTGTTGACGGAGTTTCCTGAGGTGCTGTCAGAGGCACTGGTAGCTTAGGATCAGGTGTGATAATTTGATTAATGACGTTTAAAAAAATTATTTGGGGGACTGAAACTGTATCTCCACCTGGAAAATCCTCCACCTCCCAAGTGCTGGGATCCCATGTGAGATTGATTCATTTGATAAGTAGAGTTAGTCATTCATTATGTGAGGATGTGAGACCGTAAGAATCAGGGGGAGCCCCTTGGCTCTAAAGATCTGAGAGTAAATTGCTTGGAATTGATATACAGAGAGAAGGAGAGACAGAGAGGAAGATCTTTCATTCAATCATTCACTCTCCAAGTGGCCGCAACGGCCGGTGCTGTGCCAATCCAAGGGCAGGAGCCAGAACTTCCTCCACATCTCCCACGAGGGTGCAGGGTCCCAAGGCTTTGGACCGTCCTCGACTGCTTTCCCAGGCCACAAGCAGGGAGCTGGATGGGAAATGGGGCTGCTGGGATTAACACTGGCGCCCATATGGGATCCTGGCACGTTCAAGGCGAGGACTTTATTTTATTTATTTATTTATTTTTTACAGTGTACAGTGAAGGAATTGCAACATGGAGAACTTAAATAAAAGGTTTTTTTTTAATAAAAGTTTTTTTAACTTTGAACTTTACACTGGTTTATAGGAAGTCATCAAGTGTTTTTTGACTTGAAGTTTCTGTAGGAAGAATGAAGATTAAATGTAGCAGTTGTGTGATGGCTGTTTCACGCACTGGAATTGGGCAGCGTCTGGCTGAGCCCTTGCTCACCTTATGGAATTCTTTTGCCCTGGCTGTGTTTTGGGCATAGCTTCTTGCTTTGCTGTGTCTTCCTCTTCTTGTTTAATTTCTACCAACTGATAGTATAATCTGCCGAAAAAAAATGATTTTTTAAAAATGACTACACGTGTATTGTTAAAGTACATCAGTAAAAGAAATACAGTAAAGCCCTTTGGTGCATGAGGGACTGTGCAGTCTTTCTGCAAAAAATTGATACTCTAACTTTATTCACATCTTAAAGCAATTCACAAATGAACCTAAGAAAAGGGTTTGAAGAAAAACAACGGGAATGGGAATGTGTGCCTATAGTGAATGAAATGAAACTTAGTAAAGTTACCTGTAAGAGAAGAAAAAAAAAGAGAGGGGACTGAGTGATGACTCAGTGCCTAAATCTTTGCCTTGCCAGTTCCTGCCCCAGCTGTTGTATTTCCCATTCAGCTCCCTGCTTATGTCCTAAGAAAGGAATCGAGGACGGCCCAGGGCCCTGAGATCCTGCACCTGCGGGCCAGACACATGGAAGAAGCTCCTGGCTCCAAATCAACTCAGCTCATCTCTGGCCATTGCAGCCACTTGGGAAGTGAACCAGCAGATGGAAGATCTTTTTCTCTGTGTCTCTTTCTCTCTGTGTCTCCTTCTCTGTGTAAATTTGCTTTTCCAATAACAATAAATGGTTCTTAAAAAGGAAGGAAAGTAGAGTTACATAGAGCAGGAGAGATGGAGAACTTTCCATCTGCTTGTTCAGTCCCCAAGTGGCCACAACAGCCAGAGCTGAGCTGACCAGGAGCCAGGAGCTTCTTCGGGTCTCCCAAGTGGGTGCAGGGTCTCAAGGCCTTGGACCATTCTCTCCTGCTTTCCCAGGCCACAAGCAGGGAGCTAAATGGGAAGTGAATTAGCCAGGATTAGAACTGGTGCCCATATGGGATCCCGAAGTGTGCAAGACAAGGATTTTAATCACTAGGCTACTGCGCCAGGCCCCTGCATACTTTTCTAATTTAAGGATCAAGAATTTTTTTTTCCTTCCAGTATGAACTCTCTTTCATACTATTCCAGATAGTCCTTGAAAAAAAAATTGTAAGTACGTATGTATTATGTTTCTTTTGAAAAGCAGAGTAAAATGGAGGAGACAAAGACAGAGGCAAACCAAGATTTTCCATCTGCCAACATTAGGGCAAGGACAGGCAGAAACCAAGAGCCCAGAATGCCAGAATGAGTAGCATAGACCCTTATACTTGAGTCATCCATCACCAACTACCCACTCAGGGTCTGCAGAAGCAGGAAGCTGGATTGGGAGCCAGAGCTGGGATTGTAATCCCTGTGTGGGTTGGTGGTGTCTAAACCAGCATCTTGAAACCATCAGGCCAGATGCGGGCATTTCATGGTGGTATCAGCTCACACCGTGTGCTTAGATCCCACAGCAAGTCTCTGGAGGTCCAGAGACATCCACTGTCCTAAACTGACCGAGGTGCCAGTGGTGAGTCAGTAAACCTTCTGTGTTGGTGTTAAAGGAGACCGCTGTGGGCAGATGCTGCCCTCATCTCCCGAGGGCTTCCCTTGTGGTTTGTGGTCTTCGGTTGTTAAAATCAGCTCGCTCTTGTCAAGTTCACAGAATATGGCAGCACACTGTTAGACATTTGACCCTTTTTGATCTCTCAGTTGTTGCCAGTGGGATAGGAATCAAAATTGAGATTCGGCAGGGCAACTTGGCAAAGACGATGGCAGGCAAAGCTGCATTTCGAGGCTTTTTCATCCTGACGCCAGGGGTTGGGCACTGTCTGCTGTGGAACATGCTCACTGGCCTACAGCCCTGTGTGCCGGTGTTTTTTGGCCATCGTGATCTCCACGATCCTAGAATCCCCAAGTGTTGTGTCCCTCTGCGACATTGAGATCTCTGCGACTGTTTTCAGGAGTAGCAAGGAGCTCCTGTTACAGCCCGTCACGATCAGCAGGAATGAGAAGGAGAAGGTGCTCATCGAGGGCTCCATCAATTCTGTCCGGGTCAGCATTGCTGTCAAACAGGTGAGGCTGCCTGTCCAGCAGGGATCCCCACATTCCTGGTTTGGGGGTTCAGGAATTCCAGGCTCTGCTTCCTAGAATGTATTCAGGAGGTGATCTGCCAGACTGAATGGTCAGCAGGGTAAAAGGGGACTCCAGTGCTATCTTGTGGGGCTCGCACTAGGCTAGAAGGCAGGACAGGCAACATCCGAGACACTGGGCCTGGTTCGGTGTTGGGTTGCAGAGCTGCAGCTTAGGAATGGAGAGAACGTGTGATTGGGGAAGCTAACCGCACTGGGAGTGATTGGATTGTGAGGGTCTCAGACTGAGACTTGGGGTTTGCTTCAGCACTGCTGCTTTCCCACTACCCCATGACTGTTCTGTGTGTATCCTCCAAAGGGTGGCTTACCAGGTAGATGTTAAAAAATGGAACTACTTCCTTTTACTCAAATTTGTTTGAGAAGAGATTTTATGCCTTTAATGGGAAAGATAATCACCTGCTGTTGGAGAAGGGAAGTAGAGACAGTGAAAGCAAAACAGGGCTTCTAAGCTCAGACTAGATACTATTGTCTGTGGGAAACCCTAACCCTGAAATCTGTTTTCCTTGTTAAAGCCCAAAATTAACAAGTGGTTGGCAAAATTGTCCCTTCAAGTATACAGAATCCAAAAGCAGAAGTTGTGGGTCTTGTTGCACGTTTGTTGCGGATACCCCGAGTGTTCCTGGCTGCTCACTGAAGGAGTGGGATGAAATGTGGGCGGCTGAGGACTGTGTCACCGGAGCTAGCCTGTGCAGTGGGTGTGCTGAGATTGAGGTAGTGCCTCCGCATGTGAGGCAAGACCCTGCCGTAGACTCTGCCCTCGACCCTCCTGTCAGGACGATCGAGAGTGCCCCAGCACAGCAGTCACTGCCCCTGGCTAGCCCAGGCTCCGGGCTTTCCTGACCCAGGATGTCAGCTGTAGGGACTCTGTTGCTCCTGTGCTCTCTCACCAGGCTGATGAAATAGAGAAGATTCTGTGTCACAAGTTCATGCGCTTCATGATGATGCGGGCAGAGAACTTCTTTATCCTTCGAAGGAAACCAGTGGAGGTGAGGGCCCGTGACCCCAGTGTTTGCAGGACCTTGGATTCTGTCACTGTTCTAGAACTGGTACCCTGGCTGCCAGAGCTGAGCACAGGGCTCAGCTTAGGGAGTAGAGTCTGCCTCCACTGTGGAAACGGCCCCCGAAGGGAGAGTTGCTACTCCTCTGGGCAGAAAGAACGTGGTGCAGTCAGACTCCTTACTGAGATGTGCCACCAACTCTGTTGTGGCCTCTCAGAGCCCTGGTTGACACTGGTTACTTGCTGCCTGCCTGTGTGCTGGGATTCCCCTCCGACTGCCTGCCAGGTCAGCTCATAGTATCTGTTCTCAGTGCTGGAGCTGATACTGTCCCAGACTTGGTGTGGGCTGGCCATGTGCCAGCGTCTGTCTCTGGTCTTGGATTTAATGTCCGGAATGACCCTGAACAGACACAGTTACTCATATACAGTGCTTTGCCCAAATAGTAAGATACCAGATCCAACCTGTCACGGAGTCTGTCTGGACCACACATTCTGCTACAGGGGTAGCTGCTTCCATAACAAGATTACAGATCCCTTTGCATCACTGACTGACGCTGACCACAAAGCTGTTTGGGCCATAGTCTTCCCAGTGAAGCTTTCCAACCACAGTTTCCCAGCAGGCTCTGCTGACGGGGAGGCGGGACACACGCCCGGAGCTAAGAGGATGTGTGCCCCGGGAGCAGGTCTCAGCCTTCTGGCAGCATGGCAGCTGGTTGCCTGGTGCTGACTTCCGATGCTGCTGCCTCTCCCCCAGGGCTATGACATCAGCTTCCTGATCACCAACTTCCACACCGAGCAGATGTACAAGCACAAGCTGGTAGACTTTGTGATCCACTTCATGGAGGAGATCGACAAGGAAATCAGTGAGATGAAGCTGTCGGTCAATGCCCGGGCACGGATCGTGGCGGAGGAGTTCCTCAAGAACGTAAGGCCAGGGTGTCCTTGTTTCCTTCTGGCAGGGAAGGAGCACTTAGCACCCACCACAAACTGTGCCAGCAGCCTGTTGGCATCCCTGTGGCCTCTAGAACGTGAGGTGCGTGGCAGGTCCACCAGGGGCTGTGGGGACCCCTCTTGGAGCCTGCTGAGGTGTTTCCGGTAGCTGGGGGTGTGTACCGCCAGCCAGGTCTCATAAGGAGGGACCCACGCAGGACCTCAGCTATGCCAGTTCAGGTCCCAGAAGTGAGTGAAGAGCATGTGGGAGCTTCCAGGACTCTGCCTTAGTTCATCATGGCACACACTTCAATGCTTTGCTTCAGCATCTTTATTTGACCTGTTTTTCATTACTAAAGGGCCTTAGCTCTCCAGATCCTTCTTAGATTGTTTGTGTCTTTCTAATCGAAAGGCCAGCAGTGCCCTTGTTTACACTGAGGAGCTGGTTTTATTTTATTTAGATGTTTGGGACGTGCCTTCCTTTTTTTTTTTTTCTAAACAATCTTTGGTTTGTTGACATGTTCCGCTCAGAGTTGTCTGTGAGCCTTAGATGGTAACGTGGTGTGTACTCCTGTCTCTGCGTATAGCTCTGGCTCTGAAGGAGCCTGCATGCATGTCTAAAAATGGAAACCACACCCGCTGCCCGGGGGAGGGGCGGCGGCCGGCACACATGGTAGCTGCAGTCACTGAGGCACTGCACACCCTGCGAACACCCTGCAGCCCACTCCACTGCAGGCTGCCTGGCTCGGTCGGTCCCCGTCCCTCAGCTGAATAATGAGGAAGCTCTTGTAAGTAGGTTCCTTCTAGAGGAGTTGAGCACTATATGAGGGCTCCAGAGCCCTGGGCCTGCACCACAAGGCATCTAGCGGCAGCTGAGTGTCCAGTGTGGAGCTACTTCGAGCACTTAGAGTTGTACCAGATTCAGAGCTAAGGAACCCTTTAACGCTCAGTCTCTGGATCAGGTTTCACCCCCATTTTGCTGCTGAGATTAGGGCTCTGGACATGAAGTCGCCTTCCCAGCAACCCTTGTCTGTTGGGACCCAGAGCATGCGGCTGGGTCTGCCTGCCAGGTCTCAGCTGGCAGCTGGGTGTCTGGCAGAGGCTACAGCCTTGGTGGTGGCAGGGTGGTCCGATAGGAAGTGTCTGCAAGGCCTGTGAGCTGGATGGGCTCAGTGTATGCACCTCACCTGAAGGAAATTGTGCCACACAGCTCTGCCCATGGTGGCCTCACTTTCCAGTTTTCGGGAGAACTCTGAGGCCGTGTTTGTGCGTGGAGTCTCCCGAATTCAAGGTTGCCAGCTGATTCATGTTCTCCTGAACATGGGTTGTATGAAACAGCGCTCGCTCGGAGCAGGGTTCAGCCACAGGCATTGGCCCACAAGCTCCAAGGCTGTATAAATCACCCAGGACTCTCCTGGGCAGTACTGGCTGGACACAAAGCCCTGCCCCGACGCTTTCCACTGGGTCCTCAGCAGCCCAAGCCCTTTCCTGGGAGCCTCAGTTAGAAGGCCAGCTCGGCTCACGGGGCAAGATGCTGCCAGATGTCCTGTGGTCACAGCTGGCTGGCGACGTCCCAGCAGGACCCTCAGCATACCTGGATAACCACCACTCACTGCCTTTTGGTTCTCTCAACAGTTTTAAGCTGTCTGGCTGAATCCCGTGGCCTCCCTCTCAGACTCCCCCATGTCTGCGTGTGTCTGCGAAGGCGTCCTGAAGTCCTCCCCAGAGTGGCAGCGACGATGGCAGCAGCGGGAAGCCAGTTGGGGTGGGCGATAGGTGCGGGAGGGGGTGGTGTGCTTGCTAGCTGGGCGAGGATGCAGTGGGCGTGCCCGAAGGCTACTCGTGCCTGGTCAGGCTGGCTTGTCACGTTCAGTCCCCTGGGCCGGGACGGGTTTTTTTTTAAGTCTGAAATTTAAACTGTGCTTGTAGGAGACTACCTTTTTGTCTCTCTCTTTTTTTTTTTTTAACAAACACCCTCCACTGCGGTGGCTGTGACTGGTCCTAGTGATCGTACCTTATTGGTCGCCGTGGGTCTGGGCGGGCCTGGAGCCAAAGGTGACTGTTCTCCCCAGTAGCACCCCACATGGTTCCCGACTCGGGTTGCTCTGCCCGGCCCTCTCAGTGCTGATCCTCCTTGGGCCCAGTAAAAGTGGTGGGGATCCCCTACCAGCTTCCTGAGCTCTCTGCAGATAGCCACCTAGCTCTGGCTGGGGACAAGGCTGACTTGGTGACCACCAGCCATGCCTGGGAGCAGGGGCCCAGAAACCAGGCACCCTCTGGCTTCAGGGGCTGTTTGGTGGTCTCTCAGCTGAAGGGTCAACCTGTTGTCCTGCCAGTGCAGTGCCTGTGCCGGAGGGGGAGAGGTGAGTGCCCCAGAGCGTCCTGGCTCGCTGTCTTCAATGCCTGCTCTGGCCCCTCTGTACCCACACTCTCTGTCTTCTCTTCCAGTTCTGGTGGCCCTCCCTCCTGATTAAAGTCTCTTCTTGCCCCTTTGGGGCTGCATGAGGTCTGTGGTGTGTGTGTGTGTGTGTGTGTGTGTGTAGGGGCGAGCATACACAGCCCACTGTTTGGTCCTATTGTTAGCCCTCCCAGGGCCCTCACCCAGGCTCCATGTATTTCTGAAGCCACTTGGTAACTGTCCAGAGCTGAGTGCTGTCAGATGATGGTCTCAGGTGCACTTAAAGGTGGCCTGGGAGAAGCAGGGATCTCAGTGTCTTAGGGACAAAGAACTTGGACGAGCTCCAGTAGCTCATCACAAACCTATTGACCTTGGAGCAAGAAGGTGGATCTTGCCTCTGCTAAAGCAGTAATGGCTTTCCACATGGAACTATTTGTTTCAATTTAAATAAAGTTTAAAATCTGTTCTTTAGTCCCACTGTCGCATGCCAGGTGCTTGTGAGCTCAAGTGACAAACAGAACTGCTGTTCCAGAAACCAGAAAGTGAGGTTGGATAGTGCTAGGACTCGCAAGTGACAGCTGGATGGACGGGAAGGAAAGCAGACGTGTGCGTGTCCTGACTCGGTTCTGAACGTGGTGCTGAGCGCCTCAGTTTCTGCAGAGGGGAGGTGTGGCGCGAGCATCCCCCAGTGTGGGATGCCGGCTGGCTCCAGGCTGCGAGTGGGCACAGCCTCCCTGCCTTGGGTGAGAGTTGGCAGTGCCACCAGGCTTCACTATCACCAGGCAGGGGCCTCTGGGAATTCTAGGATAGGTTGTCCGGGACACTTCCAAGGGGCAAGTGAGGGGAGGGAGGGTTGGGGTGGGGATGGCCTGTATGGCTGTCAGCCCTTTATGACAGGACCTCTGTGACCTCCCTGTCCTCTGCCTTGCTGAGCTGTCACACCATCTGTCGAGCACATGGCTGCATTCTAGCTTTGTAGCCCGTAAGCGGGGTGCTCCCGGTGAAACTGGGTGGACACGTGCACATGGCGGCTGGTTGCTCAGCACCTGTCCCAAGAGGGCACTGTCTGCCTCAGCCAGGCAGAACCCTGGGTTTTCACAGATCTGTCCCTCAAGGTCCCAAGTTCCTAAAACCAGGTTGGTAGCCTGATGAGAATGTGTTGCGTGTCTGCCAGGGCCAGCCCGGGGGCCTTTCTTTCAGGAAGCTCAGCTACAGCTACGAGCCTGGGCTGGGGCCTGGGGGTTGTTGGAAGGTGATGGTGTGGTTCGTCTTCAAACCAGGTAGGGGGAACTGACTTCCCAGTAAGAACAGCTATATCCTGAGACTAACACGAGCTGCACATGGTGTTGCATTGCCCTTGCCTGGGGCCTCTGTGAGCAGCTGACAGATACGGTGCAGCTCCACCGAAGGGGGAAGCTGCCGTCTCGCTGAGTGTCCAGGATCACCTCTCCGTGAATCAGGAGGCCAGTCACTTGGCATCTCTTCGCCTTGGTGTATTAGAGGATGACGCCTCTCCAGAAAGGCTTGATGGGCCTGGCCAGGGGCTAACCAATTAGCAACCCGTTAGTTCCCTCTGCAGCTGACTCACAGTGAGCTGGGTTTTTCTTTTCAAGTTTCAGGGCTTGGAGCTGAGCTCTGCCCCTTGTGATTGCCCCCTCCCATCCCCTTCAGATGCCCTGCCTTTAGGCTCCTCCCCTTCTCCTGGGAGCTGCTTTGTGGAGCTCAAGTAGCTTCATCAACACACCTAACACCTGCAGCCCTTGTATTCCTTTGCTTGCTCATGCCCCCACCTCAACTCCTGTTGAGCTGGAAGTTCAGATCAGCTGCCATTTGTCAGTGCATACCCTGTTCCTAGTGTGTGGTACCCTAGAATGAAGGGAGAATGACCCAAGCCTCGGGCTCTCAGGAACAGCCTGAGAAACCAGCATGCCCACACTAACGGGCAGCTCAGAGCTGCCTTTCTGGCAGGTGAGGCCTGGATCCCCACCCGCGGGGAGAAGAACCACTGGAGCCCCCAGAGATCCACTGCAGCTCCCGAACCGGCTGCCACACTTTGTATGCCTAGAGAATGGTTTCCAAGGCGACAGTAAACAGAGGGCGGGGCCTGGGACCAAAAGCCCCGCTCACCAAGGCTGCGGCGCGCCAAGGGAGGCGGTGAGAGGGCGCATGCAGGGCCCTGGCTGCGGACTCCTGCTTCTGAGCGCAGGGAAGCTGGGGCCTGCGCGCCTGGGCTCCGCCTCCTGGTGCTACCCAGAGGGCGGCTTGGGGTACGGCTGGCCGGGGGAACGACAGCCACCTGAGCCCCGCGTCAGTTCCGCTGCCCGCTGGCCCTGGGTGCGCCACTCCCGGCGGCGACAGGGGCTACCATCACCCGGGCAGCTACAGTGGCCTGGGCCCGCCTCCACCCAGCCGGAGGGGGATTGTGCGAGCGGCAGCCCTGCCCCTGCGCACCCTCTGGATCAAGCCTTCGAGAAGCTTTCCCAGGGTCTGCACCCCAAGAGCACCTCAGATCCTCGCTCCCTGGGCCCCCTGCACTCTCTGGCCCTAGATGATGACCTGCCGCGGGACGGTGAGCCCGGAATGGCGCACAGCCTGGACGGGCTGCTGCGAGAAGGAAGATGCTGGGTGGGGGACAGAAGAGAGCACTAGGCTGTGCCCCCAGCCTGCCCTGCCTGGCATCTTTCCGCAGGTTCCTCTTGCCTGTGGGGTGGATTCTCCAAGGTGTCTCACCACATGGGCCGCCTCAAAAATGCCAAAATCCACGTGGAGAGAGCTGTCAAGGTCAGCGGGCGCTGATGGGGGGCTTAGATGGGTCCCCGGAGTGGGGGGAGCTCAGCCTGCATTCTTTTTTTTTTTTTAAAGATTTATTCATTTTATTACAGCCAGATATACAGAGAGGAGGAGAGACAGAGAGGAAGATCCTCCGTCCGATGATCCACTCCCCAAGTGAGCCGCAACGGCTGGTGCGCGCCGATCCGAAGCCGGGAACCAGGAACCTCTTCCGGGTCCTCCCACGCAGGTGCAGGGTCCCAATGCATTGGGCCGTCCTCAACTGCTTTCCCAGGCCACAAGCAGGGAGCTGGATGGGAAGTGGAGCTGCCGGGACTAGAACCGGCGCCCACATGGGATCCTGGGGCTTTCAAGGCGAGGACTTCAGCCGCTAGGCCACGCCGCCGGGCCCCAGCCTGCATTCTTAACCACCACAACAAAGACTACCTCCCCACAGAACTTGGCAGAAGTCTAGACGTGGTTCCGCTTCCCTTTTCCTTCTGTTTTGCTTATGTATATAACATATATTGTATATATAGCATATATAATACACACATTTGTGTGTGCCATGGGCAGCGTTGGGCCACACTGAAACTGGGAGCCGGGCACTGTCTGTGGGTGTTCCAAGTACGTGCTGGGAACCCATGTACTCGACTGTGAATCCAGCTGGGTCCATGCAACCCCCTCTGTCCTCGCCAGCCTGGCCTGGTGCGCCCAGATCCAGTCCTACTTCTCCCATTTCAGACTCCTGCCCCTTGTTTTCCTGCGACTGTGCTACGCACAGTTCTCCGCAGTCTCTGGTCTACCCCATCTCTCAGCTGCTCAAGATAGAAATCTCTCGTTCACCCAAATCTCAACCCTCACACCTTTGCCAATCATTGTCAGGACCCCCTTCCATTTTGTAAAGGCTTATTGATTTGAAAGTCAAACTGGGACCTGGCACAGTAGTCTAGCGGCTAAAGTGTTCACCTTGCATGCGCTGGGATCCCATATGGGTGCTGGTTTCTGTCCTGACAGCCGCACTTCCCTTCCAGTTTCCTGCTTGTGGTCTAGCAAAGAGGATGGCCCAAGGCCTTGGGACCCCACACCCTTGTGGTAGACCCAGAGGAGGCTTCTGGCTCCGGATTGGCACAGCACCGGCTGTTTCAGCCACTTTGGGAGTGAACCAGCAGATGGAAGATCTTCCTCTCTGTCTTTGCTCCTCTGTATATTTGCCTTTCCAATAAAAATAAATAAATCTTTTTAAAATGGGGGTCTAGAGCAGTAGCCTAGTGGCTAAAGTCCTTGCCTTGCAAATGCTGGGATCTCATATGGGTGCCTTTCCTATCCTGGCTCCTCCACTTCCCTTCCAGTTCCCTGCTTGGCCTGGGAAAGCAGTCAAGGATGGCCCAAGACCTTGAGCCCTGCACCCTCGTGGGAGACCCAGACGAGGTTCCTAATTTCTGGCTTTGGATCAGCTCAACTCTGGCAGTTGCAGCCACCTGGGGAGTGAATCAGTGGAGGAAGGTCTTCCTCTCTGTCTTTTCCTCCTCTCTTTATATCTGACTTTCCAATAAAAAGTAATAAATAAATCTTTAAAAAAATTACAAAAGTGACAGGAAGAAAGGGAGAGGTCTGCTGGTTCACACCCCCTGCCAGTTGGCCACAACAGCTAGGTCTGAAATAGTCCAAAGCCAGGAAGTCCATTCTGCTCTGCCACAGGGGTGTCAGGGCCCATGCCCTTGGACCATCTGCCGCCACTTTCCCAAGTGCAGTAGTAGGGAGCTGAATGGGAAGTGTAGCCAGGACATGATCCAGCACCCATTTGGAATCCTGGCACTTAAAAAGTGACATTTTAGCCATTGAGTCATCGTGATGGGCCCTTCTTTTTTGTTTATTTTAATTAATTTATTTTAATTGGAAAGGGAGATTTACAGAAAGAAGGAGAGATTAAGAAAGATCTCCCATCAGCTGGTTCAAGCCCCAAATGCCCACAATGGCCAGAGCTGTGCCGATCTGAAGCCAGGACCCAGGGACCTCTTCTGAGTCTTCCACGTGGCTGCAGGTTACCATGGACTTGCACCATCTTCCACTGCTTTCCCAGGGCATAAGCTGGGAGCTGGATGGGAAGTGGAGCAGCCAGGACACTAACTGGTACCCATATGAGATGCTGGTGCTTGCAGATGGAGGGTTAGCCTAGGGGCCTTCCACAGCAGCCTTCTAACTATAGGTCTGACTGGCAACCTGGTTCTTGATCCGTCTGTCCTGTACACAGCAGTGATGTAAACTCACACAGCCTGCAGCATGCTCCCTCTTAGTTTAGCCTGATTCTCATGCTCCTTTCAGCGCGAAGTCCAAGTCCATTCCCAGGCCAGCAGAGCCCCCTGCAGCCTGGCTGCAGCCTTTGCAACACTCCCATATTTTCAGGTTTATTTCTTTGGCAGATGGAGTTACAGAGAGATGAATCTTCCATCTGATGGTTCACTCCCCAGGTGATTATAACAGCAGGCTTGGGCCAGGCTTAGGCAGAAGCTTCTTCCAGATCTCCCACATGGGTGCAGAGGACCAAGCACCTGAGCCATCCACGTATGCTTTCCCAAGTGCGTTTCAGGGAGTTAGGTGGGAAGTAGAGCATCCAGAACTCAAATTGGCTCCCATATGGAATTTCGACATTACAGGCATCACCTTGGCCCACTGTGCCACAATGGCAGCCCCAGTTCTCCCGTTTTCCAGGTTCCACTGGCTCTGAAGTCCTTTGTATTCCTGCTGGCCTCTTTCTAGCCTTAAGGCCTTTGTGTGTGTTTTTTCATCCACCTGGCTCCCAGTCACTTCCCTGGCTGTGTACAAAGGGGCCTTTCATAACCTCAGGGAGGATGTATATCATGGAGCCCGGCACCATGGCTCAGGGCTAAATTCTTGCCTTGCATGCACCGGGACCCATATGGGTGCCAGTTGGTGTCCCAACTGCTCCACTTCCCATCCAGCTCCCTGCTTGTGGCCTGTGAGGACAGTAGAGGACAGCCAAGGGCCTTGGGACCCTGCACTGCGTCAGAGGCCCAGAAGCTCCTGGTTCCTGGTTTGGGTTCAGCTCAGCTCTGGCCGTTGTAGCCACTTGGGGAGTGAATCAGCCAATGAAAAATCTTTTTTGTCTCTCTCTGTAAATCTGCTTTTCCAATTAAAACAAATAAAAGAAACATGGCATGGATTTCAGAAAATTTGCACCAAAATAAACTAATTCTAATTTCCGTGAACTTTTGACAGTCCACTCCTGTTTTGTTCTTTGTTGTTGTTTGTTTTATGGGCCCAGCGCACTAGCCTAGTGGCTGAAGTCCTTGTCTTGCATGCACTGGGATCCCATATGGATGCAGGTTTGTGTCCCAGCTGCTCCACTTCCCTTCCAGCTCCCTACTTGTGGCCTGGGAAAGCAATAGAGAATGGCCCAAGGCCTTGAAACCCTGCACTTGTGTGGGAGACCCAGAAGAAGCTCCTGGCTCCTGGCTCCTAGCTTCAGATCAGCTGAGTTCCAGCCATTGTGGCCACTTGGAGAGTGAACCAGCAGATGGAAGTTCTTTCTCTCTGTCTCTCCTCCTCTCTGTAAATTGACCTTTCCAATAAAAGATTTATTTTATTCACTTGAGAAGCAGTTAGATTTTTCCATTTGCCCCAAATGGCCACAGTGGCTGGGGCTGGTCAAGACTAAAGCCATGATCCAGGAGTTTCATCTGTGTTTCCCACATGGGTGACATCTGCTGTTGCTTCTCAGAGTCAGTATCAGGGAGTTAGATCAGAAGTGGAGCAGCTAGAATTTGAACTGGTGCTTGTATAGAAGGCCAGTGTTGTAAGTGGTGGCCTTCTTTGCTGTGCCACAACACTGTACCCTGGTCCCCTCATATTTTTAGGTTTCTCTGAATCCCTGTTAATCTGTGACTTTTGGAGCCAGACTGCCTGAATATAAATTACTGCCCTTTTATTTGACTGCTGCGCGGCCATGGGCAAGCTCTTCAATGTCTCAGTGCCTTAGTTTCATAACCAGTACAGTGGGATGGCTTACAGAAGCGTACATGCGTGCTTGCTGGGGATGCTCAGTGCTTCTCATGTAGTAGTTGCTTGGTACGGATGAACTGTTGCACCACTGTCAGGTGTGTTTCTGAGCTGCCTCTCCTCGTTAATAAGCAGTGTCTCCTGCTGGAATGTGGCGCTGTCCTGAGGGCTGGGTCGTTGGCACCCAGCTGCCCACTGGCAGCAGCCACATAGCCTGTGCTTTTCAAACCAGTCGTCATCACTCCCCTTACAGCAGAAGAAGATCTTCATGATCCAGGGCCACTACCCGGTGATCCGCTGCCTCCTGCGCCAGAGGGGCTGGGTGGAGAAGAAGATGATCCATCATATGGGCGCCCCGGCTCTGCTACCGCCCCAGAAGGAGCTGGACAACTCGGCAGCAGGTGACAGCGACACCCCCGAGAATGGTGAGGGGGCCCCCTGTCCTGAGATTGAGGCCTGATAAGGGTCAAGGGCAGGGCCAAGGGCTTCACCAGGCTCTGTGCCCACAGAGGATGAAGACGACCAGGAAGAGTTTCAACCACCACAGCCATTCAACTTCGAAGGGTTTCTGGAATGTGGCGATGTGGAAGGGATGCATGCCTTAATGGTGAGGCTGGAAATTGGGGGCTGGGAGAAGCAGGGGTACAGTGGGGGCTGTGGTAGGGAGTGTGAGCCCTGGGGTACAGCTGGCTAGTGTTAGGGCTATCATATCCCCTCTGTCTTCTCAGTTCCCCAGTGGTAAGGAGAAGCGATGCCTTGTGTGAAGGCAGGGTGGGCCACAGAGTGGGGAGGGGCTTAGCAGAGCTGGGACAAGGGTGGCTTGGAGTTTAGAACTTTGCTTGGGGAGGCAGCAACTGGCATAGCCTCCTTCCAGATAAAAGCCCTGTGGTTTGGGGTGGACATCTAGCCCAGTAATGAAGCCAGTTGCAGGGACACCCATGTCCCATATCAGAGTATCTGGCTTAACTCAAGGCCTGGCTCCATCACAGTTCCTGATGCTCACCACAGCCTGGGAAGCAGCAAGAGCTGGTTCAGATAGTTGAGTTCTCACCGTCCGTGAAGAAGGCCTGGATTGAGTTCCTGGCTTCCAGGCATCTGGGGAGTAAACTAGTTAATGGCAGTTCCATCTGTCCATCTGCCTATCCATATGTCTTTCTCCTTTGCCTCTGAGATGATTTAGAAAACCCCCAAATTCCATATTATTCATCTCAGCAGGGGGCCTTAGGATCTGTTACTGCGACAGGTATGGCCATGTGTATTACATGCACCTCGGCTGAGGCCAGGGGTTCATAACCAGGTTAGGTACCACAGCTTGGAAAGAATAGCTAAATGTGCTTGCCCCTTCTCCGTGTCAGGAAGGGTTGAGCTCCAAGGACTTGATCCTGCAGCTCAGCCTCACAAGTCCTCAGGCGGGCCTGTCACTCTCCCTGGTCCTCAGTTCCCTGTCTGTGATGGAAGAATCACCAGGGTCCCCACCTGCTGGGGTAGTGGCGAGGACTGACTGAGATGACGTGGACACGGCCTGGGACACAGCACTGTTGCACACTCCTTCTCTTAACCCTCAGAGTTGAGGGAACAGGGAGAGACGTGGGTGCACAGAGGAGCATCTGTGACATGCTGTGTACCCATCAGCCTTGACTCCACTGTCCTGCAATTGGGCACATCGCAGATAGCCAGGGGCCAGAACACTGCATAGCATTCAGTCATTGAGCTTGGTCAGTGCTTATCACCCAGTCTCAGGAAGGCCACCCACTGGCCTCTTCCTTGCTCATCTAGGGTATGCCTCTGAGAAAGCGGTGTTTTCTCACTTCACACAAGGAGCTTGTGGGCAAGGCAACACATTGTGCCTGCCCCACCCCCAGCTCTCCGTGCTGGTCAATGGGATGGACTGCTGCAGGCCATGCTGCCCTCACCAGCTTCCCTGTCTCCCTCTCCTCTCAGTCCCGCATGGTTCGCAATGAGACCCCCTACTTCATCTGGACCACTCGGCGGGATGTGCTGGACTGCCGTTTCCTTTGCAAGGACCAGATAATAAACCACTACGCCCGGGCTGGTGCCTTCACCACAAAGGTGGGCTCCTGCGGAGGGCAGCCTGGGGCCCCTTGCCCCGTGACAAGAGGAAAGTTCTCAGGAGAGGGCGAGACGTACCCTGGAGTGTGAAGCGGCAGGCCTCTGCACAGATGTCTTTTGCGGGTGTGGACAGCATGATGAGAGTGGTTTCCAGTGGGTCTGGAGCCAGAACAGACACCAAACCCAAGGGCATGGAGCGGGAGAGCTTTGTGTAGGAGGCATCTGCCATCCGATTGTTGGGGTACATGAGGAGGATTCCTGGACTGTTGGGGGCGGGGGAAGAGATTGGAGCACATCATGCAGGCCCAGCAGGCGGGGTGAGGGCTGTGAGCGTGCCCTGCTGAGGCCGCCATGCCATGTTCTGTCCCGGAGCCCCCTGGGCCGGTCCCCAGCCCGCCCCTCAGCTGCCGACTCTGCAGGTAGGCCTGTGTCTCAACCTGCGTAACCTGCCCTGGTTTGACGAAGCTGATGCCGACTCCTTCTTCCCACGCTGCTATCGCCTGGGGGCCGGGGATGACAAGAAGGCCTTCATAGGTAAGGAGACACCTGTCTCCAGGCTACAGCCCCAGACTCCCATTGCAAAGCTTTGGTCTTGACCTCTCCACCCACCCGTGTCTGCTGGGCACACTTCCTTCTCTGCCCTTGTCCCAGTCTCCCTAATGTGCTTGCCCTCAATGAGCTTCCTAGCTCAACACACCTTCTCCTCCTGATGAGCCTCAGTGGGTTCATTCCCGCACGGAGCAGGTGCTAACTGAAGTCATTGCATCATTGCACTGGCAGAGTCTGGAGTCCAGAGTAGATTCCAGGCCTATTACAAGTTCTGTTGGCAGAATCACGGTCTAAACAAGTTATGAACTTTGAGCTTCCAAGGAAGAGAAGGGTCCATCTGCAGCTGACCTTCTGGTTGGATCAGAATGTAGATTCAGATTAGATGTTGGGTTTAAATTACATTCCCAGTCTGAAATTGGCCCGGGGCCTCAGTCAGGAGCAAGTGTGGAAAGCTAAGCAGGAATGGAAGAACACAGATCCCGATGGCAGACCCGAGCCAAGACAGGTCAGGTCTCAGACTACTTGTCTGGCTGAAGTGGGAATCAGGCTCCAAAGCAGGGTCTAGAGTCAGAAGATGTGGGGTCAGGTTCCAGATCCACCATGGGGCAGGTGATGATGAGGTTCCGGAACCAGAGCAGGCTGCAAGCCTGGGGCTGACCAGGGTGTTCCTTGCCCCGGGAGCAGAGGACTTCTGGCTGACGGCCGCCCGCAGCGTGCTCAAGCTGGTGGTGAAGTCCGAAAGGAAGTCACGTTCACGCCAGGCCAAGGAGGAAGAGGCCCCAGGTGGGTGCTGTGGTGAGCGCCCCTCCCCTGGCTGTGTGTCCTCCTATTCATCCATGCCCATCTGGCCATCAGCATGCCTGCCTACCACCATGTCCATCCACTGCTCCATCTACTCATGCACCACCCCACCACGTGCTGACTAGCCCGTGCGCTGTGCTGTTCATGCCACTATGGTCTCCTCACCCACCTGCGGTTGCCTTCAGGTTCCTCTTCCACCTGCCTGCTCCCCAGCTTCTCTCCCCATTTGCTGGTTCTCCTGCCCTTTTACACACCACCCTCACAGGCCTTCCTCCATCCCTGCCATCTCACACCTGACTTCTGTGCCTCTGCTGGTCCTCCCAGAGGTGAGGCCAGGAAGGAGCCTGTGGGAACCTGCATAGCTGAGGAGGAGGCAGGGTGGTGGAGGGTGGCTCAGGGACCTCTTGTGCTGTGCGTAGGAAGCAGCCTGCTGGAGTGGGAAGGGCTCCTGAGGACCCTCTGACTGCTGGCCCTGCACCATTTGCTCGTCTCTTCATCCTGCACTCCGAAGCATACTCAAGAGTTCTGGCAGTGGGCCCAGAATTCTTGCACAGGAAGACCCAGGAAGTCACATATGTGGGGGATCACCTCAGCCAGGCTTCCCAAGTGCATCTCAGACATCGTTGAGTGTGTTAGGGGTCCCAGCAGTAGAGTGGCCAGAGGTACATGCTGGGAACATGCCATCAAGGCCATGGGGGCAGTTAGCACAGATCCTCAAACATGCAACAGGCCCTGGAACAGGGAAACCCAAAATTAAGAGCTGAGATCTCAGGTGAGTCGAGAGCAAAGCTTCAGGGAGTGACATTCACAGGGCACTAGGAAGCCTGGGTTTGCACTGTGCCTTGTTGGTGACAGGCCATGGGACGCTGGAGGGTGGCACATGTCAGCTTACCTGCGGTGAATGCAGCAGTGACAGGCAACTCCCTCTCCCTGCAGGAGAAAAACAGCTCAAGAAGGGAGAGAAGAAGATAGCAACTGTGACCCCAGAGTTTGTAGACAAGGCTCTGAGTGTGTGTGAGGAGCACCTTAGCACCCTGGCACACCTGGACATCGACAGGGATGTGGGGGTCCCCCTGTACTTGGGCCCCGATGGCTGGGCCCTCTTTCTGCAGTGCTACTACCAAGTGGTCCAGTGAGTACCTGCTGCGGGGGTAGGGGTGGGGGCACCCACCTGCTCCTGACACCTTCCAGGTACCAGCCACTCTTCTGCACTCTCATGTAGTGCAGTTACACCCAGTCATGGCCTGTGCCACCACGTATTCCCAAGTTCAAGTCCTGGCTTGGCAATTTTCAAACTGAGACTTCGGGAACATGAGCTCTGCTTTTCTCAGATGCCACTGTGTGTTCTTGTTCAGTTCCGTTTTGTTTTTTAAGACCTACTTTCATTTGAAAGGCTGATTTACAGAAAGAAGAGACAGATTTTCCTCCACTGTTTCACTCCCCAAATGTCTACAATGGCAGAGCTGAGCTGATCAGGAACCAGAACTTTTTTCTGGTCTCCCACTTGGGTGCAGAGTCCCAAGGACTTGGCCCATCCTCTGCTGCTTTCCCAGGGTATAAAGAGAGAATTGGTTAGGAAGTAGAGCACCCAGGACTAAAACTGGCACCCATATGGGATGTGAGTGCCAAGGGGTGGAGGATTAGCTTGCTGGGCCACCATGCTGGCCCTGACACAGCATGAGTTTTTTTGCTTTTATTTTGTTTAAAGATTTATTTATTTTTATTGGAAAGGCTGACATACAGAGAAGAGGAGAGACAGAGAGGAAGATCTTCCATCCAATGATTCACTCCCTAAGCAGTCAAAATGGCCAGAGCTGTGCCTATCCGAAGCCAGGAGCCAGGAGCTTCTTGGGGGGTCTCCCACACAGGTGCAGAGTCACAAAGCTTTGGGCTGTCCTCGGCTGCTTTCCCAGGCCACAAGCAGGGAGCTGGGTGGGAAGTGGGGCTGCCAGGATTAGAACTGGAGCCAATATGGGATCCTGATGCATACAAGGCGAGGACTTTAGCTACTAGGCCATGGCACCGGGCACCGACAGCATTTTTTTTTTAATTTGTTTATTTTATTGAAAAGGCAGATATACAGAGAGGAGGAAAGACAGAGAGGAAGAGCTTCCATCCGATGATTCACTGCCCAAGTGACCACAACAGCTGGTGCTGTGCCAATCCAGAGCCAGGAGCCAGGAACTTCTTTCCGGGTCTCAGCAGGGCACACAGCATTGCACGCAAGGCCTCTGTGTGTGCAGTGCCAGGGCAACCTCCACAGGGCCATATGAACTCCTCCAAATTGAGGCTACTGCTAAAACACTGCCGACCACAACCAATACAGCCTCCTGTGGCCCCATACCCATGAATCACATTTATACATTCAGTCAAACAGAGGGAAAAAAAGTTCTTCCATCCCCTGGGTCACTCCCAACGTGCCAGACAGCTGAGTCAATCTGAAGCCAGGAGCTTCTACCTCGTCTCCCTTGTGGGTATAGGGTCCCAAGAACCATCCTTGAACCATCCTCCACTGCTTTCCCAAGCCATAATCTGGGAACTAGACCAGAACTGGAGCAGCCAGGACTAGAACTGGTGCTCATATGGGGTGTTGGAAATGTAGCAAGAGGATAGCCTGTAAAGTTACCACACCAACCCTATATTTTCCTTAAATGATCTGTCTCATCAGCAAGTTTTTTTTAACAAGGTGACTCTATAAAACCCTGATAGGTTTTATTCCCTTTTTAATAAATCAAAAACCATGCTGTTGGGGTTGATGTTGCGGTACAGTGTGTTAAGCTGCCACCTGCAATGGCTGGCATCCCATGTGAGTACCAGTTTGAGTCCTGACTGCTCCACTTCTAATCCAGCTTCACCTGTAAAGCAGTGGAGGATGGCCCAGGTGCTTGGGTCTTTTTGACTCAGGATGGAGTGTTCCAAGTTCCTAGCCCCAGCCATGGTTCCCATATGGAAAGCGAACTAGTAGCTGGAAGATCGATTTCCCTCTATCCCCCCTCTCACCCTGCCACCCTGTAAAGAAAACCGTTGTGTTGAGACTTTTCTGAGTTGCTCCATCACACTTCCTGTGAGAAGGCACTTTGTACCCGGGACTGGGAGAGAGTGTTGGGACTTTGGCATGAACATTGCCAAGCCCCTGCTGTCTGGTTGTTTCTGTTCCTGGCACTGCTCCAATGGCTACTGTCTTCTCCTGATAGGAGAGAGAGGGCTGACATTGTGGCATCATAGGTTAAGCTGCCGGCTGCAGTGCTGGTATCCCATGTGAATGCCGTTTTGAGTCCCCACTTTAAGCTTCCAGTCCAACCCACTGCTAATACACCTGAAAAGTAGTAAAAAAAAAAAAAAAAAATGGGGGAGCTGATTGCTTGTACTCATGCCCCCCTACAACGGGAGACCTGGGTGAAGGTTCCGGCTCCTGGCTTCAGCCTGGCTCAGCCCTGACAGTTATGGCCACTTGGGGAATTAGCTAGCAGATGAAATCTTGCTCAAATCTTGCTCACTCTTGTTCTTTTTCTCTCTGTCTCTATCTCTGCCTTTCAAATAAATATGTGAATCTTAAAAATTGAGGAAGAAGGGAGGGGAGAAGGAAGGAAGGAAGGAAGGAAGGGAGGGAGGGAGGAAAAAAAGTGTTGGGGGAGTTGGGTGTTGCACTGTTTGTGACCATGGCATCCTATAGCCCAGTGCTAATTGGGGTCCAGGCTGCTTCACTTCGGAGCCATCTTCCTCCTGCCAGATGGCTCAGGCCCGACCCCAGGTGGGAGGCCCATGTGGAATTGCAGGCTCCTGGCCTGGCCCTGGCACAGCCCTGCTGTTGTGGAGTAGACGGGAAAGTCTGTACACCCTCTCTCTGTCATTCTGCTTTTAAAATAAGTAAATTAAAAAAAAAAAAACAGAATGGCCTTTTTGTTTTTAAAGATTCATTAACTTACATGGTAGGCAGTATTGGGGAGGGGTGTGCACTTCCACCTGCTGTTCACTCCTCAAATGCTACAGTGGATGGAGCTTGTTTCCAGAGAATCAGAGAACTTTCCAAGCCAGGCACCTGCTCCCTTAGCCTGCCTGTTGAGCTTCTGATCCATGCCTCACAAAGTGCTTGGCCTTGGGGTTTGGCAAAGCACTGGAGGAAAGACAAGGTCAGGCTTCCGGGGCGCCATCCAGTGAGGAGTTCACAGAAGGCACCCTCAGAATCCCTCGGGAGTTCAGTGATCATGCCTGAAGAGAACAGGTGCACTAAAGGAGTTAAATGAGGGGGGCCCTGTCCATCAGCAACCAGCCCCTGGTGCAGATCTGAAGGGAGTGGACTCTGAGGGCAGGGAGGGTGTGGGCAGCTGCCAGCAGAGGGTCAGGTGGTTCCAGTCCTGGCCCAGCTTCAGCAGAACATGGGCAAGTCTCCAAACTCCACAGGCTTCAGTTTGCTCTTCTCCAAAAGGGAGCAGCTGTCCAGTTAGAATGCCAGGCAAGTTCAAAGAGCTCATGAAAAAAGGGAATAAAAGGTATTTACTTTGCTATGAAAACCAAGTTTGGAAATGCATGTGTGTTAATTTTTCTGGGTGCATATCTTCCATGAACTTATGGAGGATCCCTCGTGTGGAAAACTTTGGGCACAGTGCCTATCACACAGTAATCTTTGGAGCTTGAATGACTGCAGTCTGCAGGAGCAGTTCCAACAAACAGGAAGGGAGGTGGCAGAGGTGCGGTGTTGGGCTGCAGGGAGTGGCTTGAGGGTGGAAGAGGATATGGAAGAGACCTGTCCACCCCTCTGCCCCCAGGCCCAGCCCTGCCCAAGTTCCATTGTCTTTCCCACAGTGAGGGAGCGGAACTCAGGCACCTGGAGACACAGGTACAACGCTGTGAGGACACCCTGCAGCGGCTGCGGGCCGTGGTGCCCCAGATGGACATGGAGGGAGACCGCAACGTGTGGATTGTGAAGCCAGGAGCCAAGTCCCGTGGACGAGGTGGGGGTCCGCCCTTGCTCCCAAAACCTGACATTCTGTCATGTCTGTTATCCACTGTAGGCTCAGGGAGTTTGGTGGAGTGTACTCTTTTTTTTTTTTTTTTAAAGATTTGTTTTTATTACAAAGTCAGATATACAGAGAGGAGGAGAGACAGAGAGGAAGATCTTCCATCCGATGTTTCACTCCCCAAGTGAGCCGCAACGGGCTGGTGCGTGCCTATCCGAAGCCGGGAACCAGGAACCTCTTCCAGGTCTCCCACGCGGGTGCAGTGTCCCAATGCATTGGGCCGTCCTCGACTGCTTTCCCAGGCCACAAGCAGGGAGCTGGATGGGAAGTGGAACTGCCGGGACTAGAACTGGCACCCATATGGGATCCCGGGGCGTTCAAGGAGAGGACTTTTAGCCGCTAGGCCATGCTGCTGGGCCCGAGTGTACTCTTTTGAAGGCAAACTTCCCTGGGTACAAGTCCAGCCAGCCTTGTTACCAATGCTCTGCATGGCCATGCATGTGTCGTGGCACATCTCTGAACCCCACTTTTTTCTCTGTGGTGATACTTGGCACTTGCATTGGGGTGAGGATTAGTTGGGGGAATCCATGGGAAACCCAGCCTGGTGCTGTTCTGGAGCCATCTCCCCATAAAAGCAGGCCCCTCCTCACCTACCTTATGTGGATGTGGTGACACTAGTGCTCAGTCAGTCATCACCAGAGGGCTGTCGGATGTGACCAGTGCCTCCTTATAGGCTGTGACACAGAGGTGAGGGTAGTGGAGGGAGTAAGTACTGTATGTATTCATGTTTCACAAAAACCTAGCACTCAGGACATTTTTATTTATATGTAGGTTCGTTATCAATCAAACCAAACTGGAGACTTTTCAAAGATTTATTTGTTTTCATTGGAAAGGCAGATCATATGGAACAAGAATCAGGAAGATCTTCCTTCTGTTGGTTTATTCCCCAAATGGCTGCAATGGCCAGAACTGAGCCGACCAAAGCCAGGAGCCAGGATCTTCTTCTGGGTCTCTCACACAGGTGCAGCATCTCAAGGCTTTGGGCCATCTTCTGCTTTCCCAGGCCACAGGCAGAAAGTTGGATGAGGAGTAGAGCATCCAAGACTAGAACCTGTACCCATATAGGATCCGGATTTAGCCACTAGGCTATTGTGCCAGGCTCCAAACTGGAAACTTTTTAAAAATTTATTTATTGTTATTGCAAAGTCAGATATACAGAGTGGAGGAGAGACAGGAAGATCTTCTGTCCAATGATTCACTCCCCAAGCAGCCACAATTGCCATAGCTGAGCCAATCCAAAGCCAGGAGCCAGGAGCCAGGAACTTCCTCTTCCAGGTCTCCCACATGGGTGCAGGGTCCCAAGGCTTTGGGCCGTCCTTGACTGCTTTCCCAGGCCACAAGGAGGGAGCTGGATGGGAAGTGGAACATCTGGGATTAGAACCAGCGCCCACATGAGATCCCAGTGCATGCAAGGTGAGAACTTTAGCCACTGGGCTATCGTACCAGGCCAGGAAACTTTTAAAAACTTATATTCTTACAAATTCTCTGCTTTGCTGGAGGGAACAGGTTGAGGTGGAAGAGGTTGCCTTACCCACAGGGCCCCCTTCGTCCTGTGAGGATGAGAACTTGGGGTGTTCTATTCCCTGGCCCCAGCCCACCCTCGACCCCTGGCTGCTCCTTCGCCCTTAGGCATTATGTGCATGGACCACCTGGAGGAGATGCTCAAGCTGGTGGACTGCAACCCGCTCATGATGAAGGACGGCAAGTGGGTGGTGCAGAAGTACATCGAGCGGCCCCTGCTCATCTTCGGCACCAAGTTTGACCTGAGACAGTGGTTCCTGGTCACTGACTGGAACCCCTTGACCGTGTGGTTCTACCGCCACAGCTACATCCGCTTCTCCACACAGCCCTTCTCCCTGAAGAACCTGGACAAGTGAGTCCTGCTGCCCAGCTCCTAGGGGCTCCCAGTCTGGGGGGTGGTGGGGACTGGCAGGTCAAGAGGCAAGGAGGGCACAGCAGAGTCACCCAGACGCAACAGCTGACAGATACTGGCTGGGTGTGCACCCCACACATTTTCTGGACACTGGGGAGCTCACAGCCTGGGAGGGAGAGGCAGACGAGCAGTGTGTGGAGGAATACAGCAACCTAAGAGCTTACAGGGACACTGGTTCCAAAAGAGCAGATGTCAGGCAGGGTGAAGGGAGGCCAGGGGATACCGGAGATAGGCAAGGTAAGCCGTAGCATCTCATGGGGCATGGGCCGGGGTCAGGTTCCCTGTTGGCAGCCTCCAGGCTGGGTGGCTTTTGCCCAACAGAAACTCCTGGGAGGCTGATGTCCACATGTGGACGATGGAAGCATTAGTGTGAAACCCAGTGGTGGGCACTCACATGTGGTGGGGCTTCATGTCCATGAATGTGGAAGCCCCGTGTGTCCGTCCTCTCAGCTGTTCTTTATAACCTGCCAGCTTAAGGACTTGCCTGAGACCCCGGTCAGTGCCAATGATGAACCTTGAGTGCATCTGGCTGCTCTCATAGTGTTCCCCCTGCCACCTCCTGCCCTCCTAACCCAGATCATTCAGTGTGGCACCCAGGTGTTGTCCACTCAGAGCTGAGATGGCTTCTAGCCCCAAAGGTATGTGGAAGGCCCAACTGTGTCCTATTCCCTCAATGAGATCCTGCCCTCTGCCCTAGTGCGGTGCACCTGTGCAACAACTCCATCCAGAAACACCTGGAGACCTCATGTCACCGGCATCCCTTGCTGCCAGCAGACAACATGTGGTGCAGCCAGAAGTTCCAGGCCCACCTGAAGGAGATGGGGGCCCCGCATGCCTGGGCCACCATCATCGTGCCTGGCATGAAGGCTGCTGTGATCCATGCGCTGCAGACCTCACAGGATACAGTGCAATGTCGCAAGGCCAGCTTTGAGCTCTACGGGGCTGACTTTGTGTTCGGTGAGGACTTCCGCCCCTGGCTGATCGAGATCAATGCCAGCCCCTCCATGGCACCCTCCACGCCCGTCACCTCGCGGCTCTGTGCCAGTGTGCAAGCTGACACCTTACGTGTGGTCATTGACCGGCGGCTGGACCGCACCTGCGACACAGGAGCCTTCGAACTCATCTATAAGCAGGTGAGCTGGTTGGGCCCAGGCAGGGCCTCTGGGAGATTGCCTCTTTCTCCAGACCAAGTTCGAGACCCAGGCCCTAGGCTTAGTCCTGCCCCTTGACCTTGGGCTCAGTGTCTATATAGCAGGGTAGTACCCCCTTATTGTGGGGTCTGGGAGAAGGAACTGCATTAACGCTTGGGTAACATTAGGGGGCGTCAGATCATGGAAAATGTTTTTCAAAGAGTTCAAAATGTTTTATACTAAAATCAACATGAGTTTTTTTTTTTTTTTAGAAACAGAAACAGACAAGACAGACAGAGGGAGAGTACCCCTGTGCTGGTTTACTCTCCAAATGGCAGCAGAAGCTGGGGTCTGGGCTGCAGCCAGGTGGATGTCCCGAGCTCAGTCTAGGTCTCCCATGTTAGTGGCAGGAACCCATGTCCCTCGGCCATTGCCTCCCGCCTCCTAGCATGTGTGTCGGCAGGCAGCTGGGGGCAAGAACCCGAGCCAGGCTCTGAACCCAGGCAGTCTGTCACAGAATATAGGTGCCTGGGCGCTGGGCTAACTGCTGGCCCCTGACCTTACATGATACCCACTCACTGGTATTTCCAGAGACATGCACAGCATAGCATTTGGAGCAAGGTCGGTCCCTAAGCAGTGACCCCAGATGAGGACACAGGAGGTCGTGGGTCTCCTGTTTGTAAAGCAAAGGTAAAGTTAGCACTCAGTCCCACAGGGACTGAGTGAAGTTCCCTGCCCCCCAGGGCTCTGCTGCTGTCTTTGTTGCCTCATAAGCTTGGGAGGGTTTCCACTTGTTAAGTGACTGGATGTGCAGTTGAAGGTGTTTAATAGCAGCTACAGTGATGGTGATGATGATCATGATATGAAGCATTTGCTGTTGTTCTGGGCACAGAGAGGGGCCTCTTCTTTGTGACAGTTACTCATGATACCTTATTTTACATTTTTTAAGATTGTATTTCTTTGAAAGTGAGAGACGCAGAAAGGGAGCAAGAATCAGAGCCATCGTCTGCTTCTCTCCCCAGACGGCTGCAACCGCCGGGGCTGGGCCAGGCCAAAACCAGGCTTGTCCCACTGCGTGCAGGAGCCCAAGCATGTGGGCCATCTGACGGTGCTTTTCCTAGGCAGGTTAGCAAGGAGCTGGATCAGAGAAGGAACAGCCAGGAGAGAAGTGGGTGTCTCAGCTTCCCACACTGTGCCACAGCAACAGCCTCCCTTGATGATATTTTAAAGTAATGTTGTTGGCATTTCAGATTGACGGAATGTGAATGAGAGAAAATATCAGGGCAGAAAAATGCAACATAGCCAAGGCCAGGATTCCACTGTGGTGCCGGGGCCCTGCCCTGGATATGTGACCCAGGGCTGTTCTGCTTCGCCCAGTGTCACATGGCCCTCAGCTGGCCTTTCAGTGCTGGTCAGCTTTTCCATGTCAGGCCAGAGTGTCACCAGAGCACATGCCTTGTGCTGCTTGCTTTATTTCTTGTCTGAATCTAGGCCATCTGCATCTCATTGCTGGGTGGGCCTCTGGACAGGGCCAGGCAGCCGCCCCACATTCTGGATCTGTCTGATTGGCTCCTTGTGGTGGTGCTGAACTCCAGCTTCTGTGTCTGCATGTTCTGTAAACCAGATGCTAGGTCAGACCTCTTGGTGAGACAGGATGTTTTCCACAAGGCACATACCTTCAGTGTCTCCCTGTTACTGGTGTCGAACTTGACCGTGGGCTAAGGCAGCAGCTGCCAGATATCATGGTGGTGATAAGCTGCACCCTCCCCTTGGCAATGATTAATTATACTGTAAGGTGAGATTTAGGCTGTATGCAAATGACACATTTTCCTGTCATCCTGTTCCCCTGATGGTTTTGATTCTTGCAGTTACAGTTGCACAGTGGCTAGGTTCTAACCAGGTCTCCACTTGTTGTTGGTTGTGATCCTGACCGGTGAGCTTTCTCTCTCTGGCAGGGGCGGCTAGAACATGCAAACAGCTTTACTTCCAACAGGCTCCCATGTGTTTTGTTGCTCAGAGGGTGTTTAGTCAGGAGCCCCTCATACAATGCCAAGCTCAGAGGAGGCTGTGAATCCCCCCGAGCACAGCTGCCTTCACAGGCCTGAAGAACTAACTGTATGGGATCACCTCCCACAGGCCTGGTCTCTGCCCGCCACATCAGCTGCCTGTCCTCTCCACATGCTGCCACCCTAAAGGTTGTGGCCTCTGCTCACTCCTGGGCATCCTTGCTGCCGTTTGTCTGTCTGTGCAGGATCTGGTTAGCCCATGTTCATCATGGAAGTGACCCACACCCGCACCAGGGCTGATCTGGCTGCAGCGCTGGGGGACGGGCAGCATGGCAGGAACTGCCTGTGGGGCTCCTTCCCATGCCTCAGCCCTAGTCCTGCTGGGCGGTGAGGACTGAGTGGGCCTGGTCTTCTCTTGCCCACAGCCTGTTGTGGAAGTGCCCCAGTACATGGGTACCCGGCTCCTGGTGGAGGGCTGCACCATCAAGAAGCCCATGGCACTGTGTCCCAGGCGGCTCAGACTCCACCCAGCATTCCCACACCTGCTGACCCAGCAAGGCTCTGGGGAAGGCAAGGACTCGGGGGTCCCCACCTCTTCTCGGAATGCGGCCAGGGCCAGAAGCCAGAGGCATGCTGACAAGTCGGACTTCACCCCCGTCACCGCAGTCCCCGGGAAGGGGAAGAAAGGCAAGGCGAGAAGTGTCAAGGCCCTGGCCCACCCCAGTCTGCGCAAGTGGGACCCCACCAGCTCCAGGATGGGCTGCATTCTCACCATGACCTGGGCTAGTGGAGACAGGCACCCCCACCCCCTGGATCGCTTGCCACTGAGCCCGAAGAACCCCCAGGCCCTGGGTAAGACCATTCTCCCAAAGCACCCCAGGGTCCCACTTGCCAAGCCCCTCCCCTGCCAAAGTAAAAGCCGACACTCATGGAGCCTTTTTCCTAGCTGTGTCCACTCCAGGCGGCGATGCAGGCTGTGCCCTTGCTTGCACACAGTAGCCTCGGGAGGAAGGGGCCTTGAGCTGCCACACTGCCACCACCCAGCCTCCTTTGTCCTCCCAGCAGCCCAACCAGATAGGTGCTGTTACCCCCGTTTTCCAGCTGAGGGATCAGGAAATGTAAGCAAGTTCCCCGAGGTTGCACAGCTCAGCAGGGGCAGAGCTGGGATGCAGACCAAGGTCTGTTGGACTTTCCACCCTGCATTCCCCCCCTTGTCCCTGGAGAAGGCCCCGGGAGGGCTCCATGTCCCTGCCCTTCCACCCTACCCCACCCTTCTACCTTCCGCACACACCTGACTGACCGGGCAGCTAGTCGGCCCTGGGCCCTCCCTAGCCCTCAGAGCCGCCCTTGCTCCCGCAGCCCCGTACCACCTCCCCAGTCTCCACGCCAAGGCCCGGCTGCCTTCTTCCCGTGTGCTCGGAGCCCAGGGGCAGGCCCTCAGTCTGCAGCCCCACAAGCTGCTGGGCTCTAAGGCCCTGTCGACCACAGGCAAGGCCCTGATGACTCTACCTACGGCCAAGGTGTTCATTTCCCTCCCACCCAACTCTCATCTCAAGCTGGCACCTGGCGGGCTGAAGCCAAGAAAGGTGGGCCTCCAACTGCGACTTGCAGACAGTGTCGGGTCCCAGGGTCAGGGCTGCCTAGCACCTGGGGGAAGGGCTAGCTATGCCCTCTGCATTCCTGATCATCTCTCCCTCTCTCCCCTTCTTCCACACTGAGGAGGCTCTTGCTTCTCAGCGCCTTCCCAGCCCCAGTGCTGGACGGGCCCTGTGGTATCTGCCCTTGGACATCGCAGCTCTTCCTAGCACCCCTAGGAAGGTCAAGGCCAGACGCGGCAACAAATCCAAGACTGAAGTGAGCCCTGCGAGGAGGCTGGGCATCCCGGATGCCCTGTCCCTTACTGACAAATTCCAGGGGCTGCTGGGCATGGGGGACATGAGGCTAGCGAAGCCCCTGCTTTGATCCCTGCTGTACCCTGCCCCTGTCCTGGAAACAGTGCCAAATAAAAAGGAGCAAGTGAAGCATTGCAGGCTTTGTGGCCACGGGAGGGTGAGGAGCAGCGCGGTGAGGTGCCCTCCCCCACTTCTTCAGGGGAAGAGCTGGAGCCATCTCAGCAGTGCAGCTCCCAGCAAGGTCCTTGTGTCTCCCAGGCCCCAGGGGACGGGGCTGGGGCAGGGATGGGCAGACTTTCACGGTACAAGGAAAGTGGCTTTGCAAGGAGCAGTGGCTTGCCTAAAGCTGTGTTAGTGGGGATGACAGCACGGGCTGGCAGCAGAATTGCCCTAAGTGAGACATAGGAAGGACCGGACCTCTGTCACCTAAAAGCAGTGTCTCCAACAGACCATGCCCTTATTGGAAACTGTGCCATTTCCCAGTTGAGTTGGCCCCCAGAATGTGAAGAAAGTCTACAGGTGGAATTTACGGTAGAGGCACCAGAGGTCATCCCAGATGATCTTGGTCCGGACAGCCCTCAACCCACGATAGGGCTGCTCATGGAAGTCAGGAAGAGACAACTGCTCTCCCACCTCTGAGGGACTGGATGGTTGGAGAACTGCCTTTGTACAGCGGGTCAGGGAGCGGGGTCCTCAGAGTGTCTGTGCAGGGCTGTGGGGAGGCATCTGGACTCACTGAGCTCTGCCCGCTTGTGGCATTTGCTCCTGGAGGAGGACGGGCCTCTGACAGACGGGGCAAGAGCAGTCCCTGGGTACCTGCTGGCCTCTGTGTCTCTCACTTAGATCAGGGTGGGATATTTTTAGCCAACTGGAGTTGCAGACAGATGGAGTGTGACACAGCCACAAGTTGAGGGATACCTGGAGCCAGCAGAGAACCCCTCCTCTCCCCCTCCCCCCAGAGCCTCACAGTGACAGTGGGCTTGTCGCCACCTTCACTGTGGATTTCTGGCCTCCAAAAGCAAGCATACATTCCTTTTTCTTTGTTCTTAAGGTTTATTGAAAAGGCAGAATTTGTTGATACAGAGGGATACACCAAGAAATTTTCCATCTGCTGGTTCACTCCCCAGTTGGCCACAATGGCCAGGGTTATGCCAGGAGTCTGGAGCTTCTTCTGGTCTCCCTTTGGGGTACAGGGGCCCTGGGCAATCCTCCACTGAAGTCCCAGATGCATTAGCAGGGTGCTGGAGCCCACATGGGCTGTCAGCATCACTTAACCTGCTATCCCACAGCACCAGCTGACATTTCTGTTGTTTATAAAGTCACTCAGGTTGTGGGGACTGTCACAGCAGCCTCAGAAAATGAATGTGCAAGTAAAGCTGGAGACAGATATGCCCAACCTAGCAATCCTTGCAGAACAAGCCAGAAAACACCCCATGTAACTTCACTGCAGCCATGTGCCCACCCCGCTCCCCAGAGGGAGTGAGCAAAGGTCTGTCCCAGCTGGAGTCCAACCCCCATGCCCCATGACACAAGTGCACTACACTTGGCAGAGTAAGAGCAGGCCTCTGAAACAACACCCCAGGATTCCACTTACAAAAACGTCCAATGTGAAAAATGGAGATACGTGCACGGATGTAAAGCCTGAAGAATTCTTCCAGGTCAAGGCTGTGAATAGCAGAACCCCATCAGGTGCTTAAAAAAAACAACCTGCCAGGATCTTTCCCACATCCAGGTACACCTGCATCTTGAGGTGCAGAGCCCCGGGGCGCAAAGCTTCCTGAGGTAGCAGATGCCAGCGTGGGGCATGGCTCAGAGTTGCTCCTCTTCAGTTTTGTGGAGGCACTGTCCAGCTGTCATTTCACCATTATTCTGTAAGTCACAAAAATGTTCTAGGAGCTCAGTGAATGACATAGTTCAAAATTTATTTACAGAGATTTACAGAGAAGAGACAAAGATTTTCCACCTGCTGGTTCACTCCCCAAATGGCTGCAACAGCTGAAGCTAAGCCGTTCTGAAGCCAGCTTTTTCCTGATATCCCATGTGGGTGTAGGATCCCAAGGAGTAGAGGCCATTCTCTACTGCTTTCCTAGGCCACAAGCAGAGAGCTGGATGGGAGGTGGAGCAGTTGGGACATGAGCCAGCACCCATATGGATGCTGGCACTCAAAGACGGAGGATTAGTCTGTTGAGTCATGGAACAAGCCCCATAGCTCACAGTTCGTAAAAGTTTTTATTGGGGCTGACACTGTGGCAGAATAGGTAAAACTACAGCTGGCATCCAATATGGGTGCTGGTTCCCGGTCCAATTACTCTACTTCCAATTTACCTCCCTGCTAATGTACCTGGGAAAGCAGAGGAAGAAGGCCCATGTGTGTGGACCCCTACCACCTTGTGGGAAACTTGGAGGAAGCGCCCAACTTGGAGAGTGAACTAGCGAATGGAAGATCTATTTCTCTTTCTGTGTAACTCTGCCTTTAAAACAAATTTTTGTAATGAAAAGTATTTTTTAATTTTTAAAAAATTTTAACGTCCCAGAGATCTACCTGCTGGTTCACTCCCAAATATCTACAACAGCCAGGATGGGCCCAGGTGAAAGATGGATAGCGGCTGGGAACTGAGTGTGTGCTTAAATCGCAGAGCTCCAGTTTGGCAAGACAGAAGGTTCTGGACACAGTTGACGTGATGGTTGCACAGGGAAGTGAGTGTGCTTAATGCCATAGGACGACTCACTCGGAAGTGGCTGAAACGGACAACCTTACATGTTTTTAAGATCTCCTAAGCAGAATCAGAACCAAAATACCTTCCAACCTGGCAGACGGCATGGTCCCTGATTAACATCTGCTTTTTCAGCAAGTCCTCAACACTGGACCACAAGGTAGGAGCTTTTATTATCTCAAGCCACAAGAGATGGCCACAGCAAGCCAGCAGTGTGACCAGGAGCCCATCTCAGGTTTGAAAGAGTCGAGCCCGGGGACTCTGTGTGCTGTGCCCTGAGCCCATCCTCCAGCCTGGCTACAGCCCGGACCCTCCCACTTGCAGGGGCGGGCAGTAGGACGTCAGGGACACACGGAGGGCTCTTGTTGGCACAGCCTGAGGCACTGCAGGGTCCTGGAGAAGTATGTGGGCAGGGGGGCCGCAAGCTGGATGGGGGCATCCTTGGGCCCCGTGCCCGGGAGGAGGAGATGGCGCAGGTGCAGGTGCAGGGGCAGCTGGGCGGCCTGTGAGGGGGTCAGCCGAAGGCGTTGGAGGAGAGCTGCGTCCAGGACCTGGGGTAGGCGGGGGAGGGTGACTGAGCAGACAGTCCCCCGCTCCCACAGACGGCAGTGCAGCCACCACTGCCTCCCCTCATTATTCATTCATGCATTTCCTTCCTCTCTCTCACTCTCTCACTCTCAAACACACACAACAAAACCTACTCCCTTTATGGACATAAGAAGTTGAAGACAGAGGTACCCCAGACTAGTGGCAACATGCTCAGAAACCAGACCCGTACTCAACAGACGAGCAGCAGGAGGCCCCCAAGACAGACAGGGGCACAGGAAGCCTTGGAAGCCGAGGGTCACCCCCAAAGCCCCTCACTCCAGTCCCAGCCCCTGAGGTGCAGGGGAGTGGGCACAGCTACCTGTCTCCTGGGTTTGGTGTTCTCAGCTGGCAGCAGAAAGCGCTGGCCCAGGACAGTGCCCACGCGGGCTGCGTGAATGTGGTCCCCAAGCACAGGGCAGAGCTGCAGCATCATGTGTACCTGCAGCTGTCTGGGGAAACCTGGGTGGGGAGAGGATGGGCCCATGGTGGTAGAAGTCATTGCTCTGGCCGCTGCCAGGCCAGCTGAGCTTGGAACAGGGGCTGCTACTTCCTCCTGGGGTGGGGAACAGGCCAGGGTAGAACTTGCTGTGGTCACCTCCAGCTGGCCTGACCCTCTGCCCCCTCAGTATTCATCAGCAACCACCACTACCATCCCGCCCTGGCTACCCAAGGCGCAGTTCTGTTCTAACAACTGGCTGGGGCTTCAACCCACCTGTCAGAGGCTGTAGCTGGACAAGGGCACAGCCGGAGCCTGTGGCCATCACATGGAAGTAGCTGAGGGTTCTTTTGACATTTGCCAGGATGTCCTTCCGGGTTGGGGACTTGACTGGGATGACCTGTGATGCCAGCCAAGCCCAAGCTTCACCCAGACTCTCCCCACTCCCAGTATGCAGGAAAGGGTTACAGGAGAGCCAGCACCCCACGCCCCAACTGCCTGCCAAGTGTCAGGTGACTAGTAGGACCTTCACTCACCAGGCTGACCCCATCAACCTCCTGCAGCCTCAGAGCTGTCTGGATCTTGCCCTCAGGCGTGGCTGGGACCCCGTGGGTGACAGCCCTGAGCAAGGGGAGGGAGGTGATCTCCAAGGGCTCCTGGGCCCACCCCTCAGCCCCCTGGAGCTCCCCGCCTTGCTCACCAGTAGGTGGCTGTGGGTCTCTGGGTTCTCCGTGCTTGGGTGAAGAACTTGTATAGGAAGCTGGCCGTCTGGGGACAGCTGGAGAGGAGGACAAGCCCAGAGGCCTCCCTGGGGGCAAGGCACTAATCAAGCTGAGTTGTTGGGCTCAGCCCTGAACCCAAGACCCCACGAAGGAATGCTGACCCTCCAGCTGGACTGCCACACCAGGACTGTAATCCAGACCTGCCCCTGGACAAGGCTGCCTTGGGTTGCTAATATGATGGTGTGGGTTCCCGTGTTTCCCCACCTGCCAGGAAATTCAGAGCCAAATGGTCCACCACGTATCAGACAATCCACCAGGAACCTGATCTAAGCCCTAAATAAATCCTCTACAAACAAGCATGTGAACTTATGGAATTTCAGAAAAGCGTCATCTCAAATACCACCGCTCCTGGATGGCAGAGGAAGGAGCATCGGGGATTGACTCCCCATGCCTGCTCAGCAGTCAGGCCAGGAGAAGAGGCCATACGTGGATATTAGTGTCACATGTGATGCTGAGAACCACGTGGACCGGACAGCCTCAGCTGGCTCCCTCCCGAACAGACACCCATCTTCCCGCCGCCCCGTCATGCCCACTCACTTCCCGGGTGCCTGCACAACCTGCAGTGTCGACGCCCCCAGCGCCAGGGACTGGCTCAGCTCAGGCAGCACCGAGACTAACGTCAGCTCTCCTGGCTTTCCTGGAAAGCAACAAGAAGCAGAGCTGTGTCCCTCCACTCCCCCAGGACACACTGGCCCTGGTTACTGCACATCCTCGGCTGCACCTGTCACTGGCCCTGGTTACTCACGCCCTCGGCTGCACCTGTCACTAGCCCTGGTTACTCACGCCCTCGGCCGTACCTGTCACTGGCCCCTGGTTACTGCACGCCCTCAGCCGTACCTGTCACCGGCAGGCCCTGCGGCTTGTTGAGTGCCACGAGAGGTCCTGCAAGACAACACTCTCATGAATGGGGCTGAATGAGCAGACGTAGCGCGACGCTCCAGGGCCAGCCACGACCTGAACCCTGTGTGTCCCACGTACCAAGCCCACCGTCACAGCTGTTTGCTCAGCCTGGGACTGTCAGATATGGGGCTCTGGCCCAGCACTGCACCTCCTGCCCAGCACTGCGCCTCCTGCAGCTGCTGGTCATGGCAGCACCCCGGTGGGGTTCACTCACGGAACGATTCTCCCACTGACCTGTCAGTCCCCTCCTTCGGCTCTGCAAAGCCTGCATAGACAGAGCTGGGACGGGGCATCTGTCCAGTAAACACTGCAGGAAGTGGACAAGGCACTGGCTCAAATGCAGTTCCCTAAAGCCCCCAGCACGTTGGTTACTGCATGCAGTGGCGTGGCGGGGCCTGGACCCCCGACTCTGCACCTGTGCCTCCCACGCTCACCTCTCTGGTCTACCACGGCCTCCCTCAGCACGTCGACCAGCTCTTCGCGGTTAAGACCCTCCGACCACTGCAGGCCCGGGAAAGGCTGCTCGCCGAGGGGCTCCGAAGCCCGGCCGGGGCCTTGAGGGTGCGGCTGATGCCTGCAAAGGGCCGGGGGTCAGCCAGCCGGCCATCTGTCATCTCCCAAGACGGCTCCCGTTCCCGTCCTCGCACACCCAGAAAGCCAGGACACAGGGTCCCACGGCAGGGCCGGGAGTGGACCTCCATCCAGGACCTGCCCATTGCCACCCCGTGCCAGCCTCCCTCCCACACACAAATGGGTCTGTGGGAATCACCGGGCCTCGGAGCCGAACCCTGCGTCCCTGGTCTCCGTGCGGAGCCCTACTCCCCGCCGCCAGCCGCCAAGAACGCGGCCCCAAACCCCGCAGTCCCTCATGCCCGGAGCGAGGCGCGTTGCGCGCGCGTCCTAGCAGGGCGGACCCACTCTCGTTTGCTGCACGCTGATCGGTTTGTTCTTGCTGTCAATCAGTGGAGGACGCAGGCGGGACTCGGGGAAGTTGTCTTTCCGGTCTGCAAGCCCTGGGATGCGCTTGCGCCTGCGCTTTAGAGGGAAATGAAGCCGGAGGCAGCGGGGCAACACCCGGATAAGGGGTACTGGCGGTGAGTGATCCGAAGGAGAGGGCCGGGGGTGAAAACGGGAAGCAGGTGTTATCCTGTCATGAGATCTGAGAGAGAAAGGGAGAGAGCGAGCGAGGCCGGCGACAACCTGGTGTCGGCCTGGCGGAAGCCGGAAGTGAGTCTTCCACGCGGACGCCGGGGACCCGCGCGTCACCCACCGCGCCCCAATGGGTCCGGGCCTGGTGGGTGCTGGCGTCCCGGGCGGGTTCGCCACCCCGGGCCCAGCGTTGCGGGCGGGTCGCCGTGGGCGCGGCCAAGTCCTCGAGCCGTGGAGTGGGAGGACCGCGAGCTCCCGACTCGGTCTCCGCCTTAAAACCGGAGGTGGCATATGGCGGAGGAAGACAGCTGTGTTCATTCACCCTGTGTGACTGCCTTTCAAAAAAATTTTTTTAATTCTTTGTAAAATGTAAAAAGGATAAGTTGATTTTGATGCAGAAACATTTTGGAGATTTTTATTAGTTGAAAGGTAGAATTAGAGAAGGACAGAGATCTTCCATGTGCTGGCAGAGGCTGCAGCTGAGCCGATCTGAAGCCAGACGCCTCTCTGGTTCTCCCAGCGCGTGTAGAGTCCCAAGTCTTTGGGTCATCTGCCTCTTTAAATCTGCCATTTGAAATCCAAGTATTTGAAGGGATGTTGAGCAAAATTCACAGAAAACACATGAGTGCAAAGCTGTGCATGGTCCCCAGAATGTATTTCTGCCAAATAAATGCCATGTAGTTCTCTATTGAATTGAAGTCCCCTTGGAGTGGTGGAATTGGTGAGCAATTCTGTGAAAATGGGCTTTGGGGATTGATCTTGCTTGGGCTCAACCGGAAGGGCGTGTCTGTGCTTGGCTGACAGCCCTGTGCTGGTTAGACTCCTCCGTGCACTGCCTCCCCCAGCCCAGCGGGCCCCACCCACAGCTGTGGCTGGGCTTCATGGGACCCCAGCCCCTTCCCCCTCCCCCGGCCCAGCGGACCCCACCCGCAGCTATGTCTGGTCCTCATGGATCCCAGCCCCTTCACCCTTGCCTCTTGTGTTTTCCCTCCCCAGTCCCCAACCACGGCCAGGCCTGCAACTTCCCCGCTCACTACCGACTACTGCTTTCACTCCGCCGCCTCCAGCTCCTGGACAGAGAGGCCAGTTCTGCAAGGTTGTTGTGTCACCAGATCTCAGGAGAGGGTGGCTCAGGATAGATGCCAGGCCTTTGCTGTCCCCTCCACCTCAGCTGTCAGTAACCTCACTGGAGGAGCCCATCGGCCTTGGCTGGCCCGGGCAGCTCCCAGCCCAGCAGCTGTGCAAACCCAGACCTGTGTCCTGGACTTGAGTAATTCCAAATAGGCTTCCGAGCAAGCGTTACACAATGACACCATTTCTGAAGCTCAGGCTGGCAGACCAAAGCACAGAGCATTGGTGCAGTCTCATTGGCACTGCCTGATCCTGAGGTGTTGGATGCTTGCAGATCATGCGCTCCTGTTCCTCAGGCTGCTGAGCCCCCTTGGGAACCCTGAGGGCGAGCCTTGGCGACCTGCGAGGGAGGCCCAGGGATGCCAGGATGGAGCTTACCCGCTGGGCCATGCCTTTGGACAACTATGTGCCTTGATCCAGTGCCTAGTGTGCAGTCCTACCTCCTCTTCTGACCCAGCTTCCTGCTGCTCTGTACCCTAGGAAGCAGCAGGTGGCTGCTTGGTCCTTCCCACACAGGGTGAGGTCCAGATGGAGTCCCTGCCTTTGGCCCTGTCCAGCTGTAGTAGGGCATGTGGGGAGTGAATTAGCAGCTACAATTCTTACTGTCTCTGTTGGCTCTGCCTTTCACATAAACTGAACAAATGAATTTTGAAAAAAAAAACAGTTAGAAAAGCATTTAACCTCACCCCCCCATCAACACTCTTCTGGCGGGAAGATTGATGTAGGAAGTGTTGCTTCACCACACTGAAGCGGGCTGCTGGAGTCTCGACTTCCCAAGTCTGTTGTGCAGGGACTGCCATGTCCTGGGATCCCACATGAAGAATGGTTTGTGGCAGATTCTTTTTTTTTTTTTTTTTAAGATTTATTTATTTTTTTATTGTGAAGTCAGATATATAGAAAGGAGGAGAGACAGAGAGGAAGATCTTCCATCCGATGATTCAGTCCCCAAGTGACCACAGTGACCGGAGCTGAGCCGATCCAATGCTAGGAGCCAGGAACTTTCTCCAGATCTCCCATGTGGGTGCAGGGTCCCAAGGCTTTGGGCCATCCTTGACTGCTTTCCCAGGCCTCAAGCAGGGAGCTAAATGGGAAGTGGAGCTGCTGGGATTAGAACCAGTGCCCATATGGGATCCCGGTACGTTCAAGGCGAGGACTTTAGCTGCTAGGCCACCACGCCGGGCCCTGTGGCAGATTCTTGTGTTGCTTGCCATTTTCTGAACTTCCAGAGAGAAGCCCACCGTCCCTCACACCAGAGCACATGGGCAGTGGGGATGAACCGCAAAAACAATTTATTGTGGGATGGCTAGCTTCTGACACTGGGGGGCTCGCCCACCCACCCAGGTGGAGGAAGGAGCATCTTCGAAGTGCAGCAAGGGAAGACAGGTGGCTGAGGGATGACTTCACACCGTCGCCTGCTAGGGCCCCTGGTTCAATTGGTGACACTCCCACAGCCAGGCCCAGGAGTTCTCCTTTGGCTGGCCCGCCCAGACTCCCAGCCCTTCCTGCTGTTTCCTCAGACACAGGCCTGTATGTGAAGGGGGCAGGGGTGGGGGAGTGAGAGTTGTACACTTCAGCTGTGCTCATGGGTGAGACCCCCAGAGAGTACTGGGGACCCCACCTGGTGCTGGGCAGGGATCTCGGAGGGCTTGGGCTCTCAATGCAGAATCCGCAGACAAGTGGGCAAGAGGGAAGAGGCCCTGCCCTCAGGCGGCTGCTGGTTGTCCTCGGTGGCATCCAGGAGCCTCTGCATGTACCAGGAGGTGCCGAGCAGTATGTGGCCTGTGGCCCGCATGCCTAGCAGCGCCCAGCGCAGCACTTCCCTAGTGGAAACAGAAGACACTGGCATCAAACACAGGGCCAAGACCCTCCTGTCCTGCCGCCCTTCCCACCACCGCCTCCCAGCCCTGGCCTGGCACGAAGTTCAGGCTTGGGTTCATTTTCTTCAGAAGGACTGACACCTTGCTCTGCGCTGGAGCACAGAGGAACCCCCACACCAGCATGTAAAGACAGAGAGGCCAGGCTCAGAGGACATCGGGCTCTCTGGCGTGGGCTGAGCCTTAGGGCCAGAGAGCAGCCAAGAGGTTTGTGGGCCTCCAGGGAGCGGGGAGGAGCGATTACTAAATGGGCACAGTGTTCCTATTCGGGATGATGAGAAAGTTCTGGACATAGTTGCATAAGACAGCAACTGCCCTTAATGCCACTGACCTGTCCCCTTAAATAGGGCTAAGATTTAATAGTTAAGGTGCTCACGGCCCCTTGGAAGTGCCTGGGCTCAGGACAAACCTCTGCTCATGAAGGCAGCTTCCTGCTGAAGCACACGCTGGGAGGCAGCAGGCGACAGGAACTTGGGTTCCTGCCACTCAGGTGGGAGGCGGCATGGCGTTCAGAACTCCTGATTGGAGCTGGCCCGGCCCCAGCTGTGGTAGGCATTCGGGGAGTGAACTAGCACATGGCAGATGTGTCTCTGTAACTGTCTCAGCCTCTGTCTTCCAGATACATTAAACTTGCTGTGAAGTTTGTGGGAAATGTGTATTATGAAAACATCCCACAGGGATGTTAAAATTTTGTTCCAAAGTAATCTGTTAATTCCATTTTCACAAAGTTTTTGAAACACCTATTTCACTGTAACTTTTATTTTTTTGAGGATGTATTTATTTGGAAGGCAGAGTCGCAGTGAAAGGAGAGACACTGAGAAAAAGAGCTCTTCCTTCCACTGGTTCACTCCCCAGGTGGCTCCAACAGCCAGGGCTGGGCCAGACCAAAGCCTGAAGCCAAGCGCTTCTTCCAGGTCTCCCACATGGGTGTAGGGCCCAAAGGCTAGGGTCATATTCCACTGCTTTCCCAGGCGCATTAATAGGGAGCTGCATCAGAAGTGGAGCAGCCGGCACTCGAACTGGTGCCCTCAGGGGATGCCAGTGCTGCTACTTTGCTCCCACAGACTCACGTGACGACACGCTTGGCCCCCTGGCAGTGCAGGTCGTAGGAGAGTGAGTACGTGTCATAGAGGGTGGCCTTCACGTTCAGGCAGCCCAGGAAGTCCCGAGGGTGCAGCTTGTACAGGTCAAAGGTGACACGGGCCACGTCAATCTTCTTGGTGTTCTCACGGGAAAGGGACAGTTGGCCCCTAGTCCCCTACAGCAAAGACAGACATGTGGCTGACACCCCTCGAGAGTTTCCCCAAGGCTCCCAGCTCTGTTCCACACCCAGCACCAGGTGGGCCCTCTTGCCTGTTCCCATGGGGCCTGCCAACGCTGCCCCTTCTGGAGGACCATGAACACGGTATCTGCCGCCAGAGCCTGGAAGTAGTCCTCTGTCTCCACCATCGTGCCATCTTCCTCCAGCACCAGCGAAAAGGGCCTGTCTGCCAGCTTCAGGGCGTCCCGGACCTGGAGGAAGGCACCAGGGGTGCTTCCGAACGTCCAGGGAGCCACAGAGGAAGACATAGCAACCAACACAGCTTCCCAAGAAGAGCAAGGGAGCCCCAGGCCGTGGGAATCACCACCCCTGCCCCGAGACTAAAGGTCCTCATGGTGCCTGGCTTTCGGGCTGAAACCTAGGATGCTGCAAGCCAACAAAATGCAGTGGCGGGAGTGGGGGCAGGGGAAGGGGTCACATCCGTAATATGTTTTCATCACCCAGAAGCCACCAGCAGCCACGCCCCAGGCACTGCATTCTCCATTCCACAGCATCCTCTATCCCAGCCCCTTCATACAGACCCCTACAACATGCATCTCTTTAAAAGGTCTTCATTTTCCCATTTAAACTGACTTTCACTTTATTTAAAAGGCAGAAATATCCTCCATGGTTTCCCAAATGCACACGCCTGTCAGGGCTGGGCCAGGCTGAGGTCGGGAGCCTGGAACTCATCCCGATCCCCATGTGTGGGGCAGGGGCTCCAGGACTGGTGCCCTCACCCGCTGCTTCGGTAAGTGTTCCCAGGAAGCTGGGCCAGAGGCAGAGGAGCCAGGACCTGAACCAGGCACCCTGACATGGAACTTGGGCATTCCAGGTGGCACCACTCGCCTGCCCAAAGGACCAGCTAGTGCACGGCCTGAATGCGGAAATTATGCCAGGCTTAACGGACAGTCAACCGATGTTCCACGCGGTCAAAGCCGTGACAGACAAGGCACAGATGCAGACGAAGGGACACACGTGAGACAAGCCCTGGAGGGGCCAGCACTGTGGCGCAGCAGGCCATGCCTTCACCTGTAACACTGGACTTCCCTAGGAGCACCCAGGGGAATCCTGGCTGCTGCACTTCCAACCCAACTCCCTGCTGCTGTGCCTAGGAGGACAGAAGATGGTCCAAGTGTTTGGACTCCTGCCCTCACATGGGAGACCTGGAAGAGGCTCCTGGCTCCTAACTTTGGATCGGCTCAGCTCCGGCTGTTGTGGCCATTTGGAGAATCAATCAGTGGATAGATTTCTTTCTGGATTTCTGTCTTTCTGTCTCTTTCTCCCTCTCTTTAACTCTGCCTTGCTTTCAGGTAAGAGCGAGAATCTTTTTGTCTAGGTGGACTGAAGAGTTTGAGTACCACAGCGAGTGTCCAGTGACTCAGGAAAGACTGTGCTGTTCTTGCTGTTGTTCCTTGATGATTGTTTCATGTCAGCTTGAAACAACTACCCTCCATGCTTTTTGTTACTTTTCAAAGGGAGGCCCAATGTCCCGGTCCCTGGCAGCTCCTGGCCAACTGTGTTCCCTGTGCCCTAAGTCTGCCGCAGCCTGGACAGGCGCTTGCCCCTGCTGGTCCTTCCAGGATACCCAGGTCCCACCTGGCTTCCCTCTTCTAGGGGTGGAGCCTCACCACTTCCCCTGAACCCCTCACAGAGACAGGCTAGAGTGGGGCATCCCAAAACACAGGGACTAGACGAATCTGCTCAAGTAACGCACTAAAAAGGGAAAATTAATAGGATAATAAATTATTTTTTTTAAAGGAGAATTTTTGAAGTCCTCCAAAAGTTTCCAACAATCTATGATGGAAAGGCTCCGGCTGGATGCATACTTTCCTGTTCCCACCTGTTTTAAGAGCTACTGGAAGAGGCAGCCTGAGTCTATGCAGCAAAATCACCTGCAACTGCCGCTGTACCTGCCCCTGGGCTGATGTTGCTAAAAAAAAACCCCATGGCGGTGGCTAGGCCTGCGAGCTGGCCGTCTGAGAGCGTGGAAGGCTGCTGGGTCCTACCTTGCACCTGAGATCCTCCAGGCTGTGCGCCAAGACACCCTTGCGTACGCTGCGATCTGCGGTGCTCACGCGCCAAGGACGGGCCCTGTAGGGCTCAGGGCCGGCCTCCGACAGCAGCTGCTCGGTCACCACCGAGGTGCCCACGGCCCAGCGCCTGGGAACAGACAGGCGGGCGTGTGTCAGGTGGGCTGCCCACTACTCCCAGCCCTCTTGCCCTGCCCCACCCTCAGCCTGCCCTGTAGGAAGTTTGCAGGAGGCTGTGTAGGAAGGGAGGGGGCTGGCTCCAGGAAAGTCAGGGTCTGCATTGGGGGGTGGGGCCGAGTTTCAGGCCCACCCGCAGACCTGCTGAGTCAGAGCCTGCTTGGGCAGGACCGATAACCCCCTGGCTGCACTCCCACACGTGCCCTGCCACCTGGGCTCTCACCTGGAGCGGGACTTGGGATAGAGAAAGCTCAGTGACTTGGCAGCGTATTCCATGCTGGTCAGCTGCACCGCCTTGCACCTGGGAAGGAAGGCCGACCCAGCTGCTGGGCATGACAAGAGCATGTCCCCCTGCCCGCACCTTCTGTCCTCCCTGTCCCTCCCACTCCCATCTAACAAGCACCGGCAAGGGTCTCCCATCCCAACTCACCTGTCCAGCTCTGCATGCTGACTACTGTGACCAAGGCAGCCCTCCGCCAGCCACCACCCCCCAAGCACAGTCTCAGCAACCCACTTCCCCTAGTACCCCTCCTGTCCCAGCTTCACTCACTCCATGTTCCTCCAACCCCAGCTCTTGTCTCACTGAAATGAGGATCCCAAGCTGGACAAAAGAGGCCCTGCCTGGCTCTCCTGTCCCTGGGGACAGAGTCCATACAACAACACTGGCAGGAAGTGACCAACCCCTCACCTATGGTCCAGAGACCGCCGCGGCGGGTGGCCTGTCAGAGCCTTGGGCAATTGAGGCCCTTGGGAGGCTTCCTGGGGTTCAGCGTGGTTCTGTGGTAGACTGTCCAGGGCCAGGCTGCCAGCCACATGCGACTGGGGCCACTAAGGAACCTTATTGCATCTTGTAAGGGCAAATGGCTGCTGTGGCTTCTGTATTGGACTATACATGCTGCATGCGCGCGTACACACACACACACACACAGCCCATGTACTCTGCTCTCTGTGCACCAGTGCTTTACCTCACCTTGACCCAGGGCTAGCCTCAGGCAGCCTTGATTCTCGAAGGAAAACCTGGCGCAGATCATGGATCTACTCCTTTTGGCCTGTTACAGGGCAAGGGTGCCTCAGGGTCTGTTTCAGCTCCAACCCCCATCCCTGAGTACCCACTCCAGCGTGTGGAGAGCATGGCACAGAATGGGGGGACAAAGGAGCTGGGTTGGCACCAAAGCCTTCCACAGTTGAAGTCACTTTTGCTTTGTCAGGCCTCAGGGGCCTCCAGAGAGAGACACCCAGCCCTTGCTTAGCTCCATCCCAGCCTGCTGTCTCCTGCCTCACTCCTCTCTCTGCAGCCCAAACTGCCCAGCCCCTCCTCACCTGCTCTGAAAGAGCCCAACTCCTCACCGCTCCCTGCAGTCTCAGTATGGTCCTGCCCGCCCAGGCCTCCCTTCATTTTATGTCCAGCTCCCAGAGAAGCCCCTCCCTTAGCCTGGAGCCCCAGCTGGAGAAAAGAGCAAGGGGAGGGACAGTCGCCCCCCCCCCCGGATCTGAAGTCAGTTCAACTTTATGGAAAGGCCTGATTCGCTGGGCCGTGCGAGGGTCTGGCTGAGGATGGGTGTACAGAAAGCAGGTGACGTGGGCTGCAGCCCCAGCCCAAGCCCTGCCCGGGCTGGCACCCTGTGAGCCCCGTGTCTGTCCCTCCTGCAACCCCAGGCTCTTGGTTCCAGATTGCTGGGGTTGTCATGTGGATTCAGAATAGAGGAAGGCTTCACCAAGTGGTCACTTAGCAGGTGAATGTCGTTACCTGGGTGCTGTTAATAATATCTCTATCAAGTCGGAACAGAGCCTGGGATGCATAGGGTCCAGCGTGTAAGAGCTACAACCCCTGACATGCATGTCTGCCAGTCTCTGGGTCCTCACAGGCACTTGTGCCTCGGTTCACAGCACTGTTCCCAGCAGGCAGAAGGAATAATTTGACCTTTCCATCACAAGCTGAAGGGATTTGTGAAGATGTAGGTGGTCCACAAGGGTTCTGTTTCTCAATAAAAAGGGTAGACTAGGTTGGGGGGAGGGGAACTAGCATTGTGGGATAGTGAGTTAACCCTCTGCCTGCAATGCAATGCTGCTTCCTGGATGGTTGCTGGTTCAAGTCCCGGTTGCTCCATTTCCAATCCGGCTCTTTGTTACTGTGCCTGGCAAAGCAGTGGAGAATAGCTCCAGTGCTTGGACCCCTGCAACCCAGGTGGGAGTCCTGGATGAAGCCCCTGAACTCTGTGACCATCTGGGGAGTAAACCAGCAGGTGGAAGATTTCTCCCTGCCTCTGCCTCTCCATGTTTCTGACAGGTTCTTCTGTGATGCAGAAGCCGTGTCTGCTCGTTGTCCTGACTCCAGGCTGTATCACCCAACATCTCGAAGCTGCATTTTGAGCTGACATATGGAGGCCTGCAGAGAACTCACAGGAGACTGTCATGAAATGTCCTTGCAACCGAGCCTAGCACATCCACAGGGCTCGCCAGCCAGCAGTCACTATTAGTAGGGTTTTTAGATCTAAATCACTCCCTAAAGATATCCTCAGGCAGCCCAGCATTCATTCCAGGGGGACCCGGATGGCCCATCCATCTGCTGACTCACTCCCCCAATGGCCACAGTAACCAGGGCTGGACAAGGCTGAAGTCAGGAGCCCAGGACTCTGTTTTGGTCTCATTAGGGGTGCAGAAGCCCAAGCACTGGGACCATCTTCTGCTGTGTCAGCAAGAAGCTGACTATATGCCAGCCCTCCTAGGGGCTGAGATCTTGGCAGGAAACAGGACCGCTCCTTCCCACACCCGCAGGCAACCACAGGGTATGGGACAGGAGCTCAGACAGCTTACATTTCAAGGCTGGCTCAGAGCCAGGGGAGAGTGCAAGCCCAGAGGCTGAAGAAAGTTCTGGAGAAAGGGTCAAGCCCCTCCCTTGGGTCCCATCAGACTTGACTGCCTATCCAGCCAATGCTTGGTGTCTCCTGATTGGCGGGTGGAGACTCAGCAGCAGCCCAGCTCTTAGGAAATCTTAGGGCAGACTCTGTGAGGACAAGGGTAACTGAGCCTAAGGGAGCACCTGCCTGGGGGTGAGGGATGGATCCAGGGTCCAGGGAGCATCTGCCTGGGGTTTGGGCCTGGGCCCAGGGTTCTTCCCCAGGGCTCCAGACAGAAGGCTGCCTTGGCCCAGTTGGAGTGGAGTCACCCAACCTCTCCTGAGTGTTGAGCAGGTGCCTGGCCCCTGGGCAGTGCTGGGAATAGATGGAGATCCTGTCCCTGCCCATGGGGGAGTTCACCTTCTAGGAAGGAAAGGTGATAGTGAGCTAGAGGCTCAGCACCTGGGAGTGCAGAAGGGCTCCGGAAAGAACGATGCATTCAACTGCCTTAGGAGATACCCAGTAAATAAATCTTAGAGAGAGAGAGAGATACCCAGTAGGATAAACTTGTAACACCAGAACCAAAGTCAAATGTTATGCAATAACTAGGAAAATACATTACAACTCATATCCCACACAAGAAGTTAATTTTTTTAATGTTTATTTTTACTGGAAAGTCAGATATACAGAGAGGAGGAGAGACAGAGAGGAAGATCTTCCGCCCAATGATTTATTCCCCAAGTGGCCGCAATGGTGCAAGCAGAGTCCATCTGAAGGCAGGAGCCAGGAGCCTCTTCCGGGTCTCCCTCACACGGGTGCAGGGTCCCAAGGCTTTGGGCTGTCCTCGACTGCCTTCCCAGGCCACAAGCAGGGAGCTGGATGGGAAGCGAATCTACCAGGATTAGAGCCGGCGCCCATATGGAATCCCAGGGCGTGCAAGGTGAAAACTTTATCTGCTAGGCTACCACACCAGGCCCAAAGCTAATTCTTTTTCTTTGCTCTCCTTTTCCCCTCTCTCCCCATCTATGTGAGGGTACTTCAAAACGTTTACAGAAGAAATTCATGTCTAGGAGGGACATCAGAAAGTTCCGGTGGGGTTGGCAGGCACAGCATCAGCCAGCATCCTGTAACAGTGCTTACAAGTCCCCGCTGCTCGGCTTCCCGTCCAGCCTCATGCTGAAGCATCCAGGAAAGCAGCAGAGAATGGCCAAGTAGTGGGACCACTGGCCGAAGGTGGGAGGCCTGAAGGAGGCTTCTGGCTTCAGCCTGGCCCAGGGCTGGCTCAGAACCAGCTGTTCAGACCATCTGGGAGTGAACCAGCTCTCTCTGTGTCTCAATTTCTGTCATTCGGACTTTGAATTGATTAGACCATAGCAAACAGTTCAGGGAAATACATACTGTAAAAAATTATGTATGAATCAAAAAACTATTTTGTTTTGCACCCTGCACCATGGCTAGTGCTAAATCCTTGCCTTGTACACACCAGGATCCCATATGGGCACCAGTCGGTGTCCCAGCTGCTCCACTTCCCATCCAGCTCCCTGCTTGTGGCCTGGGAAAGTGGAAGAGGACAGCCCAAAGCCTTGAGACCCTGCACCTGCGTAGGAGACCTGGAGGAAGTTCCTGGCTCCTGGCTTCGGATCGGCTCAGCTCCAGCCATTGCAGCTACTTGAGGAGTGAACCAGCAGATAGAAGATCTTTCTATCATTGGGCCCAGCGGCATGGCCTAGCGGCTAAAGTCCTCACTCTGAAAGCCCCGGGATCCCATATGGGCGCCGGTTCTAATCCCGGCAGCTCCACTTCCCATCCAGCTCCCTTCTTGTGGCCTGGGAAAGCAGTTGAGGACGGCCCAATGCATTGGGACCCTGTACCCGCGTGGGAGACCTGGAAGAGGTTCCAGGTTCCCGGCTTCGGATAGGCGCGCATCTGCCCGTTGCGGCTCACTTGGGGAGTGAATCATCGGATGGAAGATCTTCCTCTCTGTCTCTCCTCCTCTGTGTATATCTGGCTGTAATAAAAATGAATAAATCTTTAAAAAAAAAATATCTTTCTATCATCTTCTCTGCATATTGCCTCTCCAATTAAAAATTTTTTTTTAATTTTGCATCAAAACAGCTCTTAATTTCACATTTCCTTGAACTTTTTGAAGTACTCTCATAAATAGTTAAGAAATAACATAACAGAAAAATAGGCAAGGAATATGAACAGAATTCAGGAAAATGAAATGCAAATGACCCTGAAGCATGAAGGATGCTTAATTTACAGAGATCACACTGCGGTTGAGGCCCACCCCTGGATGCCATCCTTAACCCTTCAGACTAAATCGTGGAAAAGCCGTGGGCAGCCAAGGAATCAGACGCATACGTTACTGATTTGATTATAATTGATACCACAGCAGTGACCCTAGGCTGTTTGTGGGGACTACCCTACGAAATGACCAGCGTTGTGGCTAGCAGATATCGCCAGCTCCTGCAACACTGGCAGCCCAAACGGCGCTGGCTTCTGTCCCCACTGCTCCACTTCCGGCCTGGGAATAGCAGCGGAAAACGGCCCCAGTGTAGGCACAGGTAAGACTTCAAATTTGGTAAAGCTACGGCACCCTGAGGGAGACAGAGAGGAGTCTTCCACCTGCTGGTTCACTCCACAACTCTGGCTGACAGGTGCGTGGCAACATCTTACAGAGATTTCGATTCGCACTTCCTTAATGACATAAAATTGCGCATCTCTTCACATGGCTAATGTACACAACTTTTCATCTTATTCGATTAAGAAAACAACATCTTATTTACTTGAAGGGCAGAGAGAGAAATATGCCATATGCTGGTGCACTCCCCAAGTGTTTGCACCAGCTGGGGCTGGGCTAGTCTGAAGCATCCACCTGCCGCCCTGCCAGGGTGCGGACCAGCTTGAACTGGAAGCGTAGCAGCGGGCCCCTCCCCGGCCAACGCTGGCCGAGTCCTTTTCCGGCGCACCCCACTCTAGGGGCGGGCGGCACCATAGAGTCGGTCCTCCCAGCGGAGACAGAGAGGCCGGAAGTGCCTCTGGCCCATCCGCTTGGCGCAGCGCCGCTGAGTCGGCGCGGCGCGGAGAGAGCGGGTTCCCCGAGGCCTCGGCGAGGGTCGTGCCGGGGGTTCCGGGGTGCCGGGCGGGGCAGCATGGCGTCTCGGGCGGGCCCGCGAGCGGCCGGCACGGACGGCAGCGACTTCCAGCACCGGGAGCGCGTCGCCACACACTACCAGATGAGGTACGGCGTGAGGCGAGGGGCGGCGGCGGCCTCGGGGGTGTGAGACCCCCCCCAAGGCCGCCGCCGCCCACCCGCGAGTGCCGCGCGGACGCCGACCGGGGGTGCGTGACCTTGAGGAAATGGTCAGCCTCGTGGAATTATCGAGTCCCTCGGGGCAGTGGCAGCCAGGGACAGCCCCGTAGCCGGCAGATGGGGGTCGGCCCGCGGGAGAGGCGTTTGTACCTCTTTGCACGCACTTGGTCTTGCACCTGCCCAGTGCTGCGTAACGGGAGGAGCCCTGGTACTTGCATGCAGGCTACCTCTTAAAGAATGTTAAAAAACAAACAAACAAACAAACAAAAACCCACTAGTGGTTCTTGGAGCCTACAAATGACTATCCCCCTCCATGCTTTGCTATAATATATTAAAATAAAATTTAAAAATAATTATCAATTTAAAAAGGATCTTCCTTAAATCCACAGAACTTTCCAGAATGTTCTTTGCACATTTTTTTATAAGATTTTTTTTTTAATTTTCATTGGAAAAGCAGGTTTACAAAGAGAAGGAGAGACAGAGAAAAAGATCTTCCATCTGCTGGTTCTCTCCCCAAGTGGCTGCAGTGGCCAGAGCTGAGCCAGTCGGAAGGCAGGAGCTTCTTCTGGGTCTCCCACATGGACTTTGGCCGTCCTCGACTGCTTTCCCAGGCCACAAGCAGGGAGCTGGATGGGAAGTGCGGCCGCTGGGACACAAACTGGCGCCCATATGTGATCCCAGCAGTTGCTAGACAAGAATTTAGCCACTAGGATATTGCACCGGGCCCCGTTAAATGCTTTTAAACCTGCCCTTGCACAGGTTGTCAGGACTCCCCTGCCCACAGTTGGTTCTTGCTGCACTCTGTTGGTTTTCTGGAAGACAAATGCTCAGGGCCTTTCTGCCTGCTTGCTGTTGGCCCCGAGTGTGGCCTGTGTGACTCCAGCCTTCCCGGAGCTGCCTTGGTGACCTTTGCTGCCATCCCATCCTCACACAGAAGGGAGTGGTGGTATCCTCAGGTCCCAGGAGAACTTTGTTGCAACATTTTTGAGCAGCCCCACCTCTGGGCAGGGCCCCTGTCTGGTACACCTGCCTTGCCTGTGGCTGGTGGTCACAAACCTGCAAGTGAAAGGCCCTCCCTCTCTGCTCTGCCCCACAGCGTAACCCTCAAGTACGAGATCAAGAAGCTTATCTATGTGCACCTGGTCCTGTGGCTGCTGCTGGTTGCCAAGATGAGCGTGGGACACCTGAGGCTCCTGCCGCATGACCAGGTAGCCATGCCCTACCAGTGGGAGTACCCATACCTGCTGAGCGTGGCGCCCTCGCTTCTGGGGCTGCTGTCTTTCCCGCGCAACAACATCAGCTACCTGGTGCTCTCCATGGTCAGTACGGGGCTCTTCTCCATCGCCCCGCTCATCTATGGCAGCATGGAGATGTTCCCCGCCGCCCAGCAGCTCTACCGCCATGGCAAGGCCTACCGCTTCCTCTTTGGCTTCTCCGCCGTGTCTGTCATGTACCTGGTGCTGGTGCTGGCGGTCCAGGTGCACGCCTGGCAGCTGTACTACAGCAAGAAGCTCCTGGATTCCTGGTTCACCAGCACACAGGAGAAGAAGCGCAAGTGAGGCCTCCCCATGGCCGACCCCAGTGAGGAGGGTGAGCGAGGACGAGGAGCTGGGCTTCAGTCTCCTCTAGGGGTTTGGCACCTCGTGCCAACCAGGCCCGGGTTCTGGACAGCTGCTTCTGTGCCAGCCACTGCGAGTGCCACAGTGAGTTCTCCTGTGGCCGGCCTGGAGCAGCCAGCTGCTATGAAGCCAGTGGTGACGTGAGGACCCCGTCAGACAGCTGGCCCTTGTCCCACCTCCGTCCATCTCCCCTTCGCCATCGTGACCGCAGGGGACTAAGAATAAAGTCAGTGCTACTTCAGATTATAGTTCATGGGGCAGCAGATTCAGACAGCTTTGCCCCCGCAGGCTGTGGTCTGTACTGCAAAGTGTTTTTTAATAAAAAGACCCTCAGTAAAGACTGCCTTGCCCTCGCCCGCTGTGTCTGTGTGTGAGATCTGATGGTGTGAAAGGTGTGGCTGAGTGGCCCTAGGCCCCAGGAGAGCCCGAGGCCTGGCAGTGGCCTTGGAGGCGTGGATGGGGAGACCAAGTTGTAACTGCAACCTGCTGTTGATTGCCAAGACCCACCCAGGGCCTGCCCGCAGCCTTCCTCTGAAATGCCTGGTTTGCACGTGCCTCGCGTGGGTCAGCGACTCCTGTCTCCGCCCTGTACTCATGTTTGTCAGTGGTAACTGTCAGTTATGTGTCTCGACTGAATAGCATCAAAAAGATAATTTATGGAAGCTAATGAAGCTGAAAGCTGCTGTACACACCCCACTCTTGGTGACCGTGGTATCTCATGGTGTACTGCAAATAAATTTGAGTGCTAGAAGTTGAAATGTGCTGTTTGATTTACCTCAGCCCCACGCGGGAACCAGGCCCCGGGGAGAATGTGTGGAATGAAAGGGGTGTGTGATCAGGGCTGACACTGGGCGGCTCTACGAGAGGCGGAGTCAGAGCCTTTGGTTCTGGGAGCGTTTTGTGTGTGTGTTTTCTCGGTCACTAGTGGGCACCAGCAGTTCCAGTTGCAGACTGACTGCTCTAACGGCCACCTCAGACTCCGTGTGTTCCTGCCCTCATGGTGCCTTGGGCCTTGCGCTGGCTCTCTTGTGGCTCGCCCCTGGAGCACCAGGAACAGAACCTAGGTCAGCATGCCTCCTGTGATGGCCGGTCGGCCGGGGGCCACTGTTGTTGGAACATGAATGCTGCGGTTTCCACACTGGTTCCAGCCCGCACTCACAGACCTAGCCGACTGAGCGTCGGGGTGTTTAGGTTTCGGGGGCTCATTTGCATCTTCTGTTCCGACATGCTTTTACGTCCCAGTTCGTACAGTAACTTGGGAACCTTTGATTCTTTGATTTCAGAGAGGGACAGCTATTCCTATAAATTCTATTTTATTGCTCTCATTGACTGAATTAATAGTTTGCCTTTTTCCATGCCCCCTCTTCAGTCTGGCCTCTAGCACTGTGAGTGAGGAAGCCTTCTCTGAACGCGGGTAGAAGTCCAGTCAGGAATAGGATTAGGAGGGCACACAGGTAGAGATACATGGGAACCGGAGTTAACGTGTATACCGTTGCCAATTTTTTAAGAATCTATGCAAATAATCATGAGAGAAAAGAAGTTCATTTTTTAGCTGTTGGAATGATGCTTTTTAGTGTTGGGGTAACTGTGCAGGATGAAATTACTTAAAAATTCTAAAAAGCTTCTTGGTTTATGCTGTCTCGAGCGTTTGGTGGCTTCCCCCTTTTGCCATGGTGGTGGTGGTGATCCCTGAGGCACACAGCATCCCTTTCTGGGATCTGGACTAAGTGGGAGGAGCAGCGTTTGGGTCAGAATCCCAGCATTTGAGTCTACGTGCACCAAGCTCACTCCTGCATGTTTCATGGGGGTTGAAAATGAGAGGGGAAGTGTTGTGGAAGTGTTTCGGGAGCTCTGAGACACTGTATTCATGCAGAGTGCTGGAGTCGGAGGACTCCCCAGCCTTCTGGGTCTGGAGAAAGGTGGCGTGGGGCAGCCCGTGAGCTGGTGTTAGACTCCCCTGGGTTGGGATCTGCTGCCTTATGCCTTGAGCAGAGCATTGGGCTGGTGTTTGGTCTGACATGGGAGCACCGCAGCCCTCCCAGCATTGTGGGAGGCTCCATGGACAACATATGTCTTCCTCAGTGAGCCGGGCTGCCCTCTCAGGCTAGGTCTTCCTGGAACCTAGGAGTGATTTCAGACCTAGAATTTCTGGCAAGTTGGGGCAGGGGTTGCCGGCCACTCCTGGGTGGACAGAGAGCCAGCTGCTACGCAGTGTCAGGATCGTGTGGACTGTGGGTCTGTTCAGAGACAGGTGTGCCCCCCTGGAGGAAGGTCTGGCCCCTTCTCCAGGGCAAGGCCTCTGTGAACACCCCGCAGCCACTCCTCCCATTGACTGGCCTATCCCGTTTGAGCACTGGCAGATCCATCACCACTCGGGACAGCCTGCCGTGTCTGCGTCTGTGCTGAGCCCAGTTCCTTGTAGGCTCAGCAGGGTTGCTGTGGATCCAGGCCATGGGAGGCTTGGCTCTCCCTGTCTCAGCTTCCTGTTTTCTGGTCTGTGACATAGGGCAGGGAGGCCGACCTCAGCGTTGTGCCAGTGAAATGAGACCCAGAAGGTGATGTGTGTGGCCCAGAGCCCCGCCGGAGTTTAGGAAGTGCCCAACTTGCCCCTCACCTTCCCCAGGCTCCAGAAGCTGGGCAGCACGGCAGTGAATGTGGCTCTTCCTCTGCCCTCACCTGCTGTGTGCTTTCCTCTGCAGCCTCCCCTCTCCTCCCTCCCTTCCTTTTTCTCATCTCCACTTCCTTTTCTGCCTCTACTACACCTTCACATATTCCCACTGTGTAAGGTCAAGAGGATGGAGGAGCCAGGGAGGTGTGCTCCAGAAGAGAAGTCGGTTTCCACGCATTTCCTAAAGTTCTGTGAGTTAGGGAAAGATGGAGGGAAGTGTCCCTAGCTGGCTTCTGCTGTGGCCAGATTACCTTTGTTCCCTTCCGATCCTGTGTGTTTATTCTGTTGGAGGGCCTGAGCCCCAAGGGCAAGCTGAGAGCCCTGTCAGGCAGTGAGGGGAAGGCTGGGGGACGATGGAGAATTGAGTTGTCAGGCTGAGAAGTGGCTTTCCCCGACCTAGACTTCCACGTTGAGCACATGTCTCGTCTGCTTATTTCTGTCTTTATGAAATGAAAGCACTTCTCACCTGTCACACTGGTGGTTGGGTAGGTCACATAGAAAAGTGCTTCTTGGGCCCGGCGAGATGGTGTAGCGGCTAAAGTCCTAGCCTTGAATGCACCGGGATTCCATATGGGCGCTGGCTCTAATCCCAGCAGCTCCACTTCCCAGCCAGCTCCCTGCTTGTGGCCTGGGAAGGCAGTCAAGGACGGCCCAAAACCTTGGGACCCTGCATCCGCGTGGGAGATCTGAAGGAAGTTCCTGGCTCCTGGCTCCTGGCTTCGGATCTGCACAGCTCTGGCAGTTGTGGCTGCTTGGGGAGTGAATCATGGGACAGAAGATCTTCCTCTCTATCTCTCTTCCTCTCTGTATATCTTAGTTTGCAATAAAAAAAAAAAAGTGCTGCTTCAACTGTGCAACAGACAAATCATCTGGATGAACTAGGCCAAAATTGACATTATTCCTCCCAAGGATGCTTGTTTCCTGACCGCCTGTCAAGCACAGAAGAAACAGAATGACAGAGTCTTTATGTATGAGTGACATCAAAAGCTGGAGGGTATTTTTAGGGTAAACTGTAACATTTGGATTTTTGACAATGGACCCTCAACACCTCAGACTGGAATCTGCCGCTGGGAGGCTGGGAAAGGACGGCAGTCTCAAGACACCTGACCTGGTAGGAGTGCCCCAAATTTTCTTTCCTCTGTGGGTGTCACCAGGGGTGTGGGCAGGACTGAAGCAGTTGAGCTGCTCCACGAAGGAGAGGAAATTGGGGCCGTGGGGAGGAGCTGCCTCAGCTTGGCTCCAGCCGCAGAAACCACAGGAGACCAGGTCAGCGTGGGGCAGGGGCCACTCCCTCAGCTCCCAGCTCGGCCCTGAAGCTGGGCCTGCGAGCAGCTGCTCGAAGCCAGAGGCACCTTGGGCACTGAGCCCTTTGCCCAGCAGAGCTATGACTGGATCGTGGGAGGATGGAGAAAGTCGGTGCAGCTAGTGGGGAGCCAGGGTGCCCCTGGCACGTGGCAGGGTTCTGGAGCCCCATTATGCTGTTCTTGCCCCATGCTAAATGATACAGGGATTCCCATGCCTGACCTGTGTCTGGCACCCAGTGCAGGGTGATGCTTAATAGTCCAAGTGAGAACAAAAGGCACATTGTCTGTGGGAGGCCCAAGTTTAAGAGTGCATTCATGGTCAAATCTGCAAGGTGTTTCAGGGGTGGGAAGGTTGAAGAAATAGGCATCCCCTTACCCCAGCCTGATGCTGGCCTCTTTCCTGCTGCTTCCTCCCTTGGCTGGACTCCTGTTGTCTTTCAGACAGGGCTGTAGCATTTTTGGTTGGCCCAGGGTCCTTCAGCTTGCAAGAAGGAATGTGACCTGGCCGGCTGGTTAGGGTGGGAGGCGGGGCTTTGCGGCAGGGCGGGTCAGGGCAGGCTAAGGCAAGGCTCCTACTGGTGCTGTGCTCCCAGTCACTGCACAGCACAGTGCCGCTGCCCACCTGCCAGCTGTGAGCTATGCTCTGTGTGCTGTGACCCCACCGTAGCCCATGGAGAGCCTCGGATGGGCAGCCCTGCACCTGCCCCCACTCCTGCTGACCATGGGCCTCTATACTTCTGCTGGGATTGTTTATCCTCGCTCGTCTTGCTGCAGAACCTGCTGTCTCCTGGCCCTTCACTCAGTACAGTGCCACTGCCAGGTAAGGACACCTGCCTGGCCCAGGCAGGAAGCGCCCCATTCAGTTTCTGCCCTTTCTTCGTCTCACTGTCCCTGCCTCTTGCTGGCCTCTGCATAGTCACTGGGGACAGCTCACATCCTCGTTCCTGCAGGCTGGATAGGGGGAAGCAGGGGTGTGAATGGGTATTCACTGTGGACATCAGATCATTTGAGACAGGGTTCCCGGGGGGGAGTGTCCCTGTGCGAGGCCTTCTACTAACCCATCTCTCCTTTTTTCCCCCTCGGGGCCCTTTGCCTTCAGGATAACAGTTTGGCCGGTGAGTCTTATTTCCTGATCCCCTTTTTCCCTATACCCGCTTTTATCCAGATCCCTTGTGAGCCCTCCATTCTGGTTTTTCATTCCCAACCCAAGTAGGCAGAAGCAGGGAAAAGGGGCAGGACCAGCTTGGCTTGGCGCTGAGTGCTGCCTAAGGCCCTTGGTGACCTCCATCAAGCAGTTACCTACCCCAGGAGCAGCAAGGAGGAACAGAGAGGAATGTACAGGGAACACAATATTACCTCTGAGCCCAGGGCTGTGTGGAGGTGACTGCAGTATAGATGGTGTTGTCAGTGGGCGGTGCAGAGGTGACTGTAGTATAGACGGTGTTGTCTGTGGGCTGTGCGGAGGTGACTGCAGTATAGACGGTGCTGTTAGTGGGTGGTGTGGAGGTGACTGCAGTATAGACGGTGTTGTCTGTGGGCTGTGTGGAGGTGACTGCAGTATAGACGGTGTTAGTGGGTGGTGTGGAGGTGACTGCAGTATAGATGGTGTTGTCTGTGGGCTGTGTGGAGGTGACTAGTATAGACAGTGTTGTCTGTGGGCTGTGTGGAAGTGACTGCAGTATAGACGGTGTTGTCTGTGGGCTGTGTGGAGGTGACTGCAGTATAGACGGTGTTGTCTGTGGGCTGTGTGGAGGTGACTGCAGTATAGACGGTGTTGTCTGTGGGCTGTGTGGAGGTGACTGCAGTATAGCTGTGAGGGCTGACGGGGGCTGCATGGAGGAGGCTGCAGAGTGGGCTGTGTGGTCTCTGAGCTGTGCAGGGGAGTTGGTGGGGAGCAGGTGCAGCCGCCGGCATCTCACTGATGACAGTACACAGCAGCAGGACTGCACATGTCCTGGGGTCTCGACAGCAGCCCCAGCTGATGACTCAGGAGCCTGACACTTGGACAAGTTCTTAATTTGCCCAGGTCACAGTTGCAGAATGTAGGTGGTATAACCATTCTCCAACCCAGGAGGGATTCTACAGCCCCAGCCATTTGGTCTCTCCCCTTCTTTCCTAGGAAGTGCCTGTAGCTCCCAGTCAACCCTGTTCCCCAAAAAGCTTTGGCGTTCTGGGACCTGGCTCTGTCCCTGCTGCGAGGGCCTGCATGAGACGTCAGATTCTTCAGGTGTGAGCCATGGCCCTTTGGGCTGTTGTAGGTGGAGGTGTGATTCAGGAACATTTGAGGGGGTTCCTAGGCTCCAACAAGTGGGACTTGCAGTAGAACAGTTACTTGTCCTGTTGTCCACCGCCTCAGGGACTCAGAGCACCATTCATTCTATAGCATGGCTGGTATTCATAACTGCAGTTTGTGTGTGTTTAAGAAGTGTTCATTCATTGGGAATGGAGAAAGAGGAAGGAAGGGAGGGACAGAGAGAGGAGAAAGAGCTCTGATTCGCTGCTTTACTCCCCAGGTGCCCACAGTAGCTTTGGACTTGACCGAGGCCAGAGCCAGGAGCTGGGAAGTCCATGTCCCTTGTGGGAGGGAAGGACTGTCTGAGCCATTAGCTGCTGCTTCCTGGCGTGCATGCTGGCAGGAAGCCAGGAGCCAGGGCCCCAACAGATATTTGCATTAGTAACATGGGGTCTTTTCAGAATACATATTTATTGGGACCAGCATTGTAAAGCCACTACCTGCAGTGTCAGCATGCCATATGGGTGTAGTTAATGTCCTGGCTGCTCCACTTTCCATCTAGCTCCCTGCCAGGGTCCTGGAAAAAGCAGCAGAAGATGATCCAAGGATTTGGGCCCCGTGTGGGAGACCCAGATGGAGCTCCTGGCTCCTAGCTTTGGTTTGGCCCAGCCCTGGCCATTGCAGCCATTTAGGAAGTGAACCAGCAGGTGGAAGATCTCTGTTTCTTTTTGTAACTTTTCAAATAAAATGAAAAAATCTTAAATATTGTTTATTTGAAAGCAAGAGACAGATCTCCCATCCATTAGTTCACTCCCAAATGCTTGTAGCAGCTGGGACTGGGTAGGCTAAAGCCGGGAGTCCAGAACTTCATGCCAGTCTCCCACAAGAGGAGCAGTTACCCAACTGCTGTGCCACCCTCCCGTCTCCACCCCAAGGTGCACTTAGCAAGAAGTCAGAATTCAGCTCACCTCCAGGCACTGCTGTGTGCTGAGGCGCCCCAGGCAGCATCTTCACTGTGTACTTGATACCCTTTCCCAAATCCTTCCTTTGCAACTCTGTGTCTGTTGATGGCTTAGCAATCAATACTATGTAGTAAACATCCCTACCCTGCTTGTGAGTTGGCCATTTCTAATTTTCCAGTATTAGAAATAATATTACAATGAATACCTTTGGAATATAGCTTTTTCTCAATTTAAGAATCTTAGGGCTGACATTGTAGCACCACAGGTTAAAACACTGTCTTATAATGTTGGCATCCCATATGGGAATCCCAGTTCAAGTCCTGGCTGTTGCGCTTCCTGTCAGCTACCCTGTTGATACACCTGGGAAACCAGTGGAGGATGATCCGAGTGCTTGAGCTCCTGCCACCCCCAGGGGAGCCCTGCATGGACTTCTGGCCTCAGCCTAGATCAGCCTTGGCTGTGGCAGCCATTTGGGGAGTAAACCCATAGATGGAGAGCAGTTTGTTTCTCCCTTTCTCTCTTTGTCTCTGTCTCACTCTGCCTTTCAAATAATTAAAAAATTAAAATGTTACAGAAGAGAATTACTTCCTAGCTTGCAGGGGCCACATTTTCAGGTAGGGTATGGGATGCTGTTGGGCTGGGCACTGAGCATCCCATACCCTGTGCAGGCCCTCAGGGCAGCTGGCTCTACTTCTCAGTGTGCAAATCCAGGACACCTTGCAAGTTCAGGTTGAGTAGGAGACCCCAGCTGCTGGCACCTGCTCAGGTACTCTCCTTGCCACTCCATCCTTGTCCTGGGCCCCACAGCCCCTCACTGTCTCCTCAGCTGGGGTTAGAGGGAAGTGGAAAGTATGGAGATGAAGCCTGTCCTACCCTCAGGCAGTGAGGGCGGTGGGGCCAGGAGAGGCTGAGCATGTGGCACCTCGGGTGCAGGAGCAGGTATCAGGTGTCCTGAAACCAACCATGCTCTCTATGTGCAGAGGAAGCTCAAGCTCCTGGGTAGCTGCTGCCTGCCTGGGAAGGGCCGTCCTGTCTCCACACCCTCCCCAGGCCCCTCTCACAAGGGGCTACGTTCCAGGAGGACCAAGCCTTTGGACCCAGATGCAGCAGCCAGCAGGTCCAGCCTGGGCCCATGCAGGCATGCAGGTATGGCCTAGGGGCAGGAGTAGGGATGGCTCAGCTGAGCGTGCTGACTGTGGTAAGGCCAGGGCAAAACCAGGGGTTCCTGTGTCCTCAGGGCCTGCATTCTCCTTTAATTGGCTGCCTGAGGCTCGGGCCATCCAGGTAACTGTTCCTCCAGGCCCTGAGGTGCATGTGCGTCTTTGTCACCAGTGGGCACTGGAGTGCGAGGAGCTCAACAGCCCCTTCAAGGCTCAGGTAAGTGTCATCCCCTGTGTAGTGCCACATTGCACCATGGTGAACCCATTGTTCAGAGGGGAACTGAGTGGGAGACTACTGTGTCTACAAGGTAGGAAGCTTGGCATTAGGGCTCTCTGGATGAGACAGAAGTGGGGGGCCCTGGGGTCTGAGGCGGCAGAGCACTGAAGGGGCAGGCATGCCCAACTGCATCCCTCTGCATGGTTCCCACTGCCTTGGCGGCTCTCTCAGTCCCCAGGGGTGGCTTCCCTGAGGAGCCCTGGAATGAGCAGCCAGGTTTGGGCTGGGCACCATCCATCCACATGCGTTGTTCTTGCTTCTCACACAGTGTGACTTGCATGCTCCTGTCCCAGGCCCTAACTCCCACCACCACGCCCAGCTGCCGTGATGCCATGTGTATATGTGGCATGGCTACAGGACTGCTGTTGTCCCAGCCTCACGCTCTCACAAGACCCCCATGGTGCCACACGCATTAACCTAGCTCATGCTCCAGCAGGCATCTGCAGGCACCTGCCTGGCAAACTGTTGGGGCTTAATTAATGCACCTGTCTCCTGCCCTGGCTCCACTTGCAGCACCTAGAGCAGTGGGTATTTGGAGTCCAGAGCAGAGACCCCATGAGAACATGTTGCTCGTCTTGTGGAAGGTGCAGGGAGTGGTGGCCAGGGTCCCAGCCCCCTGCCTTTGCCCAGGGTACGCATACTCTCTCTCAGCCCTTTCTTCTCTCTTCCTCGGCTGCTGCATCAACAGAAAATAGTGTCCGGGGGCCACACTGCTGAGCTGCCTTACGAGTTCCTTCTGCCTTGTCTGTGCATAGAGGTGAGCGAAGGAGCAGGTATGGGTGCCCGCAGGCCTTAGGGGACCCCCCAGCTGGTGCAGCTCTCAAGCATATCTCTCGTGAATTCAGTTTCCAGGACACTTGGTGAGATGGGCACCAGCTTGACTGCAGCTGGGCCAATGGGAAAAGGGGCTGCTGGGCATAGGACCCACGCACTGGAATCCACACCTAGCCCCACCCAAACCCAGCTGCCCGTGCCCGTGCTCCAGACCAGCGCTCTGTCTGCAGGGGCAGGATGGCCAGCTTCCTGTGCTGTGTGACAGGTGGTTCCTGCTGGGTTCCCTGTGTCCCCGGAAGCCTCATCCCCTCCGGCCCTGTTTGGTGGAGCTCCTCTGGGCCTGTGAGACCAAGGGGGCAACATGCAGACTTCTTAGGAGCATGCAGCACAGGCAGGGAGTCCTTCCCTTAGGAGGGTGTGTGCAGACCTGAGGCAGGGTGAACAGCGTTTGGTCCCTTTGGTAGTGCAGAGGCCCAGCTTCAGTGCTCGGTGTAGCCAGGAGTCTAGGGAAGGCTCACGATGAAGGACATGGCTTGTGCCTTCCCTCCTGCTGGGCTGGTGCTCTCCAGGAAACACAAGTGTGCTGGCTGCTCTCCTGCTCCCTGGAGTCCTCTCCCTGCTCCAGTCCTGCCTACTCCTTACTCCCCTGCTTCAGGCCCTGGCAGCTCCGGCAGCTTGCCCCACTGGAGTGGCCAGCTAGGGTTGCAGGTGTGAGCAATAAAGGGACGGCCATTCCTCTGACCTTGACCCTGCTCCCCACTGTCTTCTTGCAGGCATCCCACCTGCAAGAGGACTCCGTGAGGCGCAAGAAGTGTCCCTTCCAGAGCTGGCCCGAGGCCTGTGAGTGCGCTTCATGTTGGCCTCGTCCTCTCCCACGCGCACCTCACACTTGTGCTGGCCGAGGCCTCTGGAGCCAGGCCCACCTCTCACCTGCAGTCAGTGCCTGCCATCGAATTGGGGAGTTCCTGTGTCAGTGACAGGGTTAGGCCAGGGTTTGGCCTTGGGGTCACACAGAGCTTCATCTTGTCAAAAAACATGCCTGCCTTGCCGCTCAGTGGTTTGTGAAGCAGAAACTCTATTTCAGGTGTGAAGGTAGTGTCATCCAAAGTGCTAGAAGTGCTAGGTGCACTTTGTCATCCCCCAGCAGGTTGCACAAAGGCTCGTTGTCATTACAGGTAAGGCCATGAGGGAGTTCGGATCAGGAGAAGCCTGCGGCAGCCATTGGGAGCCAAGCAGGTCTCAGAGGAGCTGATCTATGAACCAGGCTCAGAAACAGGCAAGGTTTAGAAAGGAGAGAGGAGAGGCGTCCAAGTGGATTGTGATCCAAGTAGCAGCCATGAGCTGGCCGGACGGGCCGAAGGGGGCTGGGGCAGGTGGCAGAAAGGTAGGAGGCAGGTCTGGGACGGGGGCTCATTTGTTTAGACCCCTTTGGCACACGTACCCCACTGAGCACTCACCCGTGCTCTGGAGCCCCATGCCATGCTGGGGACGGGCATGACAAGGCTGAGGCCTCACTCCCACCCCTAACCCCTGTACAGATGGCTCGGAATTGTGGAAGTCTGTGCACTTCACCGATCACAGCCAGCACGATCAGATGGCCATGGCCTTGACCCTCCGCTGTCCACTGAGGCTGGAGGCCTCCTTGTGCCAGAAGCAAGATGGTCAAGGGCTCTGCGAAGACCTCCCCAATGCCACAGCTCGAGAGGCAGATGGGGTGAGGACTGAACCCTTCCCGCTCCCCAGGAAACCATGAGGGGCACGGCTGGGGCACAGAGACTGTGAGTCCCCCACTGGCTGACTCTGTTCTCCCCACAGTGGTATATTTTGGACAAAGTGGACTTACACCCCCAGCTCTGTTTCAAGGTACAACTGTGAGCCAGAGGTGGGGCTCAGGGTGGAGGCAGGTGCCTGGGACCCACTTGTGTTTCCTGCGTTCCTTAGTTCTCCGTGGGAAACAGCAGCCACGTTGAATGCCCCCACGGGACTGGTAAGCAGATAAGTGACCTTGACCAGGGCTCCTTCCCTCATTTCACCAAAACCAACCCCAGCCCAGCTGTGTCAGTCATGAGCCAACTCCATGTCCCTTCCCACAAGTAGGAGCTCTTGCATCCTGGAACGTGAGCATGGCCACCCAGGCCCAGCAGCTACTCCTTCGCTTCTCCTCGAGAACACAGGCCACCTTCAGTGCTGCCTGGAGCCACTCAGGCTCAGGGTGGGACACCGAGCCGTCCCCTGTGTACAGTGTCAGCCAGGTATGGGCTCAGAAAGGCTGGCCCTGTCACACCCCACTGGTCACAGCACATCCCTGTCTCCTTGTCACATTGGGACACAGAGCCAGGCAAGGCAAGCTAGCAGACCCCTTGCCTTTAGCTCCTGGTTCATTTCTCTGTTCTGTTGCCCCTCTTGGGCTGGCTCCAGTCCGTGGGATTGTTGACAGGGCCCTTACAGGGACAGCGGACACCGAGGACTGGCCCTCTCCCAGGCAGCCTTCCCTGACTCCCCCACACTGCTGCCGTGTGTGGTGCTGATGCCTTTTCTTTTGTCTTTTTTTCACCCTAAGATCATATTTATTGTTTATATTGGAAAGTCAGATTTACGGAGAGGAGGAAAGACAGGAAGACCTTCTGTCCGATGATTCACTCCCCAAGTGGCCGCAGTGGGCGGAGCTGAGCTGATCTGAAGCCAGGAGCCAGGAGTATCTTCTGGGTTTCCCGTGCGAGTGCAGGATCCCAAGGCTTTGGGCTCTCCTTGACTGCTTTCCCAGGCCACAAGCAGGGAGCTGGATGGGAAGCAGGGCTTCCAGGATTAGAACCAGTGCCCATGTGGGATCCTGGCATGTACAAGGCAAAAACTAGCCACTAGGCTACCACACCAGGCTCTGAAACCTTTTCTTGAACCCAGCTGTCCCTGCTGCCCACGATTCTGCCTCCCCAAGGAGTGTTCTGGCTGTCTCAGGAGGAGGTGCCCTGGAAGCTGAAGTGCTTTCTTTCTGCCTGGCACTGTGGACACGTTGAACTTTCATGTGCACTGGCAGGTTCGCTCTGTGCATCCAGTATGAAAACCACAGTCAAGTATGTGTGTAAAACCGCAGCACCAGGCTGACTAAGCAGATCAGCCCCTTCCCATGCCTTCTTGAACACGTGCTTAGAGCTGGATTTTTTTGCTTTTCGTCTGTGAGGACTGCAAGGCAGGTGGTAGCAAACATTTAAGACTACACCAAGTTTAAAATGCAGTCACACTGAAGATTGAAGACAAAGTTGTGTAGAGGAGCCTTAAAACTGAGTCAAATCCATGAGTCGGGCCCGGCGGCGTGGCCTAGCGGCTAAAGTCCTCGCTTTGAAAGCCCCGGGATCCCATATGGGCGCCGGTTCTAATCCCGGCAGCTCCACTTCCCATCCAGCTCCCTGCTTGTGGCCTGGGAAAGCAGTTGAGGACGGCCCAATGCATTGGGACACTGCACCCACGTGGGAGACCCGGAAGAGGTTCCTGGTTCCCGGCTTCGGATCGGCGCGCATCGGCCCGTTGCGGCTCACTTGGGGAGTGAATCATCGGACGGAAGATCTTCCTCTCTGTCTCTCCTCTGTATATATCTGGCTGTAATAAAATGAATAAATCTTTAAAAAAAAAAAAAAAAAAAAAAATCCATGAGTCATTCTGTGCCTCCTAGTGGGAGGAGACCACCTGTTTCAAGTGCAGTCAAGAGGGAGGCTGTCAGCTCCCACACGCTGGCTGATGTAGCCTGGCATCTGAGATGGGTCGGGTAGGAGTCAGGGTGTGAACCTAAAAGAGGAGCTGTGGTCACCTCCATAACCAGGACAGGGTGATAGCCCGCATGAGACAGATGGTGACCCATTCTGTCCAATTCAGCATATGCTTACCCAGTGCTGGCTCTGCCTGCCCTGGAGATGCAATAAGAGCCTGCCTGTGGGGCTCCATGTCCAGCTGCAGCCACTGTGACTGCACAGACGCTCTGGTTGCGTGGAGTAACTCAGGAAAATAGATTCTTATCCTTATGTGAAGATGCTAGGTGTCAGGGAGGAGCGGTGAAGGCATGTGGTCAGGCACTTCAGGGCAATAGCCAAACCTGCCCAGGGGCTGCTTTCTGGGGCCAAGACACTTCTACCTGGTGCTGGGAGCTGCCCTGGTATCCACACCACTGGAGGACTGGAGTAATGTCTGCACCGGCCATCTGTGCCAGTGGGTGGTGCCAGGCAGGCACGGAGTGTGTTGACAAGTCTTCCAGCCATAGTGGGAAGAGCAGGGGCACTTCAGGGGCTTGGAAGACCCCTCAGAGGTTGGGTGTGGCTGTCAACCTGGGTAGGACAGGAGGGCAACAGCACAGGCCAAGGTGCAGAGGCCAGCCCTTCCACTTCCTGTTTCTGCAGACCCAGGGCTTGGGCCCCGTGACGCTGGAGCTGGTCATCCCCTTCGTGAAGCCTGAGGACTGTATCCTGGTAAGGAATGCCGGCATCCACTCCCCAGGCGATGGGACTTGGTGCTGTGTGGCTGCCTGCCATTGCCACAAATGTGCTCCTGGTCCTCACCATGGCCATCTTTACGAGTCTGGCCACCTCACACCAGTTCTGTGCTGCGTGGTGAGGTAGATGAGGTGCCCAGCCAGAGCTGCAGGAATTCCCTGGCCCACGGGGACCCCCTTCTGCACACCGCATGCCTTGTTGCTCTCCCCTGGAGCAGGGGATGGAGGCCTTGGCTCATAGGGTTGGGGGTTTGCCCTCAGGTGTGGCGGTCAGATGTCCGATTTGCCTGCAAGCGTCGCTTATGTCCAGATGGTGAGTTCTTGGCTCTGGGGAAGGGGGATGGCAACAGAAGGACCTTCCCCACTTCCTGAGGAGCTGGGTGTGGCCTCACCCTGCCTGGCTCAGTCTCTCATAGACACCTAGGGTTGCTGATTTTGGCACTGCTGGTTCTCACTGCCCTACTGGGAGCTGTCCTGGTCCTTACCCACTGCCACTCACTCTCAGGTAAACGCATGTGGGGAGAACAGAGGATTCGCACCTGCCTCCCTCCTGTTCCTGGCACTGCACCTGTCAGTGCCATCCAAGGGAGCAAGGGGCGGGCCTGCTGGTGGGCAGGGATGGCTAAGGCAGGACTATGGGCCTTTGAGGCAGAGTTCACAGTGCCAGGACACTAGCCAATTGGTGTGGGATGAAAGCCCAGTTTGGGTTGATCTTGCTGAACCTGGGCCCCTGTCCCCTCTGCTTAGGGGCCTGGGCACTCCGCACCCAGTGCAGGGAGAGAAAGGTGGCACTGGGCTGCTCACCCTTCCAGCTATTGCTGCTACCCCCAGGTCCTCGTAGAGGAAGCCCGGTGCTGCTGCTGCACGTGGCAGAAACCGAGGAGCAAAGGCACCTTGTGGGAGCGCTGGCCGAACTGTTGCGCGTGGCGCTCGGCAGTGGACGCGATGTGATTGTGGACTTGTGGGAGGGGACCCGCGTGGCACATATGGGCCCCCTGCCGTGGCTGTGGGCTTCTCGGGCACGTGTGGCACGGGATCAGGGCACGGTGCTGCTGCTGTGGAGCCCAGCCCACGGCTCGGAAGCCGGTGTGGCACCGCTGCTCACCCTGCTAGGCGCCGCCCCAGGCCCACTGCTGCTACTTGCACACTTTAGTTGCCTCTGTGCCAAGGGTGACATCCCCCGGCCGCTGCGCGCACTGCCGCGCTACCGCTTGCTGCGCGACTTGCCGCGCCTGCTGCAGGCCCTGGACGCACAGCCTTGGACATCTGACCCGGACTGCCTTGCAGCTCGGCAGGGCTGGCGGGGCCGCCTGGAACTGTGCCGTAGGCTGGAACGTGAGGCTGCTGCTGTTGCCGGCCACACATGACTGTTTCCCCACAGTCCAGGGTGTCTGCGGCCACGGCGGTTCTGGGTCACGGTCTGGAACCCCCTTGCACCCTGGAACCCTTGGGGTGTCTTATGCTGGCTTTCAGGTCAGGTGTCCCAACCGGTCCTATCACCTCTTCCCTCCTTCCTTCTCTGTCTGCCAAGATCCCTAAGCAGAGACCGCCCTTTATGGGAGCCCCTCACTCATTTTGGGACAGGGACAGCCCTTGTCCTCACAGCCTCCTGGAAAAGCAGACTGCAGGTGCTCTGGGCCAGGGCGAGAGAGCCAGGGTGACCAGGAAACCTGCCCATCAGAGCCGGTTAAGTCACCTCCTGTCATGCCTGCATGTCAGCTGGGCTCCTGTTAAGGTGCCTGGGAAAGCAGTAGTAAGTGGCTCAAGTGCTCGAGGCCCTTCACTCACATGGGAGACCCACGGGAAACCGCTGGCTCAGGCCTGGCCTTTGTGACCCTTCGAGGAGTAGACTGTCAGTTGATGGAAGGTCTCCTCTCTGTGTCTCCCTCTTTTTCAATAATTCTGTTCAAATAAATAAATATTTTTTGTTACAAAAAAAATACTAAGTATGACCATGATTGAAATGAAGCTGCCAGTGTGAGATGCTGCATAAAGAGGGCCAGTGCCACCTGCCTGGGATGGCTCTGCCGTTCCACATGCCCAGCTGCACATGCGCCCCTCGCCCTGTGCAGCAGTGCCCAGAAGGCAGAGCAGGACCTCCCTGGGCACAGCAAGGCAGTGTCATCTTCCCTCAGGCTCCCCCTGACCCATGGCAGCTCAAGGGAACCCTGGGCGTTCCTCCCCGCACACCCCAAGCCCAAGTCCAAGCCCAGGCCTGGCTGTGGTCGGCGAAAAGCCCACTTTCTAGCATCCTACAGTTCTGTCTTCACAGCCCCGGATCCCTGGAGCGCCCCTGAGACCAGGGAAGGTGGGATCCCTTGGAAAGTGGGGATGACTGGGACTGCCCAGAGTGTGCCCTTTTGAGGTCTTCTCCTCAGGGACCCCCATGTGAGTAAGAGCTGCCCCTCTCTAGGGACTCCCCCCAGCCCCCCAGCCCCCCAGCCGTCAGGTGTCAGCAGAGGGAGGGAAGGCCAGGCCAGTCTATCCCAGTCTGGAAGAGCTGGCTGCTAGGCCTGGCCCTGGTGGGAGGGACAGGACAGGGCGGGGCGGGAACAGGCTGCCTGCCGGGAGCCAAAGCGAAAGCAGAAAGCACCCGGCTGTGCCGGGGTGCCAGGCGCCTGACTCCCAGGAGAGGGGGTATGCACGCTGTCCCCGGCAGGACTCGAGGCCGGGAATTGTTCTAGCCCCTGCTGGCCACACAGCAGAGGACTGAGTGGGGGCAGGGGCTGGTGGCAGCCCCCCTCGGGGGGTACGGGCCGACCAGGGCCTGAGGCCTGAGTGCCACTAGGCACCTGGAAGATGCCCGTGCCCTGGTTCCTGCTATCCTTGGCTCTGGGCCGAAGCCCTGGGGTCCTGTCTTTGGAGAGACTTGTGGGGCCTCAGGACACCGCCCGCTGCTCTCCGGTGAGTCTGGGGTCCTGAGAGGGTTGATGAGGGCTGGCGGGTTCAGTCCGGGCCCATCTAATCCTGGTCTGGCTCCTGTCACTGCTGTCTCCATAACTGCCCCAGCTGGTCTGTCAGGTGCTGATGGGGGAAGAGAAGGCAGAGGGCGAAAACCCAGCCCTCCCTGCTGGGAGGGGTGTGTCCTGGGGCACCCAGCAGGAGGGCAGGGGCCTTGGGAGGGCAAAGTGCTCAGACCCCAACAGAAAGCCTGATTCTGTTTCGCCTCCTTCCCAGGGCCTCTCCTGTCACCTCTGGGGTGAGTATCCCCACCTGGAGAACGGGCTGCTTAGCATGTGGGCGCCGCGACAAGCCCTCCCGTCCAGGAACAGCCAGGCTCCTTGCCCTCTGGAGGGTGGCAGGGTGCAGGGCTGTCCTGCTCTGCTCAGCAGCACTTCCGGGGGTGTGAATGGCTTCTGTCCTCCCTACCCCTCACATAGACGGTGACGTGCTGTGCCTGCCTGGGAGCGTGCAGCCTTCCCAGGGCCCTGTCCTGGTGCCCACGCGCCTGCAGACGGAGTTGGTGCTCCGGTGCCGGCAGCAGACTGACTGTGACCTCTGTGTGCGTGTGACCATCCACCTGGCCGTGCACGGTGAGCAAGCTGCCCACGGCCTCGCGAGCATGTGCCTGCCTGGGGAAGAGAAGCTAGCAAGGACCCTGGGCCAACCTGCTCTGGTTGAGCAGCCAGGCTCTAGCTCCTGTTCCTGACGGCTGGGCTTTCTGGAAGGCAGCCAGGCCTAAAGCTCTCCCAGGGCGGAGGCCTGACCTATGCTTTGTCTGGGTTCTTGCAGGGCATTGGGGAGAGCTGGCAGAGGAGGGACAGGCTGGAGCAGCGGCTGGCCCTGGGCTTGAGAAGCCTCAGAACGGTGAGCAGAACCTGACCGGCCCAGCTGCTCACCAGGTCCTGGCTGCTGGGCCTTGCTCACCCCTGCCTTGTTGCCCACAGCCCCTCTCCAGGCCCACGTCGTGCTGTCCTTCCATGCCTACCCCACCACCCGCTGTGTGCTACTGGAAGTGCAGGTGCCAGCCGCCCTGGCGCAGCCTGGTCCCTCTGTGGTATGTAAAAGCACCACAACAGAATAGTAACAACGGCCACCGCCTAAAGATGAAGGCGACTGACTGCTTCCTTAGGCGTGTTCTCTTTAAGGCCTGATTCTGATGGGAGACTAGGGCCAGTCCTTTCGGGCCTTTTAACCTCAGTTTTTCTATCTGTAAAATGGGTAGGAGCAGCACCGCCTCTCACATTCGAGGCGCTGTGGCAACACCAGGGAGCATCCTCAGGTGTTTGTGCTGTTCTCCATGACGTTCCAGTTGCTTCTCACCTTTTTACCTTTGCACTTGGCGTCACCATTTCACATGTTAGTCCTTCCACTGCAGATGTGGGGGTGTAGGGAGTGTTGGGGTCTTCCTCAACGCCTGCCTAGTGTCTGGGGAAGTCAAACTCCTGTCCGTGCTGCTGTTGGCTTTTTGGGTAACTTGAACATTTAGCTTTAATGTGAAATAGTTCCTGTGGCTATTTCAGGGACTCAGAAGCCCAATACAGGTAAAATGTTCCAGGTCATACCTGCAACTGAGGAGTTCTGGAACGTATCACTAACTTCTCCTTTCTTGTGTGCTCCTCCAAATTACCCATGAACTGGGCCTTGCTTCTACACCCACTTTCCATACAGAGAAACTAAGGTGTGCAGAGGACTGGCCTGAGCGCTGACTCTGGGATACCGGGGAACAGCCCTGCCATGCATGCCCTGGGGCTTGCAAGGGACGTCCCCCCTCTCCCCTCCCTAGGAGGCTGTTCACTCCCTGCCAGCCCCCAGTCAACATCCTCTGTTCTAGAAAACTGTAACTGGGATCTGACCAGGTGGGAGTGGGGACCACTGGGGTAACAGCATAGGAACAGCTTTTGTGGAGAGGGACGGACGTCTGTGTGTGTGTGTGTGTGTATGTGTGTGTGTGTGTGTTGGGGTCACATGGTCTTAGCTTGGGCCAGGTGACTCACTCAAAGTGGCATTGGAAGCAGCAGGGATTCCGGAAGCCAGGGCCTTTCCCTGCCCTGGTGGGCCCCTTTTGGAGTTGGCCACTTTAGAACCCGGGACCCTAGAAGCGACCCTGGCAACTGTGAAGTTGTGCAGTCTCCACGCAGCCCCCAGCTGCACCAGCGGTCCTGACCTCGGAGCCCTGTGCCCCTAGCCTCCTCTGTGCCTCTCCTTACAGGGCTCCCTAGTGTTCGATTGCTTTAAGGCCGCCCTGGGGGCTGAGGTGCGAATCTGGTCCTACACGCAGCCCAGGTACCAGAAGGAGCTCAACCTCACACAGGTGCTGCCTGGTGAGTGCCCGCAGCCCAAGCCCCTGTCCCCTCTGACCAGGTCCCTCCTATTCTCTCCTCCTCCTGGCTGACTTCCTGCCCAGACTCAGCCCCTGGGGGAAGGGGGTTATCCCTACAGTGAAGGGGGTGTGGGGCTAGGACTCTGAGAACCCCTCCCATGCCTCCTGGGATTGGGTCGGGCTGCCCCCAGCTCTCCCAGGCCCCCAGCCCCACTGGAAGCATTTCTGTGATCTCTTCCCAGACTGCCAGGGACTCGAAGTCCAGGACAGCATCCAGAGCTGCTGGGGTAGGGACCGGGGCCACGGCGGGGGGAGGGGCAGGTCTGGAGTGTGGCCAGGACCCCCGGAAGGGCCGCATGCTGAGGGGTGGCCAGTGGTGCATTCTCCTGACCACTTGTCACCCTTGATCTGCACCGGCTGCCACTCCTGTGCCAGCATGGAGAACGTCAAGGGGAACCCCTCACTCCTTTGAGTTTTCGAAGATAAGCTAATTTTTTTAAGACCTTTAGAAAAAAAAACTGATTTTAATTTTATTTGAAAGGCAGAGAGAGTGCTTTCATCTGCTGGCTCATTCCCTAAACGCCTGCAACAGCGGAAGCCAGGAGCTGGGACTCCACACTGGTCCCCTGCGTGAAAGGCAGGGCTCAGGGACTTGGGCTGTCACCAGCTGCCTGCTGGGACGCATGTTACAAGGGAGCAGGCTTGGAAGCAGAGCAGCTGGACCAGGCACTCATACCCAGTATGTGGGTGTCCCAGGCAGTGCGCATGAACCCTGTGCCAAATGCATGGCCCTCTCTGTAGATGACAGTTATGTACTGATACTGGGAACATTTAGGGCCCAAAGCGTTGCGAGAACTGTACTGCTTCCTCTATATACCAAAGCAGAATCATGCTAAAACAGAAATAAAGGCTCAGAAGAATATACCTGCATGTACTGGGTTCTGTGTTCACTTTTTGTCTTGCGTTTGCCTTCATTGTGTATAACATACATTCGTAAGGACCTACAGAGTGCCCTGAAATGAATGGCCAGCTCCATTCACTGTCACAAGTGCTGCACATCCTCCAGGCATACCCACCATGGGCAGGCGTGTTAGGCTGCTGCCTAGGGCACTGGGGCCGTGCAGGAGGTGGCTTAGATCTAGTCACAGCTGCTCTGCTTCTGACCCAGCTGCCTGCGAGGCAGCAGCTGAAGGATGGCTCAATCCTTGAGTCCTTGCCACCGATGTGGGAGACCTGGATGGAGTTCCAGGCTCTTAGCTTCAGTCTGGCCCAGTCCCAGCTGATGCTGGTATCTGGAGAGTGAACCACCAGACATTCTGTCTATCAGCAAAAAAAAGTTTTTCAAAAAGAGGATATGCAGATAAGTATGCTGTGGCATGTTTTGGGCTGTTTAACTGTTTTCTTCTGGTTCTGTAAACTTAAACTTGGTGAGTCTCATTGACAATCTGTGAAAACACAAACACACACCGGGCATTTCTTTCCTTTACGCCATAGACATTGAGACCTTTATTCCACATCAGGCAAAACTCAACAAGCAGAATTCCCTGCCCTTTGGAGCTAGGGGTTGGGGCCAGGGTAGCAGTGAGGGAGTTACAGGGCAGTTAGAGCTCTGGAGAGAGTTCTGGGAAGGGGAGGAACAAGTAGGGGCTGCAGCAGCTAGGGGTCGCCTCCCTGCAGGGAGCAGCAGCTAGGAGGAGAGGGCTAGGGGGTGCATGCAGGGGCGCAGGGCAGGGGCGCAGGGCAGGGGGCAGAAGCCCTGGTGAGGAGGTGGGTATTCACAGCAGAGTAAGAAAAGCCACAGGTGCTAGATGAGGCTAGACTGAGTGGGGCCTGGCACGCCCTGTTAGCTTTTCCTGGAACCATCCCAAGGGCACCTATGGGCTCCTGGGCCTAGACCAGCTGCTACAGACCAAGTCTAAGACAGTGACACAGACTCAGGCCTCCTGGGCTACAGGACAGTCCAGAGGGTCATTTGGAGAGTGTAGCCAGGCATGGCCTTGTAGGAGTCTACACTGCCCTCTGCCCCCACCAGCCCTGCCCTGGCTCAATGTGTCCACGGAGAGTGACCACGTGCGCCTGCTGGTGGAGGTCTCTGAGGAGCAACGCTTCGGCCTGTCCCTGTACTGGAGCCAGGTCCACGGTTCCCCCAGGCCCTGGTGGCACAGAAACCTGGTGAGCCCCTCCATGTCTGTTCCTATGGGGACCCTTGAGGAGGGAACATTGGAGGGATTACTTTGATCCTTCCTTGCCCTCGTCCCTGACTCACTCCTTGTGCTTGCTCCCCAGACTGGGCCGCAGACTGTCATCTTGAACCACACAGACTTGCTTCCCTGCCTCTGTGTTCAGGTAGGATGGGGGTCTGGTGGGGCTGCAGCTGGGGCTGCTTAGAAGCCCTCCCCTTCTTTTCTTCCCCCTGGGGGGTCCCCCCCCCCGAGGATCATGGCGTTTGGGTGTGGCACTGACAGCATCAGCCTCCTAAGGCCCTGAGAGCTGCACCTGGCCCCGCGGAGCCCGCTTCTTGTTCCTGCTCTGATGGCACCAGCCTCTGCTGCCAATATCCCTCCCCCGCCCCAACGCTGGGCCCTCTTTGGTCTAGAGTGGGCCTCCTTGGTCTCTCTAGCCCCACCTCCCTTCCACTCCAGCCTATACCATGCACACTGTGCTGTTTGCTTCCTGGAAGTGTGGTCCAGCCAGCCAGGCTGTTCTCCAAGGCCCACCCAGCGTGAGGCCCTCTGCTATGGCTGTCCCTGCTCCCCCAGTGCCTGTGTCACTTCCTGCCCAAAGCCTTCCCTGGGCCCCAGTCCCCCTTCTCTGAATGCCCTGCCCTCCTGTCCTTCCTCGTGTTGGTCACTTCCTCTCCCGCTGGGCATCTGTTGGATTTTCCTTCTTCCATGCGATCAGTCGATGCTCAGTGACTCATACTTGGAGACAGTGACTGATCCACCAAACTAGTTGATGGTGTCATCCTCGTTTCAACCGTGAGGTTTGCAATTTTTCTGGAAGGCAAGTGACTCACACCTAACACACAGAATGTTGCCAGCGCCTTGTGCGGTGCCTGGCCTGTGTCAGGGTGGGGGTGTTGCTGACTGGCTGAGCCACTGCTGCCCAGCTCAGTGTGCAAGACACACAGCAGAGGCTCACAAACTACATGCTAGGCCTGAGCTAGCCTCACTGCCAAGCAGCCGCTGCCTAGCAGCCGCTCTGAAGGAAGAAATGTTCCATCTTACTGATTCACTGTCCAACTGCCCACAAGAGCTGGGACCAGGCCAGGCTGAGGCCAGGAGCAGAGAGCAATGTGGGTATTCCTTGTGGGTGGGAGGGGCCCAGGTGTCTGAGCAAGGACCTGCCCCCTCCTGGGGCGTGCTGTGCACAGGAAGCTTCAGTTGGGGGTGCAGCTGGGACTTGAACCCAGTGGTTTTGGTAAGGGACATGGTGAGTGAACGTCCCAAAGGATATCTCAGCCGCTGGGATAAATGCCAGCCTCTCAAAGGTTGACAGAGATGAGTACAGGTACACAACGTGCTTCAGAAAACTTACGGAAAATGGGATTTTAAAAAGATTTATTTTTATTTGAAAGGCAGATTTACAAAGAGGAGAGAGTGGTCACAGCAGCCAGGGCTGAGCCAACCTTAAGCCAGGAACCAGCTTCTTCAGGTCTGCCACGTGGGTGCAGAGGCTGGAGCACTCGGGCCGTCCTCCACTGCTTTCCCAGGTGTATTAGCAGGGAGTGGAGCAGCCGGGATTCCACGTGGTGTCCACGTGGGATGCTGACGACTAAGCTCTGCATTTTTCCAGCAGTGTGCTGAAGCAGCACCCTCTAGCATCCTGAGTGCTCAGTTCAGCTGCAGTTAATGTCCGAGTCTGTCTGTAGCACCTCACACAGCACCCACAGTAGGTGGTCAGCAGGTACCTGGTCCCAGCTGCACATGCACAGTGGGTGACGCTCTTGCAGCACTTTGAGCATCGCTTAGCTGGCTTAGGCCCATGGAGGCTCAGTTGCACTGCAGCACCCCAGCCGGCACTGTCTCCCCAACAGGTGTGGCCCCTGGAGCCCGACTCTGTCAGGACGAGCACCTGCCCCTTCCGGGAGGGTAAGTGAGTGACCATCCTGGGGGAGCCTGGGGCAGTGTGGTTGGCAGCACCCTCCTCTCCTTGATCACCACCCCGGATCCCCGCAGACCCTCGTGCCCTCCGGAACCTCTGGCGAGCCGCCCAGCCACGACTGCTGCCCCCGGATGGCTGGCGCCTGGACGCACCCTGCTCGCTGGCTGCCCAGGCCACGCTATGCTGGCAGGTGCCAGATGGGGGGCTCTGCCTGCCACTGGTGCCACCGCTGACCTGGGAGAACATCACTGTGAACGTGAGCAGCCTCCACCCTGGCAGGATGGGTGGTCCTGGGGTTCCTTTTGTGACAGCCCCCTCACCTTTTCACAGGAGGCCCAGAAGTTCCCATTGCTGAAAGGACACCCAAACCTCTGCGTGCAGGTCAGAAGGAGGTGCCCCAGAGCAGGGTCCCCTGCATCCACCTAAGGAGACCCAGTGACTAGAGCGAGCACAGGTGGCTGGACAAGCCGGGTCACTGGAACTAGGTCCTTGACCTTATCCAGCAGAGGCCGAGCAGGGCAGTGGCTCGAAGCCCATGGCCTCAGCTGCTTACCCACCACTCACCTGCCCAAGGTCAGGCCCACTGCCAGGCACATCCCGCCTGGATGCTGACCTGCTTTTCCGGCCCCCTCCGAGCAGGTGAGCAGTGGGGAGAAGCTGCAGCTGCAGGAGTGCCTGTGGGCTGGTGAGTGGGGCCTGGGGGAGGGGCAGCCCCCTGAGGAATTGGCGTGGGAGGGGGTGTTGCTCTCAGTACAGCTCCTCCCCCCTCACAGACTCCCTGGGGCCCCTCAAGGACGATGTGCTGCTGGTGGAGACGCGAGACCCCCACAACACGTCGCTGTGTGCCTTGGAGCCCACAGGCTGTACTCCGCTGCCCAGCAGGGCAGCCACGGTGAGGCTGGTGGCCTTTCTCTACCCAGCTCTCCTGCTCAGACTCTCATCCAGTGCCCTCCAATCCCCGGCTTTACAATGAGTCTCTGGGGAGGGGTGGCCCAGGGTGGGGGTGGAGCTCAGGCCTGTGTCCTGTCCAAGGTGGGTGCTCCAGGCTCTTGGTCTTCCCCGCTGCCCCCAGTCCAGCCTGGTGGTGTTCCTGGGGTCTGCCCCCAGGTGACAGCTGCCTCTCTTCCTTCTTGACAGAGGGCAGCCCGGGTGGGAGAACACTTGCTTGAAGATGTAGAGTTGGGCCAGTGCCTGCAGGTGAGCACACGGCAGTGGCTGTATGACCAGCGTTCACTCACACACTCCCCACCTGAGCTGCTTTTGTGTTCAGGCCCCCGGACGGTGAGGGTAGAAGCAACACATCTGGCACTGTTGCCTAAAGGCCAGGCAACAGGCGTGCTGCCGCAGGTGCTGGGGCTGGGGCCCACAGCAGCAAGCAGCTGCAGTGTAGGTGGTCAGCTGGGCTATGCCAAGGCAGCACAGCCCATGGGCTCCTCCCAGGTGAAGGATGGGGTGGAGGCTGAGAGGCCACCTGTGAGGATGGGTGGGGTCAGGCAGCTGGGGGCTGTGCTTGGGGTTGGTTTGTGTCTTACAGCTGTGGGATGATGACCTTGGAGCACTCTGGGCCTGCCCCATGGACAAATGTGAGTATCACAGAATCGGCCCATCCTCCCTAGACCAGGAGTGGGACTCCTGTACCTCCATGGCCTCAGGTCAAGCAGAGTCCTGTCTTCCGTTACCCCCAGAGCACTCTGGCGCTGCTGAAGACCCCTGGCTGGAGTCCCTGCTCCTCTGTTTCTGATCTTGCCTGTTAAATGCACCCTGGAAGGCACAGGTGGTGCTTAAGCACTGGCGTGCCCTGACACCCATGCGGGAGACCTAGGCTGAACTGTGGGCTCATGGCTTTGGCTAGGCCCAGTGCCGGATGTAGCAGGTGTTTAGGAGGAATTCTAAACACTACCACTGTCTCCCACACTCCCAGGGGTTGAGGGCTGTCCATCCACCAACAGGACTCGCCCGTGCTGGGGGCCCAGAGGAACTCTGTGGCTGAGCTGGAGGACCATGGAACGAGAAAGGCAGAGTACACAAAGAAAGGGAGAGACAGAGAGAGGGTCTCCCATCTGCTGGCTCACTCCCCACATGGCCTCAACAGCCAGAAGCAGGAGCCACAACATTTTCTCGGTCCCCCTTGTGTGTCAGGACCCAGGCACTTGGGCCTTCTTCCGCTGCTTTTCCCAAGTACATTAGCAGGGAGTCAGATGGAAAATGGGACAGCTGGGACTTGAACCGGTACCCACAAGGGATGTGGTGCCACAGGTGGTGGCTTTACCTGCTACACCAGGGCTTTCATGTTTAGAGCAGCAGAAGCTTTCCCAAGCGTCACGGTCAGAGAGTATCAAGTCCTCCTGAGTCATGGAGGTCCAGGGCAGGCAGCACAGTCACTGGAGACTGCAAAGCCAAGAGCCCAGCTTGGGGGACAAGGTCAGCAGACCAGTGAGCGCCCATAATGTTGGGTGTTATGCTAAGTTCCATTCCCAGCCACTGGCGCAGGCACACTGACCTGAGGTCACCCACCCCTGTGGCCCCTGGCAGCCTGTGTCTCTGGCTCTCCCCTCTAACCACGCTGTCTCCTTGGCTTCTCCCCCAGACATCCACCGGCACTGGGCCCTGGTGTGGCTGGGCTGCCTGCTCCTGGCTGCGGCGCTCTTCCTCCTCCTCCTCCTCCTCCTCCATAAGGACCCTGTGAAAGGTGAGTGTTCCCGGACTGCGCTGCTGAGGACTCCCGGGGATCCAGCCGCGCTCACCCGCAGCCCCTGCCCCTCTCCCCCCACAGGGTGGCTGAGGCTCCTGAAGCTGGACTTCCGCTTCGGGGGTGAGTTGTGAGCCAGCGTGGGGCAGGAGCCGCCCTAGCCGGCCGGGTCGGGGCGGCTCACCTCTCCCTTCCTCCCCTCTCTTCTCTCGGCAGCCGGGGGCCGCAGGGCCCTGCTCCTGTACTCGCCGGACGACGCGGGCTTCGAGCACCTGGTGGGCGCGCTGGCGTCGGCGCTGTGTCCCCTGCCGCTGCGCGTGGCCGTGGACCTGTGGAGCCGTCGGGAGCTGAGCGCGCAGGGGCCCCTGGCCTGGTTCCACGCGCAGCGGCGCCGGACGCTGCAGGAGGGCGGCGTGGTGGTGCTGCTCTTCTCGCCGGGAGCCGTGGCGCTCTGCCACGAGTGGCTGCAGGACGGGGCCGCGCAGCCAGCCACGCACGGCCCGCAGGACGCCTTCGCCGCCTCGCTCAGCTGCGTGCTGCCTGACTTCCTGCAGGGCCGGGCGCCCGGCCGCTACCTCGGGGCCTGCTTCGAGGGCCTGCTGCAGCCGGACGCCGTGCCCGGCCTCTTCCGCACCGTACCTGTGTATTCACTGCCCTCGCAGCTGCCCGACTTCCTGGGGGCGCTTCAGGGCCCCCGCGCGCCCCTCTCTGGGCGGCTCGCAGACAGGGTGCGACAGGTGACCCGGACCCTTCAGCCTGCCCTGGACAACTGCATCCAGCCCCCGGGCCGGGGCGCGGGTTGGGACCTGGGACCGGGGACAGGGCTTGAATAAAGGGAACGCTGTTTGTTAAGTTTTTCTTTATCTTTTAAGATTTATTTTATTTTTCTTGGAAAGTCAGAGAGGAGAGACAGAGCGGAACATCATCTGATGTTTCACTCCCCAAGCGGCCGCAAGGGCCAGAGCTATGCCGATCCGGAGCCAGGAGCCTCTTCTGTGTCTCCAACGCAGTTGCAGGGTCTCAAGGCCTTGGGCCGTCCTCCACTGCTTTCCCAGGCCACAGCTGGGAGCTGGATGGGGAGCGGGGCTGCCGGGGTTAGAACCGGTCCCATATAGGATCCCAGCATGTTCAAGGCGAGGACTTTAGCTGCTGGGCCGCCGCGCTGTTAAGCTTTTCTCGGCACGTTGCCCACACGTGTCGAAGCTGCGGGGCTGCCAACCTGCGGCCCTAACTCCCCGGCCCTTTAAAGCCGGGACAGGTGCAAGCCTGGCGCCGCCTCCGATTGGCCAGCGTGGGGTGACGCAATGGCACATGGCCCCGCGCCATTTGCTGGCTGTAGGTCCCGCCCCCGGCTGCGGCTCCGGGTCCCGGAGAACGTTCTCCGCAGGCGGCGGCGGAGGCGGTGTTGGGGCGGCGGAGCGTGCGGCGGCCCGGCCCGGGGCGCTCGCTTCCTGCTCCTCGGTGGCCAAGGCGGGTCAGGACCCCCACCCCGACCCCCGGCGGCCTCTGTCGCCTGCGAGGCTCGCAGATTGACCGTCCTTTTCCACAGCCGGACCCGGGCCCCTCCCCTAAGACCGCCCATCCGGTCTCAGGATTTGGAAACTGGCCCCTTCTCCCTGTTGCTGTTAACCTGGACTCTGATTACGCATATTGAGACCCTAAGGCAAGGGGCTGACTCCTGCCCGCTGACCCCCCTGGTCCCCGCGGCCTCCCAGGGTAGCAGAGCCCCCACTTGGCCTTGTGGAACTCTGACATTGCAGCCTCTTGGCACCTCAGAACCGCCCCTGTTCTGTCTTGCTTAGGGCCAGGCTGCTCCAGTGTGGTCTCCCCATGCCCTCTCTCCGCAGGTACCCCCAGCCTGGGAAAAGATGGTTCCACGGCCTCCGCCCAGGGGGCTGGTCCCAGCCCTGCTCTGGGGCCTGAGCCTCAGCCTCCTGGGCCCGGTCCAGCTTCAGCCCTCGCCCCCTGCCCAGGCTTCTCCCCCCACGGAGTCCCATCCATGCCACACCTGCCGGGGACTGGTGGACAGCTTTAACAAGGTGGGTGCGTGCGCCAGCCGCCTCCCTGGGTGGTGGGGCAGCAGTAGTCGATGATGGACGCTCTGGGATGCGACTGTGTGTGGCATCACGGCCTGGCTTGTGGCCTCTGATGTGCCAGGTGCCGTCCTGGCTGGTTACTGATCTTCTCCATTTCCAGGGCCTGGAGAGAACCACGCGGGACAACTTTGGAGGGGGGAACACGGCCTGGGAGGAGGAGAAGTTAGCCAAGTACAGAGACAGGTTAGAGGCCGGGGCTAGGGTGGGAGCGGACCCCACCTCCCAGCCTCTGCTTTGTGGGGGGAGGCTGGGGCTTCCTGAGGAGACACTCAGCCTTGAACAGATGTCCACTTGTTGGTGGACATCTGTGGGACAGCAGGTGCTGAGGCAGGTGCGAGCCTGACCTCATGGGCTCTCTGGACTAGTTAGAGGAGACAGCGGTGACCGTGAAAATAAAGAATTCTGACTCAGGTATCTGAAAAACTGGAGTGCAAGGTGGGCTACAGACCCTGGGGAGGTGAGGGAGCCAGCCCTGGGAGAGTTTGGGGTGGGGAATCTGTGGGGCTGAGTGTGGGGCACTTGAGAAGTGGTCAGCCATGCTGTAGAGGGTGGCTCAGACCAGGCCCTGAAGGCCACAGAAAGGAGCTGGGGTCTTACTGAGTGCCAGGCTCCTCTCCACCCTGACTCAGGGTGCAGAAGGTACAGGGGAGGTGTGGGGTCTGGGTCAGGATATCCAAGAGGACTAGGCCTGGACGTCAGAACTGGAGACAGGAGTTTCTAGAAAGCCTGGGGAGGCCAGGCCTGTGTCCTCAGCCCCCGGGCCTGACAGTCGGGGAGCAGGGAGGGTGTGGTGTCTGTAGCCTCTGCGAAGTTACCTGCTCTCGCACAGCCACAGTTTGCTCACCTGTGAAATGGACTGTAAATCCCTGCTTTGCCCGTTGCTGAAACTGTGCTCGACCCTGGGAGGCTGTGGTCCCTGTGCTCCTCTCAGGGCCTCAGCAGGGACTGGCCAGAACTCCTGAGGGCTCTCTCAGCTCGCTCCTGGGATGGTTTTTTTGTTTTTTTTTTAATATTTATTTAATTTATTTGAAAGGCAGAGTTAGGAGGAAAGATAGAAAGATCTTCCACCTGCTGCTTTGCTTCCCAAATGACTGCAGTGGCCAAAGCTGAGCTGCTATGAGTCTAGGAGCCGGGAGCATCCTGCTGGCCTCCCACATGCTGCCCAAGCATTTGTGACATCTTGCACTGCTTTCCCAGGCCATTAGCAGGAAGCTGGATTCAAAGCAGAGCAACTGGGACTAGAAGTGATATCCATATGAGATGCTGGTACTGCAGGCAAAGGCTTTACTTGCATTGGCACAGCACCCACCCCTGGGTTGTTTTTTTTTAATCACCTGCTCCTATGTGTAAGTTACACTGCTAAGCTCTTTAAATACATGATATACTACATCATTTGTTCATTGTTCAAATACAGAAAAAAAATTTTAGGGTGTAGTGCATCCCTGCTGTTGTATGCAGCCATCAGCCTTTTTATTCTAGAACATTCTCACCATGCCAAAAAGAAACCTCATTTCCTGTAAACACTCATGCCCCAGCCCCACACCACTTGATTTGCTCTACTCAAGCAGATGCCCCTGTGGGTTTGCCAGTTCCATCAGTGCGGGCACTAAAGCCACTTAGCATCCTGAATTCAGGGTTCTGTGTGCCGCTGACTGTGCCAGAGCCTCGAGTGCTGCAGTGCCGTGTACACAGTCGTCTTCGCTCTGTAGCTGCGGGAGGCGGGTGCCAGGATTCCCCGCAGGCTCTGAAGGCTGCAGGTGCTCAGCTCCCACCTGTAGGATGGCATAATATTTGCTTACCATCCATGCACATCCTCCTGTATACTTCAGTGTGTCTGGGTGGCTACAGATGCCTGTTACAGTGCACGTGTAGTGCATGTTGTAGCACAAGGGAGAATACAAAAAAGAATAAGTCTGTTTACCTTCAGTACACCTGCTTTTGTAAAAGCACTTTGAGCCCAAGGAGGGTTGAACAGCGCAGGTGCAGAAGCAGAGGGCATGGAGCTGGCTGTGTGCAGCCTCTGGGCATGTGGAATTGCTGTCTCTGTACCTGTTCTCCTTTTCTGGGGGAGTGGGGGAATAGATGCACAAGTGGGATTGCTGAGTCATGTGACAACTCCATATTTAAGGCCTTTCCACTGAGCTGTGCCATCTTGCCTTCCCACCCGTGAGGTTGGAGGTTTCGGGTTCCCTGCTTTGTGCCAGTACTCTCTGCGCTCAGTTTCCCATCACATCAACCCAGCCAGGGTACTGCATTTCCTTCCGTTTGAGAGGTAAAGAGAGAGAAACAAAGATCTCCTTATCATCCTCGCAAGCTTCAGGGGCTATGTCCATTTGACAGGGGTGCTAACAGAGGTCCCAGCTAGGTTTCCACCTGGGTCTGTCTGTGGTGGGTGGCGGGTGGCAGGGAGTGTGTAGCCAGTGTCCTGGTGCCCGGCAGTGAGACTCGGCTGGTGGAGGTACTGGAGAGCGTGTGCAGCAAGTCGGACTTCGAGTGCCACCGCCTGCTGGAGCTGAGCGAGGAGCTGGTGGAGAACTGGTGGTTTCACAAGTGAGTGGCCGGGAACCCTCCCTAGGAACAGAGGGAGGAGTTGGGTGCTTGTATGAGGGGGTCATGTTCCTGTTCTGCCCCCCTTGAAACTGGGTTTGCTGAGGATTCACTGGCAACCCCAGCTTCTGTCCTGAGCCAGTGGGGAGAGGGCATGGGTTGAGGGGCCTTGAGGGTCACCTGCCCGAGATGGCCTGGGTCATGGATTGGTAGGAGGTGAGCTGGGTCTCCTGCCAGAGTTGAGCTGGGATCCTGGATTGGTGGGAGGTTGGCTGGGTCTCAGCCCGAGATGGGCTGGACCAGGGCTTGGTGGGAAATGGTCCGGCTGCCCTAAGGACTTGGCCTAAGAGGCTGCTTGCCCCTGCACCACCCCAGGCAGCAGGAGGCCCCCGACCTCTTCCAGTGGCTCTGCTTGGATTCGCTGCGGCTCTGCTGCCCCGTGGGCACCTTCGGGCCGTCCTGCCTCCGTGAGTCCTTCATTGGCATGGGAGGGACTGTTAAGGGACACAGAGCCAACTGTGCCCGCCTGGCTGTCGGGGCTGGGGAGCTGGGCACATCGTCTGCTGAGACCGTGTCTGTGTGTGTTTGTGGGACCAAGTGCATGGTCCCAGCAGCCCCTTCTGGAACCTTCTCCCTAAGTGTAGCTGAGAGCTTAGTGCCAGGATGGCCCAGCATGGGTGAGGAACCTGGTTGCTGTGCAGAAGAGGAGTTAAGCACATGCCATACAGCTGCATGGCCTGTAATTATTATTAAAACTTGTTTTCCTTGCCCAAACTGGCTATTGGCATGTGGAAAGAGCTCTCGCGTGCTTGGAGGCTGTGACCATGGCCTCACCTACTGTGGTGTCTGCCTGCAGCTTGTCCTGGAGGCGCAGAGAAGCCCTGTAGTGGCTACGGGCAGTGCCAAGGGGAAGGGACACGGGGAGGCACTGGAATCTGTGACTGTCAAGCCGGCTACGGGGGTGAGGCCTGCGGCCAGTGCAGCCTTGGTTACTTCGAGGCTAAGCGTAATGCCAGCCACCTGGTATGTTCAGGTAGGTAGCCAGAGGGTGTGGCCCCAGGGTGGGGGTGTGGAAACACCTGCCCATCCTCACCCCTCTTCCATGCCAGCTTGCTTCGGGCCCTGTGCCCGCTGCTCCGGACCAGAGGAGTCCCACTGCCTGCAGTGTAAGAAGGGCTGGGCCTTGCACCACCTCAAGTGTGTTGGTAAGCAGGGCCCTGCCTGTTCTGGCTGGGTGGGTAGGGGCCTAGCTCGATCACTCCACATTCCCTCAGTGCATGTGTTAGAGTGACACAGCAGCCAGGCTGGGAAAGCCACAGAGCAAGCAGGTACTGGGAACACACTGAGAGAAGTCCCAAAGCCAGCCCAGTGGAGGAGGGGGTGGGCAATCAAGGGAGGCTTCCTGGAAGAGGTGTCATTCCTGCTAAGTCTGGAAAATTGAGGAAGGTTATGCCAGGGGAATGGGGAAACTGCAGTTGAGGTCTGGCAACCTGGCTGGCTCCCTCCTTCCAGCCTCCTGAGTAGACATCTGAGGACGGGCTAGGCTGCCATCATACACCGTGGCTGCCAACAGGCTAGCTTTTCTCCCATCGCAGTCCTGATGCGAGTGTCAGACTGGGAAGCTGGCTGTCAGTCACCCAGGCACCCAGGTGCCAGTCATTTTTCAGGGGGTGAGGCTGTTCCACGTCCCAGCACTCGGGGAGGGAGCTGATGTGGCTGCACCTGCACTTGGGGCACTAACCCCCACAAGCCTGTCTGACCACCCACCCCACCCCTCTCCTCAGACATCGACGAGTGTGGCACCGAGCGTGCCAGCTGTGGGGCCGACCAGTTCTGCGTGAACACAGAGGGCTCCTATGAGTGCCGAGGTCAGCATCCTCTCTCCCTGGCCCAAGAAGCGGGGGCCCCCACTCCCGCCCCCAAGAGCCTCTCCCAGCTCCAGCACCCCTCACCTGCTCTCTGCTTCTCTCTCTCAGACTGTGCCAAGGCCTGTCTGGGCTGCATGGGGGCAGGGCCCGGCCGCTGCAAGAAGTGCAGCCCTGGCTATCAGCAGGTGGGATCCAAGTGTCTAGGTGAGTGGCCCTGGCGGGAGGGTGGGGGGGCACAGCACACAGAGGGGACAGGGAAGCGACCCTGGCGGGAGGGTGGGGGGCACAGCACACCGGGAGAGGGGACGGGGAGGAGGGACAGCCCGTGGGCTCAGCGCCAGCGCCCCCTGCTGCCCCCCCACAGATGTGGATGAGTGTGAGACCGTGGTGTGTCCGGGCCAGCACGAGCGCTGTGAGAACACGGAAGGTGGCTACCGCTGTGTCTGTGCCGAGGGCTTCAAGTCCATGGAGGGCATCTGTGTGAAGGAGCAGGTCCCTGGTGAGCCCGCCAGGGGATGGGGTGGGCTCCTGCAGGTTGCCCTGTTGACCTCCAGGTGATCCTGGGCAAGCCTGGTGCCTCCCCTGAGTTCAACGGGCATCAAGCATGGCAACAGGCCATCCTGCCTCTCCAAACCCAGGTCCTTGGCATCAAATGCTGCTGCCCACATGTTACATGCACAGCCTACATACTTTGTCCCTCTGTGGCCCGTGTGGGGACAGGTGAGACAGCCTACCCAGTCTTGTGGCCAGCAGCTGGCCAGGCTGCAGTTTGGGCTCAGGTGGCCTGAACTCTCCCTGTTCCCTGAGCCCTGCTCAGGCTCACCTTCCTGGTCATCAGCAGACCCCTCCTCCTCTCTCCTGGCTCAGCTTTCAGTGCCTGGTGGGTTGTGGGCAGAGGTGGCGGCCATGGGTGATGTGAGGCTGCCTGTCCCTCGCAGAGTCGGCTGGCTTCTTCTCGGACATGACGGAGGACGAGCTGGGGGTACTGCAGCAGATGTTCTTCGGGGTGATCATCTGCGCCCTGGCCACGCTGGCTGCCAAGGGCGACCTGGTGTTCACGGCCATCTTTATTGGGGCCGTTGCAGCCATGACCGGCTACTGGCTGTCTGAGCGCAGTGACCGTGTGCTTGAGGGCTTCATCAAGGGCAGATAAGCCCCCGCCCCACATTGCCCTGCTCTCTGCAGGGTCTCCTGCATCCCAGAGGGTACGCCTCTGCCATGGGACACTCAGGGCAGCTTGGGAGTTAGGCACCCCTTTCTAGCCCTGCAGAGAAGCGCAGACCAAGATTCCCCGGGGACAGGTGAGGCCCCTGGAGGGAGAATAGCCCTGATGGTGGGTGCATGCTCTCCCCCCCAGGAGTGGGCAGACCTCAACATAGGAATGTGGAGAAAGTGGCTGCTTAGTCAGCCAGTGGTGAGCTGGGCCCCGCCCAGAGGAGGGGCTGGCCCCGGGGTAGGCCTTGCGCCCCTGCTGCCATCTGCCGCCTTCTGTGTTCAATCCCTGCTCCCCACCCCCAGCCATTGGCTTATTTACTTATTTATTCATCTCAGGAAATAAAGACCTTGAAAAGTGGTCAAGCTTTGGCCTGGCTCCTTAGGCTCCCCCGGGGGAGTTTCTCAGATACCCCAGAGGCTGTGTGGGAGGCAAAGAGGACAAGTGGGGATTAGAGGTGGCAGCCAGATGCTGATCCCTTTGCTAGCTTGGGCGAGACTTGAGGGCAGTTCAGCATGGCCCTGTGAGCTGGCACCACCAGGTCCAGCAGGCTCCTCTCCAGGCCCAGGCATTTGGGGATACTGAAGGCTGTGGGTTGCAGGATCCTGGTGTGGCCAGAGGGAGGCAGAAGCCGAGTCCTAAGGGTTTTATTTCTTTGGCACAAAGAGGACAGGCAGTCTGGGCAAGCCCAGGGCTCGTCTCTCCACGCACCGGGGATTCTGGGTCCCCAGGTTCCCTGCGTCCCCATGCCCAAACCCACCCACGTCCACCCTGTGTTCCGCGTGAGTCACGGCCTTTGTGTGCAAAATACCCGCTGAGAAAAATAGATTTAAACGCAAAATGTGTAAGGGGCAATTTGACGTCCAGGTATCGCAGTCAGTAAGGGGTTGGCCATCAGCTGCAGGCCCCGGACTTCAGCTGGTGGTCAGCGAGGGTCGCTCACAACTCAATGGTATCGCTGGAGGCACTGCGAGAGTCTCCAGGCCTGCAACGTGGCGGGGCCTCCCCAGGCCGGGCTGGGGCTGGGGTCGGAGCCGGAGTCGGAGCCGGAGTCGGGGCCGGTGTGGGCGCCGGCAGCAGCTGCACCGTGCTGGGCAACTCGTCCAGGGGCAGACTGTCCACCGACGACAGCCCGTGGCGCCACGGGTTCCAACTGATCTTGAGAGAGCCCTTGGAGAAGCTGTCCAGGGAGCTGCCCGAGGCCCCTGCGGCCGCCCCGTGGGGCGCGTCGGCCACGTGGGGCGCGTCGGCCACGTGTGGCGGGAGGGGCCCGCGCACGCGCACGTCGCTCAGTGACCGGCAGCGGCCGCGGAGCAGCGAGGCGTCTGCGCCGTCGAGCTCGGTGGCGTCCGGCTGGCTGCCCCGGCGAGGCCGCGGGGAGACCAGGCCGCGCAGGCCGCAGTGCCGGAACACGCTGTCTCGCACCAGGTGCTCGCGGAAAAGCGCCGCGTCGATGCTGCGGCTCAGGTTGATGGGCGACGGCGGTCGCAGGTCCAGCTCGCTCAGCGACGGCGCCGGCCCCATGCTGCCGCGGGACAGTCCCGCGTGGGTCCCGCGACCCAGCGATGCGGCTGACCCCCAGGCCCCAGAGTTGGGCGTGGCGGACGGCCCGGCCTCGGCCGGGTTGCGGATGAGGCTCTTGCTGATGTCCAGGCCGCCTGTGGCTCCCACGCCGCTGGGCCCCGCGTAGCAATTATTGGGTCGCTCCGGCACCTCGGTCTTGCCCACCGGTGCAGGGCACGCCAGCCGCAGCAGCTTGGCCCAGCAGGCATGCTCCGTGGGCGGCCGGGGTCGCGCGGCGGCCACTGCAGCAAGTGCCATGGCGAATGCCCACGTTAGCTCCAGCAGGCGCAGCCAGAAGTGGACGCCCCACCAGGCCCACGAGAAGCGGCCTACGCGGCCCGGGCCAGGGTACAGCCAGAGTGCGGCTGCCAACTGCAGGCCACTGGCCAGCAGCCCCAGCGAACCGGCCACGGCCAGCAGCCGTGGGCCCGGGCTGGTATCCCAGACGCGCGGCCCATCCAGCAGGCGACGCCGGCACAAGCAGAGCGTGCCCAGAGCTACCGACGCGCCCCAGGCACAGGACAGGCCCTGCACCAGGAGGTTGAGCGCAGGCTGCGAGGACAACAGGTCCGTGGTCAGCAAGCCCATGCCGTGTACCAGTGCCAAGGCCCCCAGCAGGAGCGGCCTTTGCATCAGTGGCGGCAGCCCCGCACCCAGGCCAAGCAAGGTGAGGGCCGCCAGTGCTGTGAGCAGCAAAGGGAAGGGCAGGTTGTAGAGGGCCAGGCCAGCACGTGCACCTAGCCGTGCCTGTGAGCCGTAGGGGTCGGTGAGCATGTAAGCTGATCGCAGCCCCGAAGCCACCAGCACCAGCACCGCTGCAGCCAGTGCCAGCCGAGGCCCTGTCGAGGCGGCTGCTAGTGTAACCAGTGCCAGCAGGGCGGGCAGCAGGAAGAGCACCCCGACCCCATAGACGTGCAGCTCCCAGGAGAAGCTCAGTATGCGCCGCAGTGGTCCCCAGCGCAGGGGTGGTGCGGTGGCATTGGCTGGGGGGCTGGAGGCAGGTGCAGAGGCTGTGGAGCTGGCAGAGGGCTCTGGAGGGGGAGCCTGGCCCAGGGCTCGCTGGGTGGTGACTCGGATGAGACCCCGGCGGGACGTTGATGGGGCTTGGACTGGGGGCGCAGGGGGGTGACTTTGGGGGCGCCTCGGCCATTCTTCAGGCTCATCTGCAATAGTAATGTGAAAAATGGCCTTTGATGTGAAAATGGCCTTTGGTAAAGTGATTTTGGTTTTTTGCATCATTCTCTAGCATGGTTGGTCGTGTAGTTAACTTTCCCAAGCCTGTTTGTAAAACGAAGGCAACAGATTCGTGGCCACTGGGCCGTGGAGGGCATGCAAACCCTAGCGCTTGATGTCCAGTGCTCAGGCAGCCCTGAATGGAGCTGAGCTGCCATTTCTGACGGGTCTCCATACAGGTTGGCATCAGGTGGAGACCGGAACTCACGGGTGTTGGTTTATTGTCCCCGTGGGGGCCACTTCCCTTGAGCAGCTGCTTGTCCCTGTCCCCTCTCCGACCTTCCCCTGCCCGCTGCATCCCCTCATCTCTCCCCATCCCCACCTGGGCTTCACAGGCTTTTTCATTGTGCTCTCACCTGGCTGCAGGGCCTTGGCTGGACTCTCTGTTGCATTTGTGGCTGGGCCAGGGTCCACGAGGCCAGGGATGAGGGACTTGGGGGTGCCTGGAGCTTCTACCGCGCCTCTCACCCGCTGCGGGGAAATTGGGTCTGCCCCATTCATCGCTGCTATCGCTATAATGACAAAATGGTCATCTCCTTGCCTGCCCTTCCACAGGTTCCCCCAAACCCAGTCCCTTCCCAGTCACCAGCACGCAGGACCCGGAGCTCACAGGGAACTGCTACACCTGGTGAGCCTAGACCATGGCCCGCTTCCTGGGCCTGCTCAGCCCCGACTCTGTGACACTCACCTGGCGTGGGCTGCCCACTGGGGGCCGCAGAAGCTGCAGGACCTGTGGGCGGGGGTCCCCAGGAAGCTGTGGCATCAGGTGGGGGGCCTGGGGAGCTCACCGGCCTGGTTTCTCCAGCTTCTGCCTCTTTGGGTGTTTCAGCTGGCAGCTGCTCAGCAGGAGGGAGACTTCTGGCCAGTGCCAAGTCCACCTGGACCCCAGGCTCCCGAGGGGACCCTAACTCCACTGTGGATGCTGGACCAGTTTCCGGGGCTGCAGGAAGTTGCTGGGTGGTGAGGGGGCCTTGAGCAAGTTCCTGCAAGTCCTCCTCTTGCCCACCTTGGTCTCCCAGCACTGGCCCCCTGGCAGTGCCCGAGGGGGCCCCAGGGGTTTGTGCAGGGTCTCTAGCCTTGGCATCCATAGGCGGAGGCTGTTGGGCGTGGCTGCCAGGTTCCCATGGTGAGGGAGGAATCGTGGCTGCCCTGGGGGGAGGCTGGGGTATCGTCAGGGTGAAGGGTAGAGATGGAGCTCCCGCTGGGGATGGGGCCAGCGTCTCTTGCTCCAGAGGCTCCCATGCACTGGGAGGTCCCATCCAGCCCTGGAAACCCGGCCCCCAAGCCACCTGTAGGTCATCAGGTCCCTGAAGTTGTTCTCTTGCAGCTCCAGGGGCTGCTCTGGGCCTGTGCAGGGCCAGCCCAGGGGCAGAGTCTGCAGCAGGAGCCTGGGGGAGTGTGGGACCCCAGGGACTCCCCCAAAGGACATCAGGGCCCTTGGAGTGGGCTTCTGGGGTCAGGTGAAGTTCTGAGTCTTCCAGTGGCCTGGGAAGGTTGCGGCCGGTGGCAGGGCTGGCCCCCAGAGCCAGCAGTAACAGGAGGCCACAGATGCAGCCCCACACACTGAGGACCATGGTTGACCTCACCTCCTGGGCCTACAGCCCTCAGCTTCCAGTCTTTGCTGGATGAACCTGACAGAAAGGAGAGGGGGACGACATGTGAGATTGGAGGAAGAACACGAGGTTACAACCTCACTCCTGCTGTGAAACTGTTCTGGCCGAGCAAGTGACCCCATCCCTTCCCATAACTTGCTGTGGCTTCCTGTGGACCCCAGGAGTGAACACAAGCTCCCCATGCTGGACTTCCAAGGCTACGGGCTCCTCAGGCTGCTCATCTCCCCCAGTGCCTGTTGGACCTCCCTGGTCCTGGTGCCTGCACCCCTGGTGTTGCCAAGCACCTTCTGGGCTGCTCTGGTCCCTGTGCCTGCACCCCCAGTGCTCCTGGTTGGGATTGGAATGCCCTCTACCTCCTCCTCTATGTGCCCAAATCCATTTTTGTTACTTTGTTTCTAAGATTTATTCATTTGAAAGGCAGAGCAGCAGGAAAAGGGAGAGGGAGAGACAGAGATCTTCTATCTGCTGCTTCACTCCCCAAATATACACAAAAAACGAGGGCTGGGCCGGGCTAAAGCCAGGAAATCTGTTCAGGTTGCCCAGGTGGGTGGCAGGTGCCACCAGCACTTGGGCAATCCTCTGCTGCTTTCCCAGGCACAGTAGCAGAGAGCTGGATCAGAGGGGAAGCAGCCAGGACTTGTGGTACTCCAGTGTGGGATGTAGGTGGTGGTTAAGCCTGCTGGGCCACAATGTCAGCCCTTAAATTCCTGTTTTTAAAGGCCCAGCTCGGATAGGAGAGGGTAGAGAGGACAAGAAACACCCACCTGACTTTGCCCTTTCCCCAATGAGTTACATTTGCAATCTGTGTCTCAGTGTTTTCATCAGTACAATGGGATAACAGCAAGGGTTCTTAAGGGACACCAGGAATGCCGAAGTCACAGAACCTCTCAGGCCAGCCCCCTCCCCAGGCAGATGGCTTACTTTCATCTGCTACCCTTGATCTGTCTTAGCATCGCTGGAACGCGGACAGCATACAGCTGGCCCTGGGAATACAGCAGCAAATAGGATGGACAGGGCTGCCCTTAATGTACTCAGGCTGTCGGTAAGACGGTGGTAGTTAACAGAACAGCGAGCTGCAGGGGTGCCAGGAAGCTCTGCAGTAAAAAAATAAAAAAATAAAAAAATAAAAAAAAAATCTGGCAGTGGGAACAGCAAGTTCAAAGGGCCTGAGGCAGGCACCAGTCAGACAAGTCTAAGAAATAGCATCAGGGCCGCCCCTGCAGCACGAGCATCCCACGTGAGTCCAGTGAGTCTGATCCAGCTGTCTGCTAATGCATCTGGGAAAGTAGTGCAAGACGGCCCGGTGGCTTGGGCTCCTATCCTCATGTGGGACCTGCAGATGGAGTTCCGGCTCCTGACTTCACCCTGGCCCAGTCCCAGCCATAGGCCACTTGGAGAATAAACCGGAAGAGGGAAGCGCTCTGTCTCTAGCTGTGTAATTCTGTCTTTCAAATAAATACATCTTAACAACAACAAAACAAGGACACTACACTGGCGTGGCCAGGGCAGAGCAGATGCGGGGAGAAAGTAGCAGAAGGAGATGACACTGAGGGTGGGAGTGGGGTCGTGGGAGGCCCCTGTGGTACTCCACCCCACCCCCCTGGCCTGGATGCCATCAGCTGTGGAAAGCACGGGGCAGCACACTGGGTCTGTGGCAGAGAGAGCAGAGAAGCAGGTGCACAGGCCCCAGCGAGATGTCACGGTACCTCATGTGCCTGACACATCCTCTTCCTGAAGCCTTGCGGCATTGCTGACCCTGGGCACACTGTATAGTCATCTCCCTCCCCAGCTGGCCTGGGGCCTGTCCCCCACCCAGTATGCACCTGGCCCCAGATAGATGTTCCTGCAAGTCCCCGGGTATGACAGGGATAGTGGCAGTGACAGCTGAAATCCGGGGCATCCCCAGGCCCCTCCCCACTTAGCCGCTGACCCCAGAGCTGTCTGGCTTCAGCCCTAGCCCCTGCTGGTACACAGGCACTTCCCCAAGAGTGTGTCAGAGTTTCCCAAAGGAAGTGTGCAATTCCCAGGGTGTTAGGACCTCACAGACACCCTCCATCTCTAGTCCAGCTTCTGTTATTTAAGCCTGTCAGTTCAGTTCTCAGACATTCTCGAAGCTCCAGGCTGGGCTTCTGGCCCAGGATAGGGGCTGCACCCCTCAGGAGAGGGTAGATGGTGGGGTGAAAAGGAGGACCCCTAACCCAGGCACTGGCTAGCCAGAGTGACCTGGTATTGAGCTCCAAACTGTGCTTAGCTTAGCTGCATGTCAGGATGAGCAGGTGTGTACACCCATTTCTCAGGTTCAGAGAGGCTGAGCACTGGCCCAAGGTCACACCGCCAGCTGACTGAACACCAGAGGGGCTATGAAGCCCACATTTTACATGAACATTCTGCAGAGGAGGAGTCAGTGACAAACGTGCCATCTGCTCGTCACCCGCCTCCAGGAGACGTGGGCACCCTGCAGCCAGGCGCTTGGGTCCCACTGCAGAAGTCTGGGGGTGGTAGGGGCTCCTTGCGCCCTGTGGGCCCAGGACAGGGAGCGGGCCACCGCTACACGGCAGGCTCCTGGAGCTGCTCCAGCTCGGGTTACCTCTCCTCCCCTGGCCCTGGCTCTGCGCCTTCCCGCAGTGTCCTGATGGGGGTGGGTGGTGTGAGGGCCCTGCAGCCCGCGCGCGGAGGCTGTGGGGAGCAGGGGTGGCCGCCCGCCGCCCGGCCCCCACCATCGCCCCCTCCCCGGGCCAGCTCCTCACCTGGGCACCGCGCCCGCAGCCCCCGCGATCACCTTGCGCTTGTCCCCACAGCCTCCCGCTGCACCGCATCCTCCGAGATGCTCAGACGTGGCTAACAGAGCCCAGCGCTGCCGATCGCGGAGCCCGCCCCCACAGCAGCACCGCCCTGCTTAACCCTTTCCCCCTTAGGGCTGACACTCAGATCTGCTTAACCCATTCCCCCTTTGGGGTCCGCAGGTCTCTGGACAAGCGGAACTCAGGTCACCCATGAAGGGCGTGGAAAGCCATGCACCGCACCCTGGACTGTGATGGGGCAGTACCTGCTTGCATCCCACACAGGACGGGGAACTCACTGGCCTTCCCTTCAGTTAGACTTCTCTGTGTATGCCCCTGAGAGAGTCATGCCGAGAGTATTTCAGAGCTTGTGGGAAATGGAAGGATAATGGTCTTTCACATTTTTTGTATCTGTGCAGCCTTTTTTTTTCATGGTACTCATTTTCCACCAACATCTTTAGACACCCCTAGAAGTGGCATGAGTCTTTGGGGGTTACCCCTGCCTGCAGCTTCCTGGGCAGCCCAGAAAGGAGATCCTGCTGTGCATCTGGGGTCTAACTTGTCCCCCTCCTCAGCTTCACAGCATTTCCAACTAAATGTCTCCTGATCGACCTCATTTGTTGCATGCCTGGATGAAAATCCCAGTCCACAGTCACTCATCGTCTCCCTGTGGCTTAATATTCTAGCCCTTTGGGAGCAGGACCAGGGGCAGGGGCCACCCTTGGGTGGCCATCTTGGCACACGTGCGATGCTGGACCTGTCAGGTTCTTTCCGAGCTGATTTAAGGACTGTCATATTTAAAGTCTGGGGTCTCTGTCACACCCGGGTCAAGGGCTGGCGTTGTCGGGAGGTAGTTTAGCCACACTAGCCTACCATGTCACAGTGCCAGGTTGCAGACCTGGCTCTTCCACTTCTGATCCGGCTTCCTGCTGACGTGCCTGGAAAGGCAGCAGAGGATGGTTGAAGTGCTTGTGCCCTGCACCCACGTGGGAGACCTGGTTGGAATTCCCAGCTCCTGCCTTTGTCCTGACCTCGCCCCAGCTGTTATGGCCATTTCTGGAGTAAGCTGGAGGATGGAAGATGTCTCTGTGTCTGTCTCTCGGCCACTCTGCCTGCCAAGTACCTGCATCTTTCTCTCCTGTCATGCTGAGTGCCCATTGCTGCATTGAAGCCATTGAGGGAAATCTGCGTGAGTGATGCATGAGGCCATCAGAAATGATGCCGCCTCTAATTCCAGGAGATGTTTCCAGGGAAGATGTTGCTTGTTTAATCTTCAGTTCTTTGATGCTGATTGTCTGGGTGCAAGCCGCTTCTCTTGTCCTTAGTGCCCCCCCGTTGCCCGCCCCCGCTGGGCTCCTGGATGTGTCCACCGTACCTGCTATCACCACAGTGTGTCCTCTGCTTGGAAAAACACACAGGAGCCATGGGGTCACATTGTGCATATCATCCTATAACATCGTTTTACCTTAAAGTGTATATGCTGGAAACATTAAAATATATAAACAGAGAGAGACTGCTGGGTCATTTCCCAAAGCCTGACAAGGCCAGGGCAGGACTGGGTGCTGCAGCTAACAGGCACGAGCTTCCTCCGGGTCTCCTGACTCTTTGACCCATCACCTCTGCCGCCCAGATGTGCACTGGCAGGAAGCTGGAATCCCAGAGCAGAGCAGACCCTTCAGCACTGCACGCTGACCGCTGACCGCGTCCCCCACTAACAGACAGCAGGTGCTTCACAGCTTTCTTTTTTCCTAGGAGGGGTGATGCCTCAGGCATCCCTGCCTGGAGAGGGTCAAAAAGCGTTTGCAAAGCAGACTAAAGGATAAGTTCATTTTGATGCAAACATTTTTAAAATCCATGCTTATGAGGGGGTCTTCAGACACTTCACAGACAATGCATTTTTTAAAAAAAGATTTATTTATTTTTATTATAAATGCAGATGTGGGCCCAACTTGGTAACCTAGTAGCTAAAGTCCTTGCCTTGCATCCACCAGGATCCCATTTGGGCACCCGTTTTTGTCCTGGAGGCCTCCATTCCCATCCAGCTCCCTGCTTGTGGCCTGGGAAAGCAGTCAAGGGTGGCTCAAAGCCTTGGGACCCTGCACCCACCTGGGAGACCCTGAAGTGGCTCCTGGTTTCAGATCGGCTCAGCTCCAGCCATTGAGGTCACCTGGGGAGTTAATCAGTGGATGGAAGATCTTTCTGTCTCTCCTCATCACTGTATATCTGAATTTTCAATAAAAATAAAGTAAATCTATAAAAAAGGGAACAATAGATGTATATAGAGAAGGAGAGATACAGAAAGATCGTTCATCTGCTGGTTCACTTCCCAGATGTCTGCAATGGCCAGAGCTGAGCTGAACTGAAGCCAGCAGCTAGGAACTTCTCCCACGTGGGTGCAGAGCCCCAAGCCTTTGGGCTATGTTCCTCTGCTTTCCAAGACTACAGGCAGAAAGCAGGATGGGAAGTGGAGCAGCAGGGAAACAAACCAGCACCTACAGGGATCATCAGTACCTATAGGCAGAGGAATGGCCAACTGATCAGCCCCAAAGAATGTACGTTATGCCTGTGCATGAATTTCAGTTTTATCTGCACTGAAATAAACATGTTTTTTTAATTTCATCTTTTAAAAAATTTTTTCCCCAAATCTTTAATTATTGGAAGAATAGAGACACACACACACACACACACACACACACACACATCTTCCATCTGGGATTCACTCCCAAAAAGGTTGTAATGGCCAGGGCTGGACCAGGTCTAGCTCTCCATCTGCGTCTCCCACAGGCTTGCAAGGACCAGAGCACGTGGTTCATCTGCTGCTCTCCCAGGGGCATTAGCGGGGAGCTGGGTGTGAGGCAGAGCAGCCAGGACGCTGGTGTGGAATGTTCTGAAGTAGCCGTGTGGCCCGCCTCCTCAGGTTGCTCTCCGTTGTGACTGTGTGCTTGCACTGTTCTCTGTGCGCCCTGGCTGTCTCTATGCAGCATGTGGAGGAGGGTGGCTGATGGGACTTTCTGGATATTGCTTTCATGCTTGTCAGGATTATGTTTAGCACTGGGCCACATGTTCTCGTCTTTCTGCTGTCTCTCGTGGGGCAGAATGCTGGGCTCCTGCTCTGTGGCTGTGGGGCTTGGGGCTCCACGCACACTCTGGGCCAGACTTAGCGTGTGTGCACTTGCTTTAGTTAACTGTCTCCAGCCTTGTGAGATGCCACCTGCAGGCTGATTGTACAGAACAGATCCTTGGCGTCTTGGGGTCCTCCAAGATCCAGTCTCCTTCCCAATGCCATCCACTTGCCCTACTGGGAGGTCCATGTCTCCACCTCCTTGGGAAAGTGTGGGGAAGGCTGCCCTCATGCCCGTGGCAGCAGCCAGGAGTCTGGCTGCCTCTTTCCTGGCCCCCCTTGAGCTCTACCACGAGGCCCTTAAAAGGCCCTTAAAATGTTCCCAGGCCCAGAACTAGCACCCTTTCTCAGCTTCTATCCCTGCCACCCCAGTCCACAGTCCCTCTGCTCCCTGGCAGCCCTCCCTGGGGCCAGGAGCCCGGATGCCTTGTTGCTTCCACGCCTCCGTCTGGCAGGATTCGGAGACTCCAGACAAAGGCAGGAGATTATGATCCCTCTGGCTGGAGGCCGAGATGAAAGCTGATTCCATGGGCTCTGGACGGGTGACTGGATGTGGGGGCCCACAAGGCGCCGTCCTGGAGACGCTGGGCTGCTGGAGGTGGGCGGGCCGATTCCCAGGAGGGGCCCGGGCAGTGGCTGCTGTGGGCCAGGCACAGGTTCTGCCAGGAGTCACTGTGCACCTTACCTGCATGCTTCGTCCATTCTTTGAAAAGGGGAAATTTGCTTACTTGAAAAGCAGAGTTACAGAGAAAAGAAGAGAGAGAGCTTTCATCTGCTGATTCACTCCCCAAATGCTGTAATGGCCAGAGCTGAGCCAATCCAGAGCCAGGCCATCTTACACTGCTTTTCGCAGGCTGGTTCAGAAATGGGGCAGCTGGGACTTGAACTGGCAGTGGTATGGGCTGACAGCAGCTGGAGCTGGACTGATCCGAAACCAGTTGTTTCCTGGTCTTTTGTGTGGGTGCAGGGTCCCAAGGCTTTGGGCGTCCTTGACTGCTTTCCCAGGCTACAAGCAGGGAGCTGGAGGGAAAGTGGAACAGCCAGAATGCGAACCAGTACCCATTTAGGATCCCAGTGCATGGAAGGCAATGACATTAGCCAGTAGGCTCCCACAGCGGGCCCTGTTTTGTTTTGTTTTGTTTTAAGATGTATTTTCAAGCTCTACACAATAGCCTAGTGGCTAAAACCTATCCTTGCATCTGCCGGGATACCATATGGTTTCGGTTCCTATTTCGGCTTCTCTACTTGCCCATCCAGCTTCCTGCTGTGGCCTGGGAAAGCAGTTGAGGACAGTCCAGAATCTTGGGACCCTGTACTCGTGTGGGAGACCTGGAAGAAGCCCCTTGCTTTGTTGCAGCCACTTGGGGAGTGAACCACTGGATGGAAAATGTTTCTCTCTGTGCCTGCTCTCTGTATATCTGCCTTTGTAATAAAAAAAAATTAAAAGATTTATTTCCATATTAATTGGAAAGGCAGAATTAAAGAAAGATGGACAGATAGACAGAGACTCCCCCCATCCCCATCTGCCAGCTCACTCCCCAGCTTGCTGCAGTGGTCAGGGTTGAGCCAGGCTGAGGTCAGGAGCTTCATCTGAGTCTCCCATGGGGGTGCAGGGGCCCAGGTACTTGGGCCATCTTCCATTTTTTCTCAGGCACATTAACAGAGAGCTGGATCAGAAGCTGGGACTCAAAACTAGTACTCAGAAGGGGCACTAGTGTCCCAGCTGGTGGTTTAGTCTGTGTGCATAATGCTGGCCCTGTCCCCAGCGCTAACTTAGAACCAAAAAAACAGACATGGTCTTTTTTTAAAATTACTTATTTTTATTGGAAAGTCAGATTTTCAGAGTGAAGAAGAGACAAAAGTTTTCCATCTATTGAACTGGCTGCGATGGCCAGAGCAGAGCCAATCTGAAACCAGGTGCCAGGGTTTTTTTCCAGGACTCCACGCAGATGCAGGTCCCCAAGGCCTTGGCTGTCCTAGGACAGCTGGAGCCTCTCCAGTGCAGCAAGCAAGCCAAAGGCACATGGGGCAGGAGGTTGTGGGCTTGTAGACCTTGCTGGGTGCTCTGTCCCATTGTCAGTTCCCAAGCCTGACACCAGTGGCCCAGGTAAGCCAGTGTCCTGCAGCTGCTCCCAAAACCAAAAGACTGACCAACATTTTTTTAAAGGTTTATTTATTTTTATTACAGTCAGATATACCGAGAGGAGGAGGGACAGAGAGGAAGATCTTCCATCTGATGATTTACTCCCCAAGTGACCTCAACGGCAGGTGCTGTGCCGATCCGGAGCCAGGAACCAGGAGCTTCCTCCAGGTCTCTCATGTGGGTGCAGGGTTCCAAGGCTTTGAGCCATCCTTGACTGCTTTCCCAGGCCACAAGCAGGGAGCTGGTACCACCTGGAACTGGCTGGAGCTGACTGGGGGCCTCACCCAGGAAGCCTGCTGTAGAAGGGTATTATAGGTCGTTGGGGGAGTCAGAGTGTGGATCAAGTCCTGGCATGAATTGAAGAATGTGCGTGGGTGTGTCAGGTGAGACAGTGACCCTGTGGGCTCTGATGGACAGAGGTGCCACTGGCAGGTGTGTGTGGGTGTGTCCTGTCTCAGCGCCTGGTTGCTGGTTCCTGCTGTGCGCACACCCTGGCAAGCCAGTGGTTGATGCCTCGGATGGCTGAGTTTGAGTTTCTGCCAGTAGACAGGAGCTGTGGTTCATTCTGTCTCTGAATTGCAAGTATATAAAGAAGTAAATTTATAAATCTACAAAGCTGGAGGCAGGGCTGGCAGGAGGGGTGGCAGGCTGGGAGCTGGAGCACGTGGGAGGGCCATGGAGCCCCTTGTATCCTGCAGTGGCTGGGTTAGGATTTGAATAGGATGTGGCTCCCAGCTCTTGGGGTCTTGGGCGGCTGATGCTACTTGGGAGGGCAGAACCTGGACCCAGTGATGGTCTCCCGTAGGAGCAGGCCTGGGGAGGTCCTTAGGTCATCAGGTCCTTAAGGTAGCTGGAAGGTTGATCGTGGAAGCTGGATGGGCCCAGCCTCCCTCTGTGCCTCTTGGCTTACCACGTGATCCTTTCTCTGCACACTGTCCACCATGATATCCTCTGGCCTCCTCGCATGGTCACCATGGGGCTGCCCAAGGGATCATGCACTATGAGCCTCCAAAACTGGGAACCCAAGTTAACTCGTTCCTTTCTACAGAACTTCTCTGGGAGTGATCACTGTGGCAGCTCATGTCGCTGTCTGTATTCCAGGAAGCCCGCAGGACTGTCCCATGGCCATGACCTGCAGCTCCCTTAGTGTAGCTGCACAGGCTTGTGGCCCTCCTGCCACCCCATGTCCAAGGAACAGGCCAGCTCTAGGTGGCAGTTGCCTGTCATTGCCCCTCCCCAGGCCCTGGTGACCCATGATGGATAAGCCCTCAAGCTCTGATCTGCAGGTTCTGGAGGACTTTCTGTAAACACGGCTGGCACTGGGTGGTCTGGTTTCGAGTTCCTCTATGTTGTAGTATTGGTACTATGTTTTGTTTTGCTGGATCATGTTCCATCTGCATTGCATAGATGAGGCCATATTCTGTTTCTTGCGTGGTGGACAGCAAGTTGCTTCTTGCTCTGTGTCTGCTACAAAACCCTCTGCGTGGTCACTAGTGTTTTAGTCTGTCATTCACAGTCCTTTGGTGAAACGGAGAGGTGTGTTCCTCTCTTGTACCAGCGTTTCTGTGAGCTTTACAACAGAATGTCCTGCTGGCTACTTCTCCAGAGTCTGTCTAGATGATGGCATTTCTTGATACACACCTTGTTCCAGTGTGCATTCAAGATAGCCATCACATATACACACATCCCCTCACACTGATATACTCTCTCACACACACACGTACTCGTACATTCACACACCCTCACACTTCCCTGCCCTCTTTCACTCCCCCCCACTATCCCCCTTAATACACACACACTCTCACTCATACTCAGTGTTCAGCACGGACCACGCAGAGGTTCCACGGGGGTGCTTTAGTGAGCAGGTGGCTCTGCACCTGGGGCAGCCCAGGCAGGCAGTAGCAGCCAGCGGTCCTCACACCAGGACAGCAATGGCCCCGGGCAGCCCAGGCCAGCAGCGGTGCTTCTTGTGCTGCGGTGGCAACAGCAGCTTCCTGGTGAACCTTCTCGGGAATCCCCACTGTATTTATTGAACATTCACTTTGTACATGAAGCAGAATTGAAAGCTGAGAGCAGTCATGGCCCGTCAGTCACTCCTGGTGTTGTGTGACAGCTGGGTGGGGACCTGGCCTAGACCTGCAGCAAATGGTTTCTTGGGGTCTTGCCACACAGCAAGTTGGGTGTCAGTTCTGAGTAGGGCCACTATGGAAACAGGGGCCTTTGCATTTCATTTTCATCCTGAATCCTAGTTCCTGTCCGAAACGTTTTTTAAGGAGCTAGTCGGAGCAAGGGGTAGGGGTAGAGAGCATTGTGCCAATCTGGAAACACTTGAGTAGTCAGCCTAATCTGGCCATTAATGGCAGCCATTCTGGGATCAGACTTGGGTTCAAGTCCCGGCCCTGCTACTTCTTGGCAAGTTGTTTAAATCTCAAGATGCCTGTTTCCTTCTCAGTGTAACAGGTGGCCCCTCCTGCAGCCATTGGAAAATTAGAACTGACTGTGGGCACCTGCTGACTACACTACAAGGCACTAGGGAGCTGCCACTGCCAGTCCTGGGAAAGCAGCTGTGCCCATGATTCCCCTGACACAGCAGTAGAGAGGGCCAGTGAGGGAAGAGTCTTCAGCGAAGCCGCTTAGTGGGTGCCAGAGAGCAGGGCCACCAGCTCCTGGAACACGCCACCCTCTCATTCCAGCAACCTCCACACCCAGCTGGCCCCATCTTCCTGTGCCCCCACCCATCAGTCGTGCCCGAGGACACCCCTCTGCCATGATAGCACCCTGGCTTCTGCTGCTGGGTGCTGTACTATTGCCTCTAAAAGTCCTGCTTTATTTTTCTGGAAAGCTCCTTGGAATCCTTCATTCCTTTCCCTCTGAGGCAACACCTCCAGCAGGAAGCCTTCCCTGACCACAGCTTGGTTGGAGGACCTGACACAGCCTTGCTAGGATGTTCACTGCCCAGCAGGGATCACAGCAGTCAGAACTTGCAAGGTCTGTGAGGGAATCCTGTTTGTGGACGGTGCCTGCACCTTCTGTTCATGCCATGCTTGTTGAACAAACATGAACATGGGAAAACACGGGTCTTGTGGCACAGCAAGGTAAGCTGCTACTGAGTGCCAGTCAGGGTGGGGGCAGGGGAATTGCATCTGAAAATGCAGTTAGTCTACACTGTTCCATTTCTTTCTTTTTTTAAAAAAAGATTTATTTATGTTTATTGGAAAGTCCGATTTTATAGAGAAGGAGAGACAGAAAGATCTTCCATCTACTGGTTCACTCCCCAAAGTGGCTGCGCTGGCCAGAGCTGAACTGATCTGAAGCCGGAGCCAAGAGCTTCTTCCGGGTCTCCCACATAGATGCAGACTCCCAAGGCTTTGAGCCGTCCTATTCTGCTTTCCCAGGCCACGAGCAGGGAGCTGGATGGGAAGTGGGGCTGCTGGGACACGAACTGGCACCCATATGGGATCCCGGCGTGTGCAAGGCGAGGATTTAGCTATCATTTCTGTTCCATTTCTGATCCAGCTTCCTACCAGTGTGCCCTGGAGGGCAATGGATGATTACCCCTGAAACCCACATGGGGGACCCAGATGGTACAAGATGGCATTTCTGGCTCTGGGCTTCAGCTTGGCCCAGCCCTGTTACTGGCAGTTGGGAAGAGAATCAGCACAATGGCAGGTGAAGATATCTATCCCTCAGTAGCTTTGGTTTTCAGATAATTTTTCTTAAAGATGTACCTATTTATTTGAAAATCAGTTATTGGGTCTGTTGACTTTTTTCCCCAGGTTCCAACCTTCCCCACTGGTGATTTTAAGATTTATTTTTACTGGCAAGGCAGATCAAATTTACAGAGAAGGAGACAGAAAGATCTTTCATCCACTGATTCACTCCCCAAGTGTCTGCAATGGCCAGAGCTGAGCTGATCTAAAGCCTGAGCCAGGAGCTTCTTCTGGGTCTCCTACGCAGATGCAGGGCCCCAAGGCTTTGGGCCGTCCTCAACTGCTCTCCCAGGCCACAAGCAGGGAGCTGTATGGGAAGAGGGGCTGCCAGGACACAAGGTGGGACCCATATGGGATGCAAATGCTTGCAGGTGGAGGATTAGCCAGTTGAGCCAATCAGCTGGCCCCATTATTTATGTATTTAATTTTCCCTGCTCTGAGTCTTGTTGGCATCAGTTGAGGCCCTGGATCCAGTGTGCCTGCAACCACTGAGGCTAAGAAGCAAGTTCCATCCCCCCCTAATGGCTTGAGTCAGGTTGAATCCAGTTTTGGTCACCTCCAACAGCAATATTCCTGACTTGGAGAGTAATCACACACCTTACACACTAAAGGAACAAGGCTGACCTCTTCCTGCCTTCGTCACCTGCTTTCATTTCCCGGCGTTGAGCTGTACAGCTGACTGTGAATAAGTGGCCTCCCTCAGGGAGTGGATATATTTAGCGCTGGCGCACACTGAGCTGTAAAAAATGCGCAAAGGCATTTCCTCCCTGGGCGTGGACGGCAGCTCTGGGCCCTCAGCTGCGACACCCCAGGCTTCTCCACAATATGATCCATCTGAACAGTCACTTGTCTTCGTCACCCTCCTTCCCTACAAGAGGAGACACTGGAGTCCATGTGGATGTCACCAGTGCTCCTGGGCCATCGTGCAGGAGGCAGTCACCCCATCCCTGGCTTGCTTACATCTGTGCCGTGTGGGCATACATGGCCTGGGCTGGCCTGCTCCTGCCTTCAGGGGTGCCAGGAACTGTGGACATTTGTGGCTGCAGTGCTGCAGTCCGCACTGCTTGGTTACCCTTTGGGGCCCAGGTCAGAGGTGAATTCCCTTGGAGCCCTGGCTGCTTTAATACCCGCTTTGGGCGGCAACAGCTTTCTCTTTTAAAGTTCAGGCTAACTGTAGTGCACAGGCCCTTGGGAGTACTTGTAGTGTGTCTGTTGCCACATCAGGGTCACCAGCAGGCTCTGTGCCCCCACCAGAAACTTGCAGAGGTCTCTCTGCTCCCACACCGGCTGGCTGTGGCCCTCACTGTTGGCAGAGGCTGTCAGGGACTCACCAGAGGCACGGCACGGGCAGAGAAAGCAGGACGGTTTAATTGCAGTCAAGACATATTTGTCCCTGATTACAGTGCTCACCATGCAAATTACACCCATGACTGGGTGGAGCCGACACCCGGCCATTTGCCCCAGCTGCTCCCACAGACACAGCTCTCCTGGGGCCCCTTCTCTAGGCATCTGCTGGAAACTGCCCTCTCCCCTTTATAACAGGGCAGCGAGCTCTCTCCTGCCCCGGGCTGCCATTTATAGCATAGCACATGCAGCCAGTGACGGGTTTCACTGGTTGGGAAGTCAAATTGAGGCCCTGCCTTTTGTGAGCCGTCTTGGATGGCCCCAAAGGTGCTTGGAATCCTACTGAGCTGCAGGGGCACCCATCTGTCTGGCCCACACCTAGAGGGCCTAGCGGGCCGGCCCGGGGGGCTCACTCTCAAGTTGATTTCAGTACGGTTTTGCCATGTTTCCTTTTGATGCCAGCATACAGGCTACATAAACAATATAGGGAGATTCATTCTGCTCATCTGTAACTTATAAATATGTGGTAATACATGTATTACTTTTATAAAGTTTAAAAATACTAGAGAAAAGGAATGCAAGGTGCAGGGATCCCAAGAAAGCGGGTGGTTACTGTGCTAGAAACTGGGTGGAGTGAACGTGGTGATGAGTCTCCCCCCAGCTGAGTGTGAAGTGTGCGCACCTGTGGGGTCTCCTTGCCAACTCCTTTGACGAGCCACAGAGGAGCACTGTGCATGTGTGGCGAGTGGCAGGGCCCCTGGCACTCCGCCCATGCCTCCAGCACAGACAGAAGGAGCCTGGTCGCACGCCCGCCAGCCCTGGCATCTTCCTCTTTATTCTGAGGCTTGCACTCTGATCAGTTACAAGGGTAAGCGCTGTCCCAAGCTCCAGACACAGGAAGTCCCTTCTTTGTCTTAAAAGATGGAGGTCTGTAACTCCCTTTTGAACATGCCTTCGAAGTGCAGGTCTCTGGCCATGAGCTCCTCTTCCACGTCATCCAGTGCCCACTGGTGATCGGTCAGCTCCAGGGCTTCCCACTCTGTCTGCAGGGGGAGAGAACAGTGGGACAGGAAGACAAGGCACCATTAGTGCCAGCCAGAGCTGGCCACAGCAGCCCACCTCCTAGGGCCAGCCATTGACTGGCTCAGCTCAGTGTCCCGGCAGGTGCCTGCTGCTGTCTCCCTCCCTTCCCTTTACTCACAAACAAGGACATCAGGCTGGGGAGGCAGAGCAATTTAAGATCGCTGTAGCTCACAATGGACGGAGCTGAGCGTGAGAGCCGTGTGTCAGCCCAGGTCCTCTTGGTACGTGCTCTGTGTTCCACCCCAGCCCTGAGGGACAGGCAGGAGACAAATCGGTGCTCTGTGAGCTTGAGCCCTTTCATCAAGGGGCGTCCATCTGGCTTAACTTGTGCAGGGTCCAAAATGCATGGATGTAAGTGGCTGGGAAAATCTCCAAAGGCCCTGAGGTCATCTGTTCATTCTTTTGTTCAGATACATGATGGCATCTCATTACAGCCCGCAGAAGCCCCGATTTGGCATCACAGTGAGCTCATCATGGGAGAAAGGCCAAGAGTGTTAACCAGCAAAACTCCTGGGACCCTGCACTTGTGTGGGAGACCCGAAAGATGCTCCTGGCTCCCGTTTTGGATTGGCTCAGCTCCAGCCATTGTGGCTACTTTGGGAGTGAACCAGCAGATGGAAGATGTTCCTCTCTGTTTCTTTATATCTCTGTAAATCTGACTTTCCAATAAAAATAAAAAAATCCTTAAAATTTTTATTTTGTTGCTTTGCCTTAGAGAGAGAAACAAGCACAGATTTTTCATCCACTAGTATACTCTCCAAATGGCTACAACAGCCACGGCTGGGCCAGGCTGAAGCCAGGAGCCAAAGTCCATTCAGGTCTTTATCATGAGTGGCAGGACCCAAGTACTTGACTCCTTATCCTCTCATGTCCAGGGGCATGGGCAGGCAGCTGGATGGGCAGTGCAGTAGCAGGGCCTTGAACTGGCATTCCATAGGGGATGTTGGGGTCATAAGTCGCAGCTGAGGTTTAATTCACTGTGCCTGAACACTGGCCCTTCATATAATTTTCTTGACGAAAGTTTGTCTTGGCACTGGCCCTGTGGTACAGTACAACTGTATGCCACATCAGAGCAATGGTTTGAGTCCTGGCTGCTCCACCTTCCATACAGCTGTCTGCTGATGGGCCTGGAAGGCAGTACAAGATGCACCATGTGCATGAGCTCCTGTCACACCTGTGGGAAGACCTGGATGGAGTTTCTGGCTCCTGGCTGATGCCAAGTGAGAGCTTCCATTTGCTGTCACAACCCAGTGGGTATAGCTGAAGCCAGGTGCTATGATTTGCTTTGACTTAATTTTTGTACATGGTGTTAAGTGGGTATCCATTCTTTTCATTTAGGTATGTTTTCCCTAGCACCCCTGAACTGTCCTAGCCCCATATCATAAATGTGTGGGATTGTTTGTTTATTTTTTTAAGATTTATTTTTATTGGAAAGGCAGATATACAGAGAGGAGGAGAGACAGAGAGGAAGCTCCTCTGTCCGATGGTTCACTCCCCAAGCGACCACAATGGCTGGAGCTGCGCCAATCCGAAGCTACGAGCCAGGAACTCTTCCGGGTCTCCCACCTGGATGCAGGGTCCCAAAGCCTTGGGTCGTCCTTGACTGCTTTTCCAGGCCACAAACAGGGAGCTGGATGGGAAGCGGGGCCACCAGGATTAGAACCGACAACCACAAGGGATCCCAGTGTGTGCAAGGCGAGGACCCTAACCACTATGCTATGGCACCGGGCCCAGGATTGATTATTTAAAGATTTATTTGAAAGGCAATTACAGTCTTCCACCTGCTGGTTCACTCCCCAAATGGCTACAGTGGTCGGGGCTGACCAGGCCAAAGCCAGGAATTTCATCCAGGTCTTCCATGTGGATGCAGAGATCCAAGCACTGAGGTCATCTGTTGCTGTGTTTCCCGGGCCACTAGCATGGAGCTGGATTGGAAGTTTAGCAGTTGGGAATGAATGGGCTCCATTCTGGACCATAGGCAGAGGCCTAACATGCTGTGCCCCATCCCTGGCCCCATGGGTTTATGGGTTCATTCTGCCACTGAAGCCTGTCTGCTGTCAGGCCAACGCCATGCTATTTTGATGACTGTAGCTTTCTAGGGTTTTAGCACCAGAAGGTACTAGTTCCCCAGCCTTGATCTTTAGTGTTTCTTGGGTATTCTTTGTTCCCTGCATTTTCATATAACCTTTAGGATCAGCCTCTCAATTTCCACAGATAAGATTTTCATAAGGATCGTGTTATATCTTCAATTTGAGTATTGTTATCCTAACAATTATTCCAGTCTATCCATAAATATCTATTTATTTAGGTCTTTAATTTCTTTCAGTCACGTTTTCAAATCTTTAATATGCCAGGTTGGCATTGCTTTTGTTAATTTATTTCTAAATATTTTATTCTTTCTGATACTGTTATAAATAGATATTAAAAAAAAATTAAAAATGTTTTATTCACTTCTTTGAGAGGCAGACAGCATTTTCATCTGCTGGTTATATCCACAGATGCCCACAGCTGCCAGGCTGTTCCGGGGCCAAAACCCTGAGCCACAAGCACAATCCATGTCAGCCTCCAGGACCTGCCCTGGCGGGAGGCACAGGGCAACAGGTATCCTTCCTGGCAGGCCTACACCTGCTCCTCGGAGTTGTTCTTCTCGATTCACTTTAACATTGTTCATTACCAGCTGCACAAATACAGTTTTTGTTTAAGGCTCATGTGCCCTGGGCCTGCGAGCTTCCTGTGGCCCCTTAGGATGGTCTGCACGTAAGAGCACGTGCCTGCCGTCAGAGTTTCATTCCCTTCTTGCCCTGGATGACTTGAATGTCTTCTTACCTAACTGCCCTGGCTAGACCTTCTGGCACAGTGTTCAACAGAAGTGGCAGGAGTGGATATCCTTGTCTTGTTGCTGGTCTCAGGGGATCGACTTTCAGTTTTCTTGGCTGAGTTGGACATTAGCTGTGAAGTTTTCAGAGGTGTCCCTGGTCAGGAGGAGGAAGTCCTGTTTCTAATTTTCATTGTGAAAGTCAGAATTTGCATCACAAAACTGATACTAGATATAAAAAATCCAGAATCCTTCATGAAAAGGTGATATGTACTGATTTTTGGGGTATAATCTATTGTGATGTTTCTAGACAGGATGAAAACACCCCAAAAGGTTACCTAGTGCCTTGACTGTGAGGGTTTGATTTACAGTGTGAAGTACACAGGAATGTGTCTGTGAAAGCACCAGGACTGTCCAATCGGCTTACTGGACGCTGTGCTTCAGGAATAAGCAAAGTGCATTTGGCCAGATGCGGGTTCACACAGTGGAGCTGGGAGGCTGAGGGTGAGGGGGCGCACCTTAAAAGCTTTGTTGGTATCTGTGGGCATGGCCATGGCTGCTCCGGTCATCTGCTCTTGCATCATCCGTGACTGGTCCGCGGCTGCCGGGGAAGACACACAGACATGAGGGCCAGGGTTTCGTAAGAAGGGGCCTCCTGTGCAACCTGGTGCCCGGTGGTGCATTGGAGAACTGCACAACAGTTCACGGGCCCTGTCTCCCACTGGTTGTGTGACCCTGGCAAGGTCACTTCACCTCTCCTGAAAAATGGGAATGATAACCAAAGGATAGCTAACTGGAGAATATACTACACTTTATTTCAGATTTGTGTGTCCCGCCTCACCCTCTCCCATCAACTCTATGGTGAAAGTATGGAGGCCCCTATTGAGAGAAAAGCACACAGAGGGTTAGTGTGCTTAGGATGGCTAAGTCCCAGTCACAACGAGAGCCAGGAGAGCCTGGCCAGGAGCTTGGCCATGTGCCGACAGGCTGACACTGTGACACTGACCCCTCCCAGAAAGGGGTCAGGCTCTGTGGAACCAAATACTATAGCCATGGTTCCAGGGGGAATGCAGACTTGTGGTCTGACATCTGGAATTTTTAACTCTTCCAGAACACCCCAGAGACTTAAGAACAAAGGTCTGCATGTGGCCATGTACTGTTAGTACATGCCGTGGCTGGTCCACCCACAGAGGTATTTGCTTACTGACCCCAACTTGCTTCTTACCATTATCCTGGCCCAGAATCAGAGAGTAAATGCTCCGAAGCCCAAACACGTTAAGGAAGTACCAGGATGCAGAACTCACCCTGCCAAAGCAAAAGGAACACAACATATGCAGTTCTTTTTTCCCTTTCAAGACTTATTTAGTTTTATTGGTAAGGAAGATTTACAGAGGAGAGAAAGATCTTCCATCCACTGGTTCAACCCCCAAATGGCCATACTGGCCGGAGCTGAGTGATCCTAATCCAGGAGCCAGGAGCCTCTTCAGGCACTCCCCTGTGTGTGCAGCGCGCAAGGACTTGATCATCTTCAGCTGCTTCCCCAGACCACGGCCAGAGAGCTGGATTTAAGTGGAGCAACCAGGACAGGAAATGTTGCTCACATGGGATGCCAGGGTTTATAGTCAGAGGATTAGCCATTTGAACCACTGTGTCAGCTCTAGTTATTTCAGAAGTTAATACAGTCTGTAAGTTTTTACCCTCAAAGCTGTTCAGCATGCACGAAGAAATTCTCTGGATTAGGGTGGAGTGAGACAAAGCACGGCAGAGACGGAAATGCAAGTGTGAGGGCAGTCTTGCCACTATGGGAGTATGTGGAAGAAACACGGACTGGGGCTAATGTGGCACAGCCTGTGACAAGGGCATCCCACAGAAAGCCAATTTGAGCCCCTGCTAGTGCACCTGGGAAGGCAGTGGAGGTGGCCGGGGGCTTAGGCCTCTTCCAACCATGTGGAAAACATCAGCATGGAGATCCTGGCTGCTGGCTTCAGCCTGGCCGAGCCCTGGCTACTGTAGCCATCTGGGGAGTGAACCAGCAGATGGAAGATCTCTCTCTCTCGCTCAGCCCTTCAAATATGTGTACGTAAATAAATCTTAACAAAAAAAAAAAAAAAAAAGGGAGCAGCTGTGAGCACCAATGCTCCCGTGTTTGAGGCGGCTTCTCAAAAGCCAGGCCATGCTGAGGGTGACAGCTGTGGGGGAAACTTGCACGATTTGGACTTTATCGCCGAGCTCTTCTGCTTGATCTCGCAGAAGAATATGCTTGTGTATAACACAAACTGAGAGGAGTGTGAAAAATGACAGGTAGGTGGGCAGACTCTACACATGATGCAGTATCTGGGCCACATAACAGCCATGCTGCTGCTCATGCACCTGCCAGTGTCTGTCCTCTGTCTAGGTGAACATGTCAGACACACACCTGTCCAGGTGTTCAGGAACTCCTGATGTTTCTGTTGAGCCTGGCTGAGGCTGGGGTAAACTCCAGGAGAGCAATGCTTGGTAAAGTCGCTCCCAGCGCCTGCTTAGCCCGGGCCCCTGCTCTCACTGTAGTGGCTCAAGAGACCCGAGGCTGATGCCCACAGCCCATATCCACCTCCTCCCATCTGGCTTCTCTCTTACACCAGTCGTTGGAAGCCACGAGTGAGACAGTCTGTGGGACCATGGGGAGCTGCACCCAGGGCTCTGTACCTGCAGCTGTGCTTTCCTGAGAGCTTTCCAGACCTGGTGTGTTTCTGTTTTTCCAATATACACAAATGGAGGTGACAACAATACATGCCTGCCAGATCTGGGGCGACTCTGTGGTGCAATCCAGCAGATGTCCCAGGATCGTTATGTGGGTAAAACACAAGCGCACTCTGCACTGACCGGATCGGAGGGAAGCAATCAGCTTCCTGTTAACGTGCCTCAGAAAGCAGCAGATGGCCTAATCACTTGATCCCCTGTAGCTACACAGGAGATGGACATGAAGTTCCGGGCTTAGCCCAGCCCAGCCCCAGCTGCTGTGGCTGTTTGGGTGGTAAACCAGTGGACGGAAGATAACTCTGTCTCTTCTTCTCTCTGTAACTCTGTCTTCCAAATGCATAAAACAAATGTTAAAAATCCATCACAAATAAAAATAACAAGTTGCCAGAATCCAGCCTTGGCACTTTCAGGGGAGTTTCCTGAAAGATGGAAGCTGTTATTCATGTATTTCAAGGGGTGCTGGTTCTAAAATCCGGCTTCTGTTTTGTTTAAATAAAAGCAAAGGTTCTCACCAGGAAGCATCTAAGGTGAGCAGCTCGATCCCTTGCTGCAGCATAGGCTTGAAGCGCAGGGTCAGCGGGAACGGGACCTTAGCTGTGGAGAGGAAGGGCTCAGGTTTAGGGCAGTGGAGTGTGAAGGCCTGCGAGCCGTCCAAGGCAGTGGGCATGCTGGGCCAACCACAGCTTCTACAGAATGACTTCCACAAGGACACCTGTGACGAATTCTGAAGAGAAAGTCCTCCATACAGTTCTCTGTTCGAGTTTCCTGCAGTAACATGGGCTTCTGGGCTGTTCCAGAAGCAGAGACTCAAACTGAGCTGGGGCTCCAGTGTGGCACCAGCGGTCAGAGAATCTACATGGGACACGCGTGGAGAGGGCCCAGCTAAGACCCCCCCCCACCCCCAGTTCTCATGGAAGGAGGCGAGCACGTAAGTCAGCTGGCCCCTGACATGACGTCAGATCCAAGGGAGCCTTGCTCTGCTGCTACTTGGCTGGGACACCAGAGGAGACATGAGCTGCCTCTCCACTCAGCCTGTCTCATGAGCGAGAAGACACATAACATACTCGGGATCCACTTGCAAGAAGCGCTACAAAATCATAGCCCATTAACATCCCTCCCTCCAAAGAGTACCTTTAGAAAACTACAAATGAAAATACTCAGGTCCAGGGCCACTTAGCACCTCCGCCTACCTAGATCTCTTTGAGCGGACACTGGGAGGCCAACTGCAGGCTGGCGGGGCTGGCGACTTACTTGTGACAAAGCCTGAAAACGTCATGTTGATCCAGCCACCGATGAGGATCATGGGGAGCACGTTTGTAATGTTGCCCTTCATCATGTCAGTGAGCATGGTGGGATCTGCAACAAGAGCACAAGTCACCCGCAGGACTCACTTCTGTCACCAGGGCGCTCCGGATTTGTTACTAATTGTCAAACAAAACCAAACCAGAAACATCTGCTGTAGACAATTCTACTGAGCCCAGTCTCTTTCCACCTTTATGTTACACATCTTTCCATTTTACACACACACACACACACACACACACACACACACACACACACAGAGGGTAAAGGGATACTATGTTACCTTTTTTGTAATGACTTATTTATTTGAAAGGCACAGTTATATTGAGGGAGGGAAAGACAGAAAGATTTTCCACCCAATGGTTCACTCTACAAATGGCAGCAATGGCCGAGGCTGGGCAAGACTGAAACCAGGAGTCAGGAACTTAGTGTGGGACTCCCCTGTGGGCAGGGGCCCGAGCATTTTGGCAATGTCCCACTGTTTTCTCAGGCCATTAGCATGGAGCTGGATTGAACTATAGCAGATGGTGGTTTACCGTGCTGCGCCATAGCACTGGTGCCTGCCTCTTAGTTATAAACCATTACATAACTTGGAGATGCTTCACCATGCTAGTACAGTATCTTCCCTTGACATTCTGAACATCTGCATAGGGTTCTAATGTGTGTGCCAGAGAATGGCTGGGTCAAGGCACCTGTGCTTTTAAAACCGAGAGTCAGTGCCAGGCTGTCCTTCAGTAAGGCCCTGCCACTGGCACTCACGCCAGTGACAGGGCCTCACTTCCCCTGACCATGACAGTGGTGGCTTTGGCCAGTCTTCTCTCTGACAGTTCAATGGGTTAAAAGGCTATCTTTTTTTGTTAGGTTTCATTCACTGGGGTCGGTGTTGTGGCACCATAGGTAGGGCTGCTGCTTAAGGCATCTATATCCTGTGTTGGAGTGCTAGTTTGAGGCCCAGCTGCTGGGCTTATGATCCAGCTCCCTACTGGTGCCCTGGGCAAGCAGCACAAGATGGGTGGCCCCTTGTTCAACCACCTAGGGGGTCAGAATGCAGTTCCTGTCCAACATGGCCATTTGTGGAGTGAACTGGTAGATGGAAGATCTTTCTCCCTGTCTCACACTGCCTTTCATACAAATAAAACAAATCTTTTAAAAAAATACACGTATGTATTATAAAGAATATTTACTTATTTGAACGGTAGAGAGTGAGAGGATTAATCATCCTGGTTCACTCCCCAAATGTCCACAGCAGCCATGGCTGGACCCCACAGAAGTCAGGAGCCAAGAGCTCCAGCCATCTGCACCAGCAGGCAGCTGGCCTGGGAGTGGAGCTGCTGGGTCTCCACCAGGCACTGCCTGCCATGCCCCATGTCAGTCCCAGGTCATCTCGTGTTAACTCCATCGTTCTTAGTGAGGGCAAGTGTTTTCACGCAACTTCTGGGATTTTGTTTCTTACATGTTTTTAAGAGTCACTGAAATGAACATCAGGGCCCCTGCATGGGTTTGTAATGTCTGGTCATGCCATGCGAACACCTGGGCACTACAGTCAGAGGAGAGGCCACACAGAACAATGTACCACTTTGTTGCAGTCTTAATGTGTGCCGTCAGTAGGAGCAAAAAAAAATCTGCAAAAACTGCATGGTAGACCAAGCATCCGGGTCCAGCAGGCCCAGCTGCTGCAGACAGCATGGCCACTTTCTCCTCAGGTAGCAGCGGGGCAGCCCTGGGCCTCAGTGACAGGACACAGCCTGGTGGGAACCAGGGCTGGAAAGCTGTATGTAGCACAGAGCCCTGGGCCCCAGACAATTCCAACCGGGACTATGGCTCAGGCCTCCCCACTCCATGAGCTTAACATCTGCTTTTTACTCTAAAGTCATTTTATCCTCACAGTGGAGGGTTTCTCTGGTCCCTTAGCCCAAGCACAGCTCCGGTCACATAGCTACCTCCTGACCTGTCCTCCCTGAGGGCCATGGCAGGCAGCGTACGCACCAGTCATTGGAGACGGGGCTACCACCTTCCTCTTGGTTTTCTTGAAAAATCCATCCTCTGGGTTGTTGAAGTAATATTTCCGTGTCAAGAATGACTGGCAAGGGGAGAAAAAGCTCTGTAAGGTTGAGAACAGAGACAGCACCCTGGCTAACAAGTCCCGAGGCCTGGGGGGCCCTCGGAAGACACTGGCATGCCTTGAGCTGACACTGAGTCACATTTAAAACTCACTTTCCCAGCAAGGGGGAGGTCCCGATGACAGCCACCAGCACCAGGCCACAGCTTCATTACCAAGCTGCCAACCTCCAGCACTCTCCAAAGAGGCCCTTATAAAACATCCAGGTGTCCCCTGTCCCCAGTGGTGAATCAAAGATCAATGAGTACCTGTTTGGGAATGTATTTTCCATTTTCCCTGAGGACTCGGCTTCGAATGAGGACTTGACTGAAAAACAGAACCAAGACAATGGGAGTGTAAGAAGTGGGACACCAGAAGAAAGAGTGAAAGCGAAGGAGCAGACCTGTTTGAGCACGTGGCAGCCTACTTGGAGCTGGGTCAGTGTGGAAACTTCCCAAAGCTGTGTCCTAACACCAGTGTCTTTGGCCTGACACTCAGGTTTTCAGCTAGGCCGGTTTCAGAGGGGACTGCGGTTCTGAAAAAACCTCCTGATTTAGGACATTACACTCAGTGCTTCTTCCTTCCTGACGAGCCAAACAGGAACATTCTCCCAGTGAGAGGCACAGCAGCTGGACCACACTCGGAAGCTGGATGCGCGGGAACGAGGTGCTCGGCGCACAGAGCGGTGAATACCCTGACGCAGGTAGCTGGGAGTTCACGGACAGCGCAGACATGCCAGCCAGATCCTGCCTGGCAGCAGGCACTTGGTAAATGCTGACTGGATTAGTCAACGGAAGTGCTTGGTGGCAAGTGCACAGTTGGTCATTAGAGAAAGTGGACCGCATGGTCATACAAATGCCAGAGCAGGGGTCAGAATGCGATTACCCCCCACCCCACAAGGAGAGGAAAAAACCACTCTTAAATCATTGGAAATCCTTCCTGAAAAGTGGTTAAAATCCTAAGAGGGATAAGAGAGAACAGCGTGGCTGCTCCCCCTCTGCTTGCTCACCCGTAACCATCAGCTACAGATGGAGAATGACTGTGAAAACTGCATCTGCACTGTGCACACACATGGTCCTACTCCCCAGTCGACCCCGCATGGGATGCGCGACCTCGCAAGGAACCCAGGACGTGAGCCTCTGCAGACCCTGAGGTGTGACTGCGCAGACATCATGCTCAGGCTGCCTTGGGCCTCCTGGCCAGGCTGCTCATTCCAGCTTTTCTATTCATTGCACATGCCCCAGCGCACTCTGCCTCAGCTCCTCCTTCACGTCCCACTTCGCTGAGGTCTGGCACCCCCTGGGAATCTCTCCCAGCCTCATCACGCTGTCCACCTGACACCCAGGGTCTTGAGGGGTGACGCACAGTATGCGGTTGCCTGTGAGCTACTGTAGAGCTAACCTGTCGCCTCTGTACTGGTACTGGTCTGTGGGAAGTTCAGATACTGAGGAAAGCTTTAGACACAGGAATTTATTGACACATCATTCAAGTCACGTGACCAAAAAGATCAGTCTACAGATGGAAAATAGAGAAAGAACTTCCCTCCCCTCCACCTGTTACCACTGACCATCAGAAAGCAGTAGGTCTGGAACAATGGGTATAAATACCACAATAGCCAGATGGGTTCAAGTCTTGTCATAGCTATGTGTCCCTGGGCAAATCATTTAGACCCCTTCCCCCAGGCTTCTGTTTGTATTTGGAGCAGAAACAGACTGAGTCACTCCTTTAGCAAAAACTTTTTTTGAAAAGTATTATTTATTTGAAAACCAGAAAGTGACAGAAAAACAGAGAAATATTATCCTTTGGTTTGCCCCTCAGTGTCCGCAATGGCTGGGATGGGCTGGCCAACACTAGACCCGACAACTCAGTCCAAGTCACCCAAGTGCGAAGGAGGGATCCAGCAATCTGAACATCCTGTCCTGCCTCATGAGGTGCTTTAGCAGGAAGATGGAACTAGGAACAGCCTGGGTTCGAACTTGGGCCCTTTGACGCAGAGGCAGGCCTATACCAGACCCTGGACTGAAGGAAACATTTCTTCACCTTTTAAATGCTAAGTAATGTTGTGGAGTGACACAAACAACACTGGCCCAGGACCCAATGCTGTGGTGCAGTGGGTTAAGCCACTGTCTGCAGTGCTAGCAGTCATGTGGGTTCCACTTCTGTTCAGCTCTCTGCTAGTGGCCTGGGAAAGCAATGGAAGATGACCCAGGTGCTTGGTCCCCTGAACCTGCATGGGAGACCTGGATGATGCTCTTGGCTTCAGCCTGACTCAGCCCTGGCCACTGAGACCATTTGGGGAGTGAACTAGTAGATGGAAGATTGTTTGATTCTGATTAAGTTGTAAAACTAAAGCAAGCAAAACCAATACAACTACTACCCACTGGTCAGAATCTAAGTATCTCATCAAAGTTAAAAGCTATGGTGGGAGAAAGGAGTGAATCACATGATCCCAGGAACTATCGGGAGCTTCAGGAAGCAAGGGCTGGTAGCCCGGGAGTGTCCAACAGCAGCAGCTGGCTGGCCCAGGCAGGCAGTTGGACAGAAGCTTTGCTCAGGACACAGGACTATGTGGGAGTCTCAGGGCTGTGTGGGGGTCATTCCAGGGAGTGCTCGAGAGGCCATCAAGGCCCTGCAGCAGGAGGATATTCCATCTTTGAGGTCCAGAGGAGGAGCCACACTAGGGCTGCGAAGAGAGCCCAGGCCAGGGGACACAGTGGGAGAGGAGACAAAGCAAGGGCTGAGGCTCTCGGGGTCCGGATAAGAATAGTCTTTGCAGCAGGGCCCGGCGCTTAGCCTAGTAGCTAAGTCCTCACCTTTTATGCACTGGGATCCCATATGGGAGCAGGTTCATATCCTGGCTGCTCCACTTTTCTTCCAGCTCCCTGCCTGTGGCCTGGGAAAGCAATCGAGGATGGCCCAAAGCCTTGGGACCCTACACCTGCGTGGGAGACCCCAAAGAAGCTTCTGGCTTCAGATCAGCTCAGCTCTGGCCGTTGCAGCTACTTAGCAAGTAAACCAGCACATGGAAGATCTTTCTGTCTCTCCTTCTCTCTGTAAATCTGCCTTTCCAATTAAAAAAAAAAAAACCAAAAACCAAAACTCTTTTAAAAAAGAAAAAAAATTCTTAAAAAAAAAAAAGAATATAGTCTTTGCAGCAAAGGGGGAATGGTGAGGGGTTTTAAACAGACTTTTTTTTTAAGATTTATTTATTTTTATTACAAAGTCAGATATACAGAGGAGGAGAGACAGAGGAAGATCTTCTGTCCGATGACTCACTCCCCAAGTGAGCTGCAACGGCTGGTGCTTGCCAGTCTGAAGCCGGGAACCAGGAACCTCTTCCAGGTCTCCCACACGGGTGCAGGGTCCCAAAGCATTGGGCCATCCTCGACTGCTTTCCCAGGCCACAAGCAGGGAGCTGGATGGGAAGTGGAACTGCTGGGATTAGAACCGGCGTCCATATGGGATCCCGGCGTGTTCAAGGCGAGGACTTTAGCCGCTAGGCCACTGTGCCGGGCCTAAAAGATTTTTTTTTTTAAATTGCAAAGTCAGATACGTAGAGAGGAGGAGAGACAGAGGAAGATCTGTCTGATGATTCACTGCTCATGTGACCGCAACAGCTGGATTTGAGCCAATTCGAAGCCAGGAGCCCAGAGCCTCTTCTGGGTCTCCCACGTGGGTGCAGAGTCCCTAGGCATTGGGCCATCCTTGACTGCTTTCCCAGGGCACAAGCAGGGAGCTGGATGGGAAGTGGAGCTGCAGGGATTAGAACCAGTGCCTACATGGGATCCTGGCGCGTTCAAGGCGAGGACTCTAGCTGCTAGATTATTGCACCGGGCCCTAAACAGACTTAAAAAAAATATATATTTTTTCACATAAAATGGCCCCCTGTGCACCCAGCATATCCATCTGCTGTTTTCCCTCTGCGTCGCTCACACTGGGACAGAGCTGGGTGGTACCTCCTCTGAGCCTCTCAGCAGGCAGCAGTGTGTGGGCACCTTGCTAACTAGGCCACCAGTAAAAGGCCCTTTCTGGGCACTGCGATGAATAGAGAATCAGCTAGATTTCCTCTCTGCAAACAGTTCTGTGCATCTGGGGTCAGTAATTGAAGTCCTGGGACCCTGGCCCATAGTGAGCTTAACCCATACACGGCAAACCCCCATACCTCAGGCCAGGACTAAAAGCCACATGTTCTTGGATCTCTGCACATGTTACAGAAGCCTTTCATTCGGTGATTTATTCCCATGCATAGCTAAAAATCAGTCCTTGTGCTGGTTAGAAAAGATAAAGGTTTGGTAACGTGCAAGGGGGAAAAAGGTTTCCTTAGAATAAAGCTTCAGTTTTTAAAGTGCACTTAGGGGGCTGGTTTTGGTCAGTTCTAAAACCATTGCCACAGAAAAACTGCCAAGTTGTCACGGTGGTGCACCAAAGGGAGCCCTAACCTTGGGAACTGGAAGACTAGATGCCGGCGTGCCCCCAGGGCCACAGACTCCAGCAGTTACTGTCCTGCCACCCACCTGCGAGATCTCAACCTAGCCCCTGTCACAGCTTGGGGAGGACATCAGGGCAGTACCACCTCACATGGGAGTACACGCTGTCAAATAAATAAAAAAAAATAAAATCCTGAATGTCACTATGTGTGATGATGTAAACTCTTTAAGCCGCAGTTTCTATAAACGGACCACAATATTGATCTTACAGTCTCTCTGAATTTTAAACATTTTTAACAACATAAATGTTAAAGATGAATTTCAAACAATTTTAAACATGAATGTACGCTGAATTATTCGCAGCCCATTTCGGAAGAACAATTGGAAATGATAAAGCAGCATTCCCCAAACTCATTCCCATTCAGCACTCACACCATTACCGCCTTACCATTTCTTGTCAGTTAGCTTCTTCTACCTACATATGTTGTTAATTCAGAGGAACTTCTGAATTACCCGCAGCCGGAAATCCAATGATTACTTGGTGCAAAGTGTAACTGTTCTAAATAAATATGTCAACCTGCTCATGGAAAGTCCTGAGCTCGGGCTTGCCCTGCTTTCGTTAATAAAAACATGAGGCAGGGTCGTGGAGCCTCTGGAGCTACGGGGCACCGGCCAGGATCCGCACAGGAGCGCTGCCACGGAGCTAGCAGCGGACGGGAGGATCCCAGCTCCGGCCGGCCCGGCGGCAGCCAGCCTCAAGGCAAGCACCTGCTGACCGCCCGCAGCCCGGCCAGAGGGCGGACTCTCACGCCCACCCGGGGCGCAGAGGGGCAGCCCCCAAGGGCACAGGGGCCGGGGAGGGGCATGGCGCTGACCTGTCGGACACCTGCTCTTGGGTCAGCTTCTTGTCGCTCTGCAGCAGGATGGACACGTAGTGGCGGATCATGCCCACGAAGAAAGTGATGATAACGATGGGCAGGACCACCCAGAGGCGGATGTTGGAGTCCAGCAGCAGTTCCGGTCCCGCCATCCCACCTGCGGATAGCCGCGTTTCCCGTCTCCTAGAGCTCACGCGAGTTTCTCACGCCCCTCGGCCCGTCCGGCGCCAGGTGTGTCGCCCACCCGACCCAGACTTCGAGAACGGCCTCCCTCAGGGACGCCGCACCGCCCACTTCCGGCGCGGGGCTCTGACGTGAAGCGGCGGCGCGCCTGGCGGGCGTCATGGGGACGGCGCGGCTGGCGGGAAAGTGGAAGGCGGCGAGCGGCGACGGCTCCTCGGAGGGTGAGTGGGGCGGCGGGGTCGGCGGCGCGTACGCCCCACCTCGGCTCCCTCTGCCCTGGGCTCGGTAAAACTGTGACGGTGACCCGGGCCAGACGGTCGGCGCTGCCCTTCGTGCTCGTAGGCGTCTCGGGGAGTCAGTGGGCGTCCCGCGTCCTCGGGATGTGACACCCCGTTGGAGTCCCTCCCCAGAGCTGTCTGTGTCCCGCCCAGCTCCCTGCTCCTGCGCCTGGGAAAGCCCTGGAAGATGGGCACGGGACGGGGGCCGCTGCACCACGGGGACTCCCACCTGGCCTGCGTGGCCGTCTGGGACGTGGACTAGGGCTTGGAAAAGCTCCCTCTCTCTCTCTGCAATCTCGCCTTTTAAAACTCGTCCTAACCGTTCCTGAAGATATTCCTAGCCATTCTTTTAAAATACATTTGTCATTGGTTTGAAAGGAAGAGTCAGAGGAAGATTGCCCATGCTCTGGTTCACTGGCCAGATGGCCCGAGGCTGCTCCAGGGGCTAACTGCAGCTGGGAGCTCCTCCTGGATTCCCTTGTCGGGAGCTGGGGTGCAGCAGCACAGAGCTGGGGAGCCTTCCTGGGGGAAGCCTGTCAGAGCAATGCTTTCTCACTGCCCCTCTGCCCCCTGCAGTAGAAGGCAGCACATACATCAGGGATCTTGCGAAAGTTCACGAGAAGTCTATGGACTTAAGAAGTACTTTGCTGCAAAATTAACTGACCTCTTAATTCCTCCCCCGCAAATGTTTGCAATTCTTTCACGTTGGTATTAAAAGGGGGCGATTCCAGAACCACTGCCCGAGCCAGCCAATGACTACGAGAATAACAGTGGTCCTTACCTGAAAAGCAAAAGCCCCAAGCTTCCATGGGTCATGAGTGAGTGCCTGCAGCTTAAAGCACTAGGAGCAGTGTATGTTATTAGCAAGAGGTGATTTTCCTGCCCTGCCACCCAACCTCAGTGATGGTAATTAGAAATAACCACCAGGAAAGAGAGCCCACTGAGCTAAGTGGCAGGGAGCTTGTGTTCCCATGGGGGCTCCCCCTCCCTTGCCCCCCAGTCTGTGTGGTGTAGTTGGGGCTCCGGGTTGTGTGCTGTGGCACAGGGAAGCTGGGGTGGCAAACTCCCTGAAGGACAGGCCAAGTAATCTGGAATGGGATAGTGTCCAGGCTCACCGTGGCTGCCCAGGCCCGCCCTGCCCCTCCGGCTCCTCTGTGACCTGCAGACTACAGAGGGTGTTGCTCTGCCTGGACAAGGTGTGAGGTTGCTACCCCCCCACCCCCGTAGGCCCACAGGTACCTGCTTAGCAATCCTTGTCCCATTTTTTATACACCCCTCCACCCCTACTTGGGCGAGAAGATGTTAATAGTAAGATGCTTTGTATCTCTAATTTGTGTACTTTTGGGAGTTCCAGGAGAGGTGAGGCGTGGCAGTAATGGAATATGGGCAGAGAAGCCAGGGAAAGATGCATGTCTGCAGCTTTGTGTGTCCAGGTTGTTTGCTGCATGTCTCTTAGGATAATTTATACTGCTGGAAAAGCTGGGACATAGGTCTTCAGTTTAATGGGTGGACTTCAGGGTGATGAACATTTGTTTCTCTTGGGGTTTCGATCATGTGGACTTGTGATTTGCTATTTCTAGTGGGTCCTGTTATCACCAAGCTTGGTTAATAAAGACTCTTTAATACATCCTAGACGTTTTTTGGCATGATTTTGCTCTAACCCCACAAAACTTTAGCTATAGAAGTTTTAGATTATACTTCTAGAGGGTAACTTCTGGTCTCTGGTTTTTGCTCTAGGATAGACTTTAACTGCAGAAGACTTGGGTCGAAATGGTCTCCAAAAGGAAGCTTGCAAAATCAGAGGGCAGAGAGAACTTGACGGAAGATGCTTCTAGTAAGTTTCTAGTTGTTTTCGCCTTGTTTCCTGTAACCGACGCGAGTCACTAAGGCTTCATGGGCGCAGGACGCCTCTGCTCCCAGCCTGCATGTGCTTGGGGGGAGAGAGTGCTGTAAACCTGATCTCTGTTGCACATCAGCTAGGTGCTGTGACACAAAGATACAGCGTAATCCTCTCCCTTAGGAAGATTCTGTGGTCCTCCTTTTTCCCTTGAAAAGTAAAGTTCTGGATAAATGCTCTGGTTTTGTTCTACACAGGAAGGAGCCCATTGCAAGTCAAGCCCGCAGAGGCCAGGACACAGTGCTGCCCTGCCATGTAAGGAACAGCAGGACCCTCAGAGAGAGGGACCCTGAAAGTTCTTTTCATTTATTGTACTCATCAACTCCACAAAGGCAGTATCAACTTGTTGATTGAAGTATTATATTTAAACAAACAAAAAGATTTACTTTTTATTTTACTTGAAAGAGTTACAGAGGGACAGAGAGGTGTTTTAGCTGCTGAAATCCCTCCCCGCAAGTGCCAGAGTTGAGTTGGTCTGAAGCAAGGAGCCAGGAGCTTTTTTCAGATCTCCTATGTGGGTGTAGAGGTGCAAAGTACTTGGGCCCTCCTCTGTTGCTCTCCCAGGCCGTAAGTCGAGAGCTGGATCAGAAGTGGCCTGCTGCAATAGTCTAGTGGTAAATCCTTGCCTTGCATCCACCAGGATTCCATCTGGGTACCATTCATGTCCCGGCTGCTCTATTTCCCATCTAGCTCCCTACTTTGGGACCCTGCACCCACATGGGAGACCCAGAAGACCCAGAAGAAACTCCTGGCTCCTGGATATTGTAGCCATTTGGGGAGTGAACCAGTAGACGGAAGATCGTTTTCTCTGTTCTTCTCTCTGTAAATCTACCTTCTCCCCCTCGCCCCCCAAAAATAAATAAATCGAAAAAAGTAGAGCACCCTGGGCTGCACATGGGAAGTTGGCACCGCAATTGGAGGGTTAGTGTGCTCTCACTGCGTTGGCCCTAGTATTACCCTTTATTAAGTCATAGGAATACAGCCCTACCCCAAACAACCAGTATTGATGAAAATGCTTGTTGAACAGCATTTAGGATGATTGAAGTTTTGCAGCCAAAACCAAGTTGGGAATAGTCTTGATTGATAAAATGAAATTCTGAGGCTCTGAAAAATATGCTAGTAAAGAGTTTATAAAATATAGAGAAATGGTAACAGCTTTTAAACTGAAGAGGAATAATTTATGAGTCGCCAAAAGTGAGCATCATGTTGGAAATACTGTTTTCTAAAAGAGAAGAGACTTCAGAGTTACATTTGTTGGATGGGACTTGGATTGTTTTGGTCAGTAATGAGAGACCTACATCCTGTATTTTGCTTATACCTTAAATTTATGGAAAGCCATAGTCTTTGATTAGAGGCAGAAGAATTGAAGACAGAAAAACAGTGAAGTTGCATCATTGAAGGAGAGGGGTGGATTGCATTCCTTTGTTATTGTCCTGTTGCTTTCTGTCAGGGTTGATCCAGCAAAGAGAAGATGCTTAACAGAGGAATGCTTTTGTTAAACTACACTGTGACCATCATCCAGGCTTTTAGAACATACCGACTATTACATTCCAAAAAGCCTGGGTGACGCAGGCCAGGATATGCAGTCTCTAGGGTTGGTTTTTCCATGTTAATTAAACTTAAAGCCTGAAGGCAAGAGCAGCCTGACATGGACAAAGGGACAAAGGGAGAGAAGAGGGCTTGGCTTGGCCTTGGGGTTAAGGGGGCTTTCTGCTACAATTTAGAACCTGAGGGACACTTGCAGGAGAGATAACCTGGGGACTTGCTAGCTCCAAGGTAAGCAGCTTTCAGCTCCTCCAGCTTGCCCCCCCCCTTTTTTTTAAAATTCAATTACTTATTTGTAAGACAGAGCAAGAGACAGAGGGAGAGATTGAGATTCTGTCCCAGAATACCCTCTGCCCGGACTAGGCAGAGTTGAAGCCGGAGCCGGGAACTCGCCTCCGGTTGCACGGTGGTGGCAGGGACCCTGTACTTGCAGTCTCTCAGGGTGCTGCCTCGGCGCTTGAGCCCAGGCTTGGTCCCAGGAACTGTGCTGTGGGATGTCAGCGTCCCAGGCCTCCCGTGGTACTAGGGGCTACGCAGGGGCTCAGTGTCTATTCTTCCAGACCTGTGCCCTTTCTTTCTGTGGGTTGGAAGCTTTGCATTGAAGCTAGTCTGGACTTTTTTCTCAAACGCAGGATGCTGGAGAACCTGCTGTGTTCTCTGTCTGCGTCCAGATCTTATATGCTCCAGCTTGGTCTGCTAGTCGGAAATCCTGCTGCAGATTTGCCGGAAGTTCAGACCTCCAGAACCCTTGCTCAGGATCTGGACTTGGTAATGCTCTACTGTGGCTGGGAATAGCGTTTTAATTAGCTTCCCAGTGATTGCAGCACAGTGGTTAAAGACAACTGCTGCAGAGACATTGAGAGCCTCGGGATTTGGGTGGAAAACAGCTCCATGGTTCATTTTAGGGTGTTTGGGTTGCTGCTTGATATCCTGTATCAGTGCTAGGGATTCAGTCCCATCCCCATGGCTGCTGGGGCGGCCTGCGGGCACTCCCTGTGTGACTGCTGGTGGCTGCTCAGTGTTGGGCCCCTGCCATTCACAGAGGACATCTCAGTGAGGCTCCCAACACCTGTCCTCACGCTGACCTGTCCAGCTGTTGCTGCCACTGAGGAGGGAGCCAGCAGATGGAGAATCTTTCCCTCCCTCTCTCTCCCTCAAAGTCTCCACTGCTGTGCTTTTCAAACTAATAAAACTCCAGGGGCTCGGCAGCGTGGCCTAGTGGCTAAGGTCCTTGCCTTGATCCCATACGGCTGCTGGTTCTAATCCCGGCAGCTCCACTTCCTCTCTATCTCTCTTCCTCTCAGTATATCTGACTTTGTAATTAAAATAAAATAAATTAAAAAAAAAAACAACTAATAAAACTCCAGAAATAAATTTCTTTTTTTAAAAAAAGTTTTATTTATTTTTATTACAAAGTCAGATATACAGAGAGGAGGAGAGACAGAGAGGAAGATCTTCCGTCCGATGATTCACTCCCCAAGTGAGCGCAACGGGCCGGTGCTGTGCCGATCCGAAGCCAGGAACCAGGAACCTTTTCCGGGTCTCCCACATGGGTGCAGGGTCCCAAATCTTTGGGCCATCCTCGACTGTTTTCTCAGGCCACAAGCAGGGAGCTGGATGGGAAGTGGAGCTGCTGGGATTAGAACCGGTGCCCATATGGGATCCCGGCGCATTCAGGGCGAGGACTTTTAGCCGCTAGGCCACGTTGCCGGACCCCAGAAATAAATTTCAAGAAGGATAAATGATGGTTGCCCTGGTAACTGGGGGAGGGCAAAGCTTGCTTCCAATCCAACCTCAGGCTGCGACCCAGAAGCTTCAGTGGCAAGAGGGAGTTAAGACCCCCTGCATCTCTCTTCCTGACTCTTCTTCCTCTGTAGCCCTGTCCTTCACGTCTGTCTGCCTGCTACACAGGGAAGGGAAGCCCGTGACCGTGGCTCCCTGGAGTAATGGCCGTCTAAATTCTTATATATTCAGCTGAGGTATTTCCCTGGTGGTCAATGAATCTTACATTTGGTTTCCTGGTGACGAATGTTAGAGTAAGTATTTTGTTGTTGTTATTTTAAAGGTAACTATTTTTTCAATAGAAAAGTTTTATTTTTTTCAAGTGCAAACTCCATGCGTTTGGCGATTGATTGATTGATTTGTTGCTGACAGTAAGAGACAGCTTGTTTCAGTATAGAACCAATTCCAATATACTTCAAGAACACATTGGTGTCTCAGTTATTCCTGTGTTTCCACTTGAATCTTTGTTTTGCCATTGAAAATATTACCCGTGTTTCAGAAGCCAGGGAACAACTTTCCAAAAAGACAAAGAAGTTTCTTGCTGCTGAGAAAGCTGACGACAGTGACAGTGTCTTTGTGAGGCTTCTGAAGACAGCAGGCGTTCTTCTTAAACCCGGCCAGCATCAGCATCAGCTCGGTAACTGTTTCATTCTTGAGCTCTTTTCTGGCTCAGGGTGGCGTCCCGGGTTTCCGAGGTGGAGGGGTAGTGAAGATTAGAAGCAGGAGGGCCGTGTGTCTTCAGGAGAATGAAGCTGCTTTTCAGAGGGTAGCTATTGCCTTGGTCAATGAATGCTGAAGTAGTTGTGAGTTGGTGTTTTCTTTTTATTACTTCATTGTTGTGTGTATGCTAAACTGTTTCTAATCTTTTATAAGAGAAAATGTGTGCTGATACTCCTTAGTATTTTCTTTTGGGGAAATAATGCTTGTTGAACAAGTAGATCTAATGATTTCAAAAGAAGATTTAAAGCCCTGTCTGTCCTGTTCGGGGAGGAAGAGGGCAACAGTGATCTTATCCTGCTGTACCCACTCGGCCACTACAGAACGTTACATTCATTTTTCTTTTTAAGATTTATTTATTTTTATTACAAAGTTAGATATACAGAGAGGAGAAGAGACACAGGGGAAGATGTTCCGTCCGATGATTCACTCCCCAAGTGAGCCGCAATGCCTGGTGCTTGCCAATCCGAAGCCGGGAACCAGGAACTTCTTCCAGGTTTACCACACGGGTGCAGGGTCCCAAAGCTTTGGGACATCCCTGAGTGCTTTCCCAGGCCATAAGCAGGGAACTGGATGGGAAGTGGAGCTGCCGGGATTAGAACCGGTGCCCATATGGGATCCTGGCGCTTTCAAGGCGAGGATTTTAGCCGCTAGGCCATGCCGCTGGGCCCAGAACGTCACATTCAACAGTGACAGTCACAGCAAAGCTTCATTACAGGAGACACAAGGCAACTGAACAGCCAGCCAGCTGGCCCGGTGGACCGACACCCTAACCAGAGTGCGGCCACAAACTGCTGGTTCACAGAGTTTTTATGGGGCAGTTTACAATAGCTTGTAGGGTGAGAGGAAAGATCACACATTCCTTATCTCTGCTGGGCAGCCCAGGCCTGGCTTTTCTCAGGTCCAGGCTCCAGCCTTGGTGCAACCTATGACAACCAGACTCCGATCTCGGAGTTTTCTCTGTGTGTGTTAGGCTGGGTCCTTGATTCATGGGGGTTGGTTGCCGTTGACACTAAAGGTCATGTATGCCATCGGGCCTGCAAGCTCACACGGTTTCTTAGCCAAGCAATCCAAGCAGAAGCTAACTGCTAAATTGCAGTTAGCAGTGAGCTATGTTGACTCCATTTTGATTTCAACTCTGCAGTCCTTATGAGGTCTTGGCAGGTGTTGGTCATAATGCCCGCTTGGTACTTCTGTCAATCCAGGTCCCTACCGTGAGTTTAGAACATTACTGTAAACCCTGAAGTTAGGTAGAAAGTGTTGTTAATGGTTTTGCTAAACAAGATAGCTGGGTGTTTAGAGAAGGAAAATGAGTGGAGGAGATATTCCTGTGTCTGTTACAGTGACTTGGGGGAGGAGTCTGTGAGCAGAAAGGTTAATTTCAGCTTGTAGCTTTATTTATTTATTTATTTATTTATTTATTTATTTTTATTATATGTTTGACACCTTTCCATAGTTAATTAGGATAAAAAAGGTTCAAGGGGTATAGGAAAGTGGGTAAGACTATTATTTCCATATTGTTTCCTTCATGTTTAAAGGGGGGTAGTTTTGGAGCTTTACAGTCCAGGATTGGGCAGCCCCGAGTGTGAGAGCGAAGGAAGGTCGGGGGTTGGGGGACCCGTGCGGAAGGAAGTCACATGGTCAGCTGGGAAATAGCAACTAGGGAGCCTGCTCTTGCATGTCCACGTGGTCTGTATTTAAAAGTCCTGGACTTCCTGGCTGCCAGCTTCATCCCAATTAGCCTGAAGGTGCTGCCTTCAGATTCTGCAGTTAAGTCACTGTCGTTAATCCATGACGCATTAATATAAGACTTTGGAGACCAAATGTCTTTTCAGAGGACTCCCAAACAAACCATGTTTCAGCTGCCAGGTGACGAGTTCTTATCTCCTCACAGCTGTGGATCAAATAGTGTTCCAGAAGAAGCTCTTCGAGGCGCTGAGGAAGCATCCTTCTTATCCCAAAGTATGTATTCTTTTTTCCTGCGATTGGTTTTGCTCTCGGCATTCTGAATTTGGGAGTGGAAAGACGCTGTGTATCTATACGGAGTTGAGTGGGGCTAAGACAGCGAGTGTGAAGCTGAATTGTCTTACTGTTGTTTTTAATCTTCTCGTTAAGGTTGTAGAAGAGTTTGTGACTGGCCTGGAGTCCTACATTGAGGACAAAGATCATTTCAGGAACTGCCTTTTGTCTTGTGAGCGGCTACAGGATGAGGAGAGCAGGTGTGGAGGGGCGTGGACGCTTGCTAAGATTCTGTCACACTAGCTAAAGGCAGCAGCGATGTAGACAGCATGTGTTAATTGTTTTAGGAATTTTATTCTTGTTGATTTCTGCCTGTTTTCCTCAGAACTCAACCCTAGCCTTAAAATTATTGTTGGTCTTTTTTTTTTAAGATTTTTTTTTTTTTATTTGGAAGAATTACAATGAAGTGGATGAGGTAGGGAGGAGAGAGAGACGAAGAGGTCTTTTATCTATCCACTGGTTCATTCCGCGCATGGCCGTAGCACCTGAAGCCAGGAGTCAGAAGCTTCTTTTGGGTTTCCCACAAAGGTACTGGACCCAAGCACTTGGGTGATTCCACTGCCTTCCCAGGTGCATTAGCATGGAGCTGGATGGGAACTGGAGCAGCCAGGACTCCAACCAGCGGTCATGTGGGCCTGCAGCACCGCCGGCGACAGCTCTGCTGAACTCAACAGCGACAGCATATGCTCCAAGTGTTGCTCTTTTTTTTTTTTTTTTTAAGATTTATTTTTATTGGAGAGGCAGATCAGATTTACAGGAAGAAGGAGAAATAGACAGGAAGATCTTACCCTTACTGGTTTAATTCCCAGGTATCACCACAGCAGCTAGAGCTGAGCCAATCCAAAGCCAGGAGCCAGTAGCTTCTGGGTCCCCCACGCAGGTGCAGGGTCCCAAGGCTTTGGGCCATCTTCTGCTTTCCCAGGCCGCTGGCAGGGATCTTGATGGGAAGGAACTAGCACCTATATGGGCTCCTTGCACTTGCAGAGTGAGGATTTAGTCACTGAGCCATAATGCCAGGCCCTACTGTTAGTCTTTATGAGGCTAGAAAGTGGAATATTTTTTAGAGCCAATCTTAAGCCAGGAGCCAGGAACTCCTTTTGGCTCTCCCGTGAGGTGCAGGGTCCCACAGCTTTAGGCCATCCTCCACTCCTTTCCTAGGCCACAAGCAGGGAGCTGGATGGGAAGCTAGGCCGCTGACATTAGAACTTATTTGCCAGCATGTGTAAGGCAAGGACTTTAGTCACTGGGCTACTGCACTGGGCCCACATGTTGTGTATTTCTTAGCTAACAGGATAGACATGTCTTTGATGTATACTGTGGGGAAAAGAAAATAAAGCCGTTGAAACAAAGCAAACAAATCTCGTTTTTACAGCACAAGCACTTGTTATTCTAAGAGCCTCATCAAGCTGCTGCTGGGCATTGACATACTGCAGGTGAGCTGCACACTTTGTCGGTGGTTGTTGGGTGGGTGTGGCTGGTGGCACTGCTGAGGTGGCTGGAGTGCAGCTTGGAGGGAGTATGACTGTGGCAGCTGGACCTGTTGGGCCGAGAACATTGATACAGTGACACCTGTATGATTGGTGCTGAACAGCCCAGTACTGTGTCAGCGAGTCCCATGTGTTTCACTGGCATCTGATCGCTGGTTCTTAAGGCTGTGTCCTATGTGTTCTGAACATCTTGTGATTTTTGCTACATTCGCATCTTTTTCATTTCCCATTGAGCTTTCTAGTTGCTAAAGGGATTTGATTTTGCTCATTTCCTCCTCCTTGCTTTTAATTTATTGTGTAAATTGTATGTTGACTTCTTAAAAAGAAGTATTTGTTTAGTTATTTGTTTCGATTTGAAAGATTTACAGGAGAAAGAGGGCAGGGAAGATCTTGTATCGATTATTTACTTCCCAGTGGCTCCCATGGCTGGAGTTTGGCCAGTCCAAAGCTAGGAGCCAGGACCTCCTTCCAGCTCTCCCGTGTGAGTGCAGGCCCCCGAGGGCGTGAGCCCTCCTCCATTGTTTTCCCAGGCCATATGCAGAGAGTTGGATCAGATGTGTAGCAGCCTGGACTAGACCTGAAACCTGTATGGGATGTTAGTGCTTATAGGAGAAAGATTAGCCAGGTGAGCCATCATGCTGTTCCCATGACTTTAAGAGTTGTTATTTTTTTGTTATTGGAAAGTCATATTTACAGAGAGCAGGAGAGACTGACAGAACGGTCTTCAGTCCACTGGTTCACTCCCCTCCCCAAGTGTCTTTAAAGCCAGAGGTAAACTGATCTGAAGTCAGGAGCCAGGAGTTTCTTCCAGGTCTCCCTTGTGGGTGCAGGGTCCCAAGGCCCTGGACCATTCTCTGTTACTTTCCTAGGACACAAGCAGGGAGCTGGATGGGAAGTGGAGTAGCCGGGACATGAACCAGCGCCTGTATGAAATCCTGGTGGATGCAAGGATAGGATTTAAGTTGGTGCCAACATTTTTAACAAATATCTCAGAATAAGCACATGTAAGGGTAGTGACAGATCTTATTACTCATTCTGCATTTGTCCTCCTTTTTCTTTTTTTTTTTAAAGATTATTTTCATTGGAAAGGTGGATACACAGAGAGGAGGAGAGACAGAGAGGAAGATCTTCCGTCCGATGGTTCACTCCCCAAGCGGCTGCAACAGCTGGAGCTGAGCCAATCCAAAGCCAGGATCCAGGAGCTCTTCTGGGTCTCCCATGAGGGTGCAGGGTCCCAAGGCTTTGGGCCATCCTCAGCTGCTTTCCCAGGCCACAAGGAGGGAACTGGATGGGAAGCAGGGCCACCAGGATTAGAACCAGCACTCATATGGGATCCCAGCGTGTGCAAGGCGAGGACCTTAACCACTACGCTATTGCGCTGGGCCCCATTGCCCTCCTTTTGATTGCTGTTCATCTCTCCATGCTCATCAACCTTTGTTTTTTATTGGAAATGTTACGTTTAATTCTGTTAGGTTAATTAAATCGTTATCTCTTCCTCTGAAGAAAACTCTCTGTTCTTGCAAACTCTTTGGTCAATTTTTTTTATGGCTGTTTTATTCTGCTTGGAAGGAGCAGTGACAGACTCAGAGACCTTGCATCTTGTAGTTGACTCTTCAGGTGCTTGCATCTTCCGGGACTGGAGCAGGCCCAGCCAGGGTCTGGTTTCCGTCTGGGTCTCACACGTGCTACTGACAGAGCAATCCAGGCCTCATCTCTGCCTGCCAGGATGCATTGGAGGAAAGCCAGAACTCCAGCGTGGGGGCTGGCAGCACACGCAGGGCACTCCCCGCTGGACTAGAGTACTCTTGATAATCCTTTCAACCTTGCGTGAATGGGGCTTGCTTCAGCAGCACATATACTGACATTGAAGCCGATCAGAGATTAGGTGGCCCTTGTGCGAGGATGACAAGCAAACTTTGTGTTAGTGAATTAGTAGTGACCATATTTAATAATATTTCTAATTAGTTTATTATTTGAATTATGCTTTGAAATCAATTTTAGGGGATGTTATTGATAAGTATGTTCATAATACAGACATTATTTGTGTTGACATTATTTATTTAAAGATTTATTTATGTTTATTGGAAAATCAGATTTACAGGGAGAAGGAGAGACAGAGAGAAAGATATTCTGTCCACTGGTTCTCTCCCCAAGTGACCGCAACAGCGGAGTTGAGCCGATCTGAAGCCAGGAGCTGCTTCCGTTTCCCACACAATTACAGAGTTTCGAGGCTTTAGGCTGTCCTCAACTGCTTTCCCAGGCCACAAGCAGGGAGCAGGATGGGAAGTGGAGCAGCTGGAATACGAACTGATGCTCGTAGGCCCCTGGCACAGGTGAGGCGAGGGTTTAGCCGCTAGGTTATTTATTTAAGGTTTACTTTACTTGTGAGGAGTTACAGAGAGACTTCAATTCACTGTCCACCCCCCTAGTTGCTGCAGTGACCAGAATGGAGTGGGCTGAAACCAGGAGCCAGGTGCTCCTTCAGGATCTCCACTGGAGATGGATGTAGGCGCCCAGGGATTCAGACCATTCACTGTCTTCCCAGTGTGTAAGCCGAGAGCTAGATTGAGCACGAAGCAGTGCCCACGTGGGGTGTAGGTGATGCATGCAGAGTACCAGCCTCCTATGCCACCAGGTCAGCACTGTGACACAGCTGGCTAAGCTCCGTCTTTGGTACTGGTATCCGTATGGGCACCGGTTTGAGTCCTGGCTTCTCTGCTTCTAACCTAGCTCCCTGCTAGTGGCCTAGGAAAGCAGTGGAGAATTTCCCCGGTCCTTGAGTCTATGAACTCATATGGGAGACATGGGAGAACCTCCTAGTTCCTGGATTCATATTGGCCCTGCTCTGGCCATGGCAGCCATTTGGGGAGTGAACCAGTGGATGGAACATCTCTCTGTATCTCTCTCTATAACTTTACCTTTCAAAAAAAATTAAATGTTTAACAAAAAAGGTTTATTTATTGCATCTGAAAGACATAGTGACACAGAGAGATTGCTTCCATCCACTGTTCCATTCTCCAGATGCCTGCAGCAACTGAAGCTAGCTAGACCAGGGTGAAGTTGGAGCAGGACCTTACCTGGGTCTCCCTGTGGTGGGCAGGGTTCAGGGACGTGGGCCATTGTCTGCCAAGCCCTGTGTACTGTTAGGAAGCTTGCTTGGAAGCATCGTGTAACAGGGACTCAGACGCGGATGTGTGTAGTGGGGGAGTGACTGCTGTGCCGCACGCACCTGCCTGGGTGTCCTTCCAGTAAGAGGGTGTCAGAGGCAGCAGGGTCTCTTCGGAAAGAGAATTCTGTGCATTTTCCTGTTGTGAATTTGAGACTCTTTGCTAATCCTTTTTGTCTTCGTTTTTAGCCTGCTGTCATCAAAACCTTATTTGAAAAGTTGCCGGAATTTTTTTTTGAGAAGTAAGTAGAACTGCTGTGGTAGAGCCTAGGTACTTTGGTATATTTAAATTTCTAACGAGGTTACTGTGAAACATCACGAGTTCCTTTGAAGGGCATACCTACTGTCGTGATGGAACATTTTTAAGTGACAAAATGTTATCAAGGTGTCTTTCTTTGAAGTTTTTTTATTACTGTGACATCATAGAAAGAAGTAGCGTTGCTGAAAGAACATACTAGGTGTGTTTGCTGGGATTTCCCTAGAGGATTCACAATACAAGGTAACGGGTTGTCTCCAAGGAAGGGAACCTGTTGGCTTTAATCAGATGTTCTCTAAATAGTGTTTTTTTTTTACCACTTCAGTTTTCTACTAGTTCAAAATTACTGTGTTAGAAAAAAAATAATTAAGGGATAAACAAAAAGGTCACAAATAGCCAATTCATAAGAAAGGTGAGAGTCAAAAAGTGTAATCTTATTGGCAATTAAACACTTTAAAAAATTTATTTGTTTATTATTTGAAAGGTAGAGTTACAAAGAGAGCAACAGAGATGTTACTGTCCCCTGGCTCACTCCCCCGATGAGCACAAAGGCTGGGATTAGGCCAGGGCAAAGCCAGGAGCTGGGAGTCTCTTCTGGGTCTCCCATGTGGATGCAGGCATCCAACCATGTGGGCCAGTCTCAGCCTCAGCCTCTGTTGCTTTCCCAGGGGTCTGGATGGAAAGTGGAGCAGCCATAATGCAAAGTGGTGCTCACAGGTAATGCTGGTTTTGCAGGCAGTAGCCTCACCCACCCCAAAGACATGACTTTAAAGCAGTAAATGCACTTGTCCACTCAGAGTGACTCTTGTTTGATTTCCGTGAATAAGCTCAGTTGTGCCCATGAGCGTAGAAGTCAGTCCAGTTTTTGTGAACAACAGTGGGCTATATGTGTCCATATTTCAGGCTTTACGTTCGCTTCTGTCCTCCACGTCACGTCTCCTCATTTATGTTAGGTGGTGACGGAGCAAAAACGCAGATATGGGGTCACTGCTTAAAATATCAAAAAGTTGTCAACAGTGAGATGGTAACATTTTAAGCAAAGTGATTTTGTCTCATGTAATATAAAAAGGCAGAGTTACAGAGACATCTTCACCTGCTGGTTCATTCCTAAGATGACTGCTAAGGGGTGTTGCATGTGGGTGCAGGGCTCCAGGACCTGGGCTGTTTTCCTTTGCTTTCCCAGGCTCGTTGCTAGCTGTATTGAAAGTCGAGCTCCTGGGACTTGAACTGCTATCCCTGCGGGATGCTGCATGGCAGGCAGTGATGTAACCTGCTGTGCTGGCCTCCCATTTATTTTTGAAAAACTGGCTTTGATGTGTTCCACAGGTTTCTGTTGTTAGTAAGAGATTCTGGCTAACCCTTTCCTCCCTCTCCTCTAACCTTGCCACTCTGAACCAATGAATCCTTTCCCAGACTTTATTAGCATGTCACGGGATTTCAGAGTGTTTATGGAAGATGGAATTAAAAGATATGTTTATCTGACACAAAATTTTGTTGAAGTCTATGCCTAGTTTTTTTCATAATATGTATTCTTACAGGCTTTTTAAAGACCCCTCCACATACAAGCTTATGTGTCCTGCTGTTTTGATACCACCTGTATGTCCAGCACAGTGTCCTGTGCATTTCAGGTGTTTGGTAAACTTGAGGAGACTGAAATAGTGTGTATAGTGTGTATAGTGTGTATAGTGTGTATAGTCTTGCGGCTTGCTGTTGTGTCAGTCACATGTCTTCTCGCCTGCCTGCAGTGTGAAGGGCGACGCGCTCAGCATGCCTCGGCTCATCCTCAGCCAGCTCAAGTGGCTCGACAGAATTGTGGACAGCAAGGTAGGCTCCGACTTCACTGACTTAAAGTGCCTGTTTGCTCTACTTACCTGAACTTTCGGAATTTGTAAGGTTTTTGCTTCTTGCTAAACGAAACATTCACATCCCCTGTGGGATGTGTGTGATTTAGCCTGTGTGTAAAACACAAACACCTAGGGGCTCGGCAGCGTGGCCTAGTGGTTAAGGTCCTTGCCTTGATCCCATATGGCCGCTGGTTCTAATCCCAGCAGCTCCACTTCCTCTCTATCTCTCCTCCTCTCAGTATATCTGACTTTGTAATAAAAATAAAAATAAATCTTTAAAAAAAAACAAAAAAAACACAAACACCTAAGTTGTGCCAGCCCCCAACATTCATGTTTTTCCACTTGCTTTTTTGGCCACTAGCTGCTTTGAACTTTCATAGCTTGAGCGAGAGTTATGAGTATCTCTTAATTTCTTGAAAAAAAAAAGAACCTTATGGTTTGCAAAAAAAAAGATATGATTTTGATGAGTATTTGAAAGAAAATTGCTTTTTCAGAGTTCAGAAATCTGTGCTTATCTCTTAACAGTAGTGATACCTGCTTGCCTTCTGCCCCACAAATGTCTTCATTAAATTACATACTGAGGCGATCACAGGAAGGGATGTGATGTGCTGTTGAGCTCCCCAGTGCAGTCGAATCTGCTGTGAGCCCACAGCATAAAGCCCATTTCTCTCCAGCTCTTAAGCATTTTCTGCCAGTATTGGTAAGATATTTCAAGCCTAAGTCGTTATTTAACTGATAGAGAAGTTTTGAATCTTTTGGGGCTGGGATTTTGTGTCTCTTCTTTAAGCATGTATTCTTGAGCAACTCATGTCCTCACATTTTAAATCCACACTTGTAAAGATAAGATAAAATGCAAAAGAGACCTGTTTACATGATCTATATGCATGGATTTTTTCCTGCCTGCAATTCTTTTTAAGATTTGTTTATTTTTATTACAAAGTCAGATATACAGAGAGGAGGAGAGACAGAGAGGAAGATCTTCCGTCCGATGATTCACTCCCCAAGTGAACCGCAACAGCCCGTTCTGCACCAATCCAAAGCCTGGAACCAGGAACCTCTTCCTGGTCTCCCAAGCGGGTGCAGGGTCCCAAAGCATTGGGCCGTCCTCGACTGCTTTCCCAGGCCACAAGCAGGGAGCTGGATGGGAAGTGGAGCTGCTGGAATTACAACCAGCGCCCATATGGGATCCTGGCTTGTGCAAGGTGAGGACTTTTAGCCGCTAGGCCACTGTGCCGGGCCCTGCATGCAATTAAAAAAAAAAAAAAAAAATTTGTATTTATATTGGAAAGGTAAATTTACAGAGAAGGAGAGACAGAAAGAAATATCTTCCATTGCTGGTTCGTTCTCCGAGTGACCACAATGGCTGGAGCTGAGCTAATCCTAAGCCGGGATGCAGGAGCTTCTTCCTGGTCTCCCAGGCTGGTGCAGTGCCCCACGGCCTTGGCCGTCCTCCACTGTTTTCTCAAGCCACAGATAGGGAGTTTGATGGGAAGGGAGCAGCTGAGACACAAACTGGCTCTCATATGGGATGTTGGTGCTTGCAGGGGGAGGGTTAACTACCTGAGCCACTGCGTCAGGTCCCCTGCATGTCATCTTGTATGAAATTTTCTAGGCCTTTTACATCTGAATTAAAGGCAGTTACAGATGGAGAAGGGGAGACAGAAAGAGGTTACGTCTGCTGGTTCACCCTGCAGATGGCCAAAATAGGCAAACCGGACGTGGCTGAAGCCCTGAGCCGGAAACTTAATATGGGTTTCCCACTTGGGTACAAGGGCCCAAGCATTTAGACTGTCTTCTGCTGCTTTTCTCTGGTGCATCAGCAGCGAGCTAGACAGGAAGAGAATCAAATTGAACTGCTGTCCATATGGGATGTAGGCACTTTATGCTGCAGTTTGCTCCACTGTGCCATGACACTGGCCCTGAACTTTGGTTTTGAACTTGGCATGTGTGGTTTTCACATGTCCACAAAATACCTCGCTCTGTGCATTTGGGAATAGGTGTCCTCTCACGTGGTGTGATTCTAACCGTGTCCTCCTTTGCAGGAGCTCACCACCAGGCTCATGCAGCTGATCAGTGTTGCCCCAGCAGGCCTGCAGCACGACGTGATCACCAGTCTGCCTGAGATCCTTGGGGACTCCCAGCATGCTCCAGTGGGCAAGGAGCTCAGGTGGCTAAGTGCTCTGTCTCTCCTAGAATGCTCAAGTAGGCAAGAATCACAGCACATACAAAGCGAGGACTTCAGCTGATAGGCTACTGCGCTGGGCCCAAAAAACAGATTTTATGAACAGAGGCAGAGACAGAGACCCTCTATCACCTGGTTCACACCCAAAGTTGTCACAGTAGCTGGAGCTGAGCCGTTCAGGAGCCAGGAACTTCCTGCAAGACTCCCAAATGAGTGCAGGGGTCCAAACTTTAGCCAGCCTCTTCTGCATTTTCAGGCCGTGAGTAGAGAGCTGGATTGGAAGTGAAGCTACTGGGACACACATCTGTATGGGCTGTTGGTGTTGCAAGCACAGGGTTAGTCTGATACACTGCCATGCTGGGGCCAGAAAACTGGCGTTGTAGTTGTTTGGGCAGTAATTAGGACGGAGACGGAGAAAGAGCTCTTTGTGTGCTAGTGTAATAGCCAGGGCCAGACCACACTCAAGACGCAACTGGGAACTCTACCCAGGTACCATGTGAGTGCAGGTCTGAAGTACCTGGGGAAGCTGAATTGGAAATGGAATAGCTAAATTTAAAACCATGTAGAATACGGGTTTCCCAAGTTGGGGCTTCATGTGCTGTACAACACCAGATTGTAGTGTTTCTGTAATTTTTTTTAAGAGTTTTTACTTTTATTAGAAATGCAGATTTACAGAGAAAATGGAAGACAGATCCATTGACTTCCCACAAGCAGGTAGCTAGATGGGAAATAGAGCAACCAGGATATGAACTGGCACCTGTACAGAATCCTGGGGCATACAAGGCAAGGATTTAGCCAGTAGGCCACTGCCTGTCACCCCACATCATCATTTTTTGAGAATAAAAAAGATTTTTGTGTGCGGTGCAGTAGCCTATCAGCTAGTCTTCGCTTTGAGCGAGTTGGAATTCCATATGGGCACCGGTTCTTCCCATCAGCCCTGCTTCCCATCCAGATCCCTGCTTATAGCCTAGGGAAGCAATCATGGACGGCCCAAAGCCTTGAGACCTTACACCCGTGTGAAAAACCCAGGGGATGCTCTGGGCTCCTGGCTTCAGATCGGCTCAGCTCCGACCATTGCGGCCACTTGGGAAGTGAATCATTGAACAGAAGACCTTTCTCTCTGTCTCTCCTCCTCTCTGTGTATCTTTCTAACAAAAACCAATCTTTAAAAAAACTATTTTTCATGACACATACTATGAGCAGTGTTCAGGTGTTTGCTTGTTTTGATTTAATATTTATTTGAGACGCAGTTAAAGGCAGAGGAAATGATCTTGGATCTGCTGGTTCCCTTCTCAGATGACACAACTGAGCCAGACCGAGAAAAGGAACCAGGGTCTTTATCCTGGTCCCCTGCCCAAGCATTTGGGCTGTCTTCCACTGCTTTCTCAGTTGCACCAGCAGCTGTATCAAACGCTGGTGTTGTAGTTGGTAGATTAACCAGATCCACCACAATGTGTGCCCCTGAACTGTAGTTTCATAGGAACCCAGCTGGTCTTGTGTATTGCTATGTTCTGCATCCTTGAATTCACCTAACCATGAATTGGAAAAACATTGTATTAAACACATTGAGGTATTTTTCTCTTGTTAATCCCCAGAAGTTGGGTGTAGCCAATGTTATATAGATATGTATGTGTATATATTTAAGTATTTATTTTTATTATAAAGGTAGATTTACAGAGAGAAGTAGAGATACAGAGAAAGATCTTCCATCTACTAACTGACTCCCCAAGTGGCCGCAGTGGCCAAGGCAAGCTGATCCGAAGCTAGGAGCCACCTCTGGATCTCTACATGGGTGCAGGGTCCCAAGACATTGGGTCATCCTCTACTGCTTTGCCAGGCCACAAGCAGGGAGGTGGTTAGGATCCATAAGGGATCCCGGTGCTTGCAAGGGGAGGGTTAGCCAGTCGAGCCATTGCACTAGGGCCTTGTTGCATTTTCATTGAATTAATTAATGTGAGCAAGCTAGAAATGGTTGAAAGTAGATGAGAGGGTGTGCATGCACTCTGTGCACGGTCTGTGCATGTCGTGATGCTTTAGAGGAAGCCCGGGGCAGGCTGCTGCAGGCGCTGAGGTCAGCTGTGTTGAGAACAGGTAACAAGGTTTGTCTCTTTGACCCATTCACAGTGACTTGCTGGTGGAGAACACTCGGCTGACTGTCCCGATCCTGGATGTTCTGTCCAGTCTCCGGCTAGATGCAGACCTGCTGTGTAAGGTGGGACAGGCGCTTCTCCAGATACAGCTCAGGGCAGCCGTTGCCTAGGGAGCAGCCAGAGTGATTCCATTTTAAAATGATATGGAAGGACATTTGGTCATGGCTTTCTTTTCACTGAGTTTCGGTTACTATTGTTTGTAGGTAGGCTGAGTGTTTACTGTCCTTCATCGGAGTGACCCGTTTTAGGCCTCCTGTAATCAGTTGGAAGTTAGGACTCCAAAACACAAGGTGGAAACACTGTTTTTGTATTTGTCACCCATCTGAAGAAACTTTGATATTAAAAATGGAAAGTTTTTAATTTGGGGCAGAATGAAAAGATTTTTTTTTCATAAATTACAGATTGGAAAATTGAGAGTAATGTGTTTTTTGTTTTGTTTTGTTTGCTTTTTATTCAATATGTCGTTGAGGTCGTGATATGACCATATTACAGACGTGTACATGGGTATTTTTAGGTTCGCCAGCTGGTGATGAATAAACTGTTATCTGTCACTTTTGAAGATTTACCTGTGATAATCAAGTTCATCCTTCATTCTGTAACATCCAACAATGCCCTTGAGGTATGCTGATATTCCCACTAAACCTAGAGACAGATTTCTCAAAAATTATTTAACTTGGTAGTCCCCAGTTGCTGTTTTCTGCCCACACACTGATGATCATGACTAGCCCGGGTAGCATCCCAGAAAGAGAGTGGTGCTTCTATGCAAGTTGCTTCAGGCGATGTTTTCCGTTTCCTTTCGGTACCATAGGAAAGTCTGGAATTATGTTAACCATTCTCATCAACTCTTTGTCAGAATGCCTTGCCAACATTTGAAACCTTTTCTTCTTCAGTCCTTGAGGATGATGTTGGACTTCTGTTGAGAATCAACTACCATCTGCTGTGAATGACAGCACATTGCTAACGCTTGTGTCCACAGGTCATCTCCGAGCTCCGGGACAAGCTGGACGTGCAGCACTGTATCTTGCCCTCCTTCTTTCAGCCTCCACAAGTCAGGTTGAAAACCAAAGGTCCAGCCAGGTATGGTGCTTTTTGACAGTTGGGAGCATTTTTGTCTCCTGGGTTGGGAAAGCTTTCTGACATTTATCCTGGAATCAGAATGGAGAAAGCTTAGCACTTGAATCTGGAAATTTTTTGTTTTTAAAGATTTATGTATTTTTGTTGGAAAGGCAGATTTACAGAGAGCAGGAGAGACAGAGAGAAAGATCATATGTCTGCTGGTTCATTTCCCAAGTGACCGCTTCTTCTGGGACTCCCAGGTGACTTCACGGTCCCAAGAACTTGGACCATGCTCTACTGCTTTCTCAAGCCACGAACAGGGAGCTGGATGGGAAGTGGAGCAGCCCAGACTAGAACTGGTGCCCATGTGAGATTCCGGAGGGTTCAAGAACGATGATTTATCTACTGAGTGATCATGCCAGGCTCTGAAGCTATAAATTCTGATAGTGTCATTATATTCATGTACCATATTGTGCAGCATTATATCGTGGCTGTATTTGTATTTTTTTTTAAATCATTTTATGATACAGTTCCATAGACCCTGGACTTTCCTTTACCCCTCTCCCCAAATCCACTCCCTACCCCCACTGAGTTCCCCTATATTATTACAGCAATACAGTTCTTCCTAAACAGTCATATGTCCATAACTATGGGCATGGACAATGGCAGAATCCAGCATCCTATTTTCAAGATACAGTTAACAGTTTCATTGCGAGTCCATCTTTGATCTGGAAGTAGAGATGCATACTGCATTGTAGCCTCACGTCTGGATATGATAGTTTCCATTACAGTTACTATACATCCCCTTAAATGAAAAGCCACAAAACAAAATTAACAGCAGGAAGAAAAAAAGAGGTTAACAATACCATGAAGTTAAATAACATGGTAATGAATGACTAATGTGTCACTGAAGAAATGAAAAAGAAAATCGAGAATTTTTTTTTTTTAAGAAAAAGATTTATTTATTTTGATTGGAAAGGCAAATATACAGAGAGGAGGAGAGACAGAGGAAAAGCTTTCATCCAATGATTCACTCCCCAAGTGACCGCAGTGGCCGTTGCTGCACCGATCCAAAGCCAGGAGCCAGGAACTTCCTCCAGGCGTCCCATGAGGGTGCATGGTCCCAAGGCTTTGGGCCGTCCTCCACTGCTTTCCCAGGCCACAAGGAGGAAGCTGGATGGGAAGCAGGGCCTGCTGGGATTAGAACCGGTCCCATATGGGATCCTGGTGCATTCAAGGAGAAGACTTTAGCTGCTAGGCCACTGTGCCGAGCCCAATCAAGAACCTTCTTAAAGAAAATGATGCTACTGTATGATCTATGAGTCAGTGAAGAATTTAATGAGTAAGAAAGTGTTTTTGAAGAAGTGAAACTAAAACCGAAAACATCGAAATCCTTGAGGCCTGGTGCCGTAGCCTAGCAGCTAAAGTCCTCTCCTTGAATGCATGGGATCCCATATGAGCACTGGTTCTAATGCTGGCAGCCCCACTTCCCATCCAGCTCCCTGCTTGTGGCCTGGGAAAGCAGTCGAGGACAGCCCAAAGCCTTGGGAATCTGCACCCGTGTGGGAGACCTGGAGGAAGTTCCTGGCTCCTGGCTCCAGATCGGCACAGCACCAGCTGTTGTGGTCACTTGGGGAGTGAGTCATGGGATGGAAGATCTTTCTCTCTTTCCCCCCTCCTCTCTATATCTGACTTTCCAGTAAAACAAACAGACAAACAAAAAAATTCATGAGTATAGTTTCTGCTGATCTTTGTTAGTGATATCTGTCTCCTTGTAATTTCTAAGGTTACCAGCTCAATCCCAGAAATACTCTGGCACTAGTTAATACTCGCCTTTTTGTCTGTGATATTGTGACTTGCTCCAGGGCGCATGGCTGCGAAGCAGGAATGCAGATCTTCTAAGTTCTTTCTTGTCATGTTGACGGTACATTTTTTTTGTCTGCTGCTTGTAGTTTTTCACAAAGTCAAGAAAGCGGTTGTCAGAACTATGTCGTGCTCCTCTTCGATGTAATAAAGTCCTCTGTGAGATATGAGAAGGTCGTTTCAGACGCCTGGATTAAGGTGAGTGAGCTTTAGGCCGGGAGGGTCAGGGAGTAGGTGGGTGGCAGTTGGTGTGTAGATTGAAGTAAAGTCATTCATTTGGAAGAGTCGGTGACAAGTGATAATTGCACAGGGCAGATTGACTGTCAAATGGGAGAAAAAGGTGCATGAACAAGGTGAACTGTGTGCCCCTTTGTGCATTCTAACTGTGTGACCTTTGCTTTTCAGGCAATTGAAAATGTTTCCTCGGAGTCTGAACACAAGGTATGTGGTACCATGAGCCTTAACTGTCCCAGGCTTTAAAGTAGTGACCTTGCCTAGGCTAACTCTCCTCTTGTCATCCAGTCAACCTCCTCGGCGTTCTGTGTGTTCTTTAATAATGCCAGTTGATGGTGGGTGCTTGGTTCTGGACAACATGCCTGTGGCCCACGCTCAAATGCCTGGGTTTAAGTTCCAGTTCTACCTTTTGGTAACATGCAGGTGATGGCACAAGGAGTTGGCTCTCTGCCACCTCTGGAGGAGACCTGGATTGAGTCCCACACTCTGTGTTCTGCTTAACTTGTCTTAGGTAGTAGATGGGCTATCTATTTCTGGAGTTAAAATAAGGGCTAGCCTTCGCCGGTTCTAATCCCGGCAGCTCTACTTCCCATCCAGCTCCCTGCTTGTGGCCTGGGAAAGCAGTCGAGGACGGCCCAATGCTTTGGGACCCTGCACCCGTGTGGGAGACCCGGAAGAGGTTCCTGGTTCCCGGCTTCGGATCGGCGCGCACTGGCCATTGTGGCTCACTTGGGGAGTGAATCATCGGATGGAAGATCTTCCTCTCTGTCTCTCCTCCTCCTCTCTGTATATCTGACTTTGTAATTAAATAAATAAATCTTCAAAAAAAATATTAAAAAAAAATAAGGGCTTGCCTTGTGGTGCCGTGGGCTGAGCCTCAAAGCTGGCATACCATGCAGGGGCGAGTTTGAATCTCTGTTGTTCCACTTCAATACAGTTCTCTTCTTATGTGCCTAAGAGAACAGGAGATGACCTAAAAGCAAATGGGCTACTTTAGCTGCATGTTTTACAGATCTGTAGTTTCTGTATAAATAACTATATTCTGACTTTTTTATTTTGTCCATTCTCCATTCATAATATGTGCCTGCTTCTATGTTCTATTCATTGTTATTTTAAAAAAATGTATTTCTTTATTTGAGCGAGTTATATAGAGGGAGGAGAGACAAAGTGAGGAACTATTTCATCTGCTGAGATGCTCAGGTCTAGGCCAGGCTCAAAGCAGGACCCAAGAGCTGCTGTTTGTGTTACATGTATTGAATGTTAAACTCTCTCTTGTTGTGTCTTTATTGACGACAGACTTTCGACCTGGCCATGCTCATCATCATCTATAGCAGCAATACTCAGGCAAAGAAGAGCATCGAAAGGGTGCTGCGGAGCAAGATCCGCCTGGGCTGCTTTCAGGAGGATCTGCTGCAGAGCACCTTCTACATTCATCACTTGGTAAGTGTCTGAGGACTCAGCACCCATCTGAAAGATAAAGAGAGGTCATTTTATCGCAGCTCTGGTATGTACTGAGCTTAGTGTATTTCAAAACATCAGCAGTAGTATTTAGCATTACTGAGATTTTGTGATATTAATAAAGCAATGACAATGGGCAGACCTGAAGGCAGGATTCAGGAGCTTGTTTCAGGTCTCCCACGCAGGTGCTGGGTCCAAAGACTTTGGGTTGTCCTCAACTGCTTTCCCAGGCCACAGCCAGGGAGCTGGATGGGAAGTAGAGTAGTTGGGACCCCAGCTAGCATCCACATGGGATCCCAGCACATGCAAGACAAGGATTTAGTTATTCGTCCTTCGTACTGGGCCCAGTACCAACATGAACTTTAAAAATGAAAAACTGGGGGAGTGAAACATCGAATGGTAGATCTTCCTTTCTGTCTCTCCTCCTCTCTGTATATCCGGCTTTCCAATAATAATAAATCTTCAAAAAAAAATGAAAAACTGTTCACTTGAAGTGCAGAGTTACAGAGAGAGGGGGAGAGAAATCTTGCAGCTGTAGATGGTGCTCCCCAAATGCTGTGACAGTGGCAGTTGGAGCAGGCCATGCTGAAGCCAGGAGTCTGCAACTTCATGTTGATCTCTCGTGTGGGTGACAAGGGCCATCGTACCATAGCAGGGAACAGAGTCAGAGCCCCTGGCGCTGTAACCAGCGCGTTATGGAGTGGTGCAGGCGAAGGCTCTACCCTCTGCCACAGCATTGGCTTTGCTCTGTTGTCTTGCTGATGTTCGTGTGAAGCAGGTTACTGTGTGTTGTACCTCACAGGCTGACTGCAGCTTCCCCAGGGAGGCAGCGTGAGTGGGTGAGGACAGCGAGATTCTTACTACACGTTGGGCAAATGGGGAACAGTTTTATTCACAAAGTTAAGTTATTTGAAAGTAACTTAACTTTCAAGGTTAATTGCTACTCAAATGTGGAACCCTCTTGATACGGAGAGAAACTCAAAATGATGGATTTTTCTGAGTAAAACAAATCTCATCATTCCTGAACTTAAAATGGGATTTGGGGAGAACTTTGGCATAGCACAGAAAATGTTTGCTTCATTGGCACCCGTGGTTGCTGGGAAACCATAGGCTTTGCAAGAACTACATTGTCCAGAACTTTCCTCTTTTTCTTCTTCCCCTCCAGGTTCTTATGGATGCTGGCTCATCCATTCTGTCACTGGCTCAGAGTTTGTTTCACTCCCAAGAACAGAGCATAATTTCTTTTGGCAGTCTGCTCTACAAATATATATTTAAGTTCTTTGACACTTACTACCAGCAGGTATGTTGAAGTATTTATTTTCGAAAGGAAATGTAGAATGGAAAAGAACTGCAGTTCCACGTGAATTAAATAAATTCCAATGTTTGTTATTGGCTGGAAGGCACTGCTGAGGGAAGAATTCTCAAGTGGGCCTGGGAATGCTGTCTTGTCTTGGAGTTGATCAAATCAACTGGTAACTCTATTCTGAGTTCTAAGATTTTGTGAGTCTAAGGTTAAGGTGCAGATCCAGGTTATTTCAAATAGACACTTTCTTCAGAGACTGCTGAATTTTAAGATAAATTTTAAGTTTTATTTATTTATCAAAAAGTCAGGTATACAGAGAGAAAATCTTCCATATGCTGGTTCATTTCCCAAATTGCCACAGTGGCCAGAATGAAGCCGATCTGAAGTCGGGAGCCAGGAGTGTTTTCAGGTTTCTCACACTTGCTAGGTCCCAAGCACTTCTAGCATGCTGTGCTGCTTCCCAGTCACAAACAGGGAGCCGGATCAGAGCGTAACAGCCAGAACAGGAGCTGGTGCTTATATGGAAGGCCAGTGCTTGTTGGCTTAGGATCAGCAGTTGAAACATTGCACTGGCCCCCTTGTGGTTTGCATAATGCTGGAATAGTGGTAAAAGTTAGCTGTAAATAATCAAATTTTGATTGATGTGGTACTTGTTCTGTAGAAAAAAAAAATGTGATGAAAAATAAATAAGAATGATTGTGGGCTTACCCTTATTCCTGTTCATATGAGACTTAAATGGAAAGCGTGTGTCCACGATGAAGGCTGTACTTTGGAAAGTTACTGTGAGAGCAGGTGGGGAACAAAGTGCTTTATTTTGTATTTTTATCAGTATGGTATCTGTCATTAATAGTGTCAAAAGATATTTGAATAAAACTTTTACAAGTGAAAAGTTTAAGTATTGTTGAAACTGAATAGAGCAGTGCATAATGCTACCTTGAATTTGCTATGAATCTGAAGCGGACAAGAGGAAGCAAGAAAGAAGGGTGTCCAGGACAGTTTTGAATCCTCTTCATGTCTTACTTGTAAGCTTGCAAATCTGACTTGTACTGCAGAGAAAACCTGTACAGCCTTTCTCTCCTTCAGTGATACTGTTTCAAGAAATTTTAATAGATTAAGTTCAGCCACAACTTAAAAAGTAAACTTCAACCTGAGTGGGTAAAAACAGAAGGAGGATAACTATGTCAGGACACAGAAGCAGGAGAGTTTAGCCGACTGTTATGGGTAAGTTATGAGCATCGGTCAGAACTGGGGGTCGGTCAGTGACGTGGCATCGACCTGAGCCTCCTGGAGCTGCTCAGACGGTGAGGATTCAAACAGCCCCATGCATGACGCGTTCTAGATTGGCCTGTGTGCTTCCTACTTCTGCTCTAGGAAGTCGTTGGTGCCCTGGTGACCCATATCTGCAGTGGCAATGAAGCAGAAGTTGACGCTGCGTTGGACGCCCTCCTCGACTTGATAGCAGTGAACCTATCGGCAATGAGGCTGAACGCTATCTTTATCAAGGTGATTGCTGGGTGTTGAGTAATGTGCTTTCTGTGTGTGTCTGAGCTTCGTGATGCCAGTTACTGATTTTGCACTGTTTGGATGTTGAGCACTATACTTGGTGGGAGGGCTGGGTTGGAGTTCATGGGCAAGTAATACAAAACTCATCCTGTATAATAAGGTATTTAACAGTGTTTTAAATCTATGTTCCGGGCCTGGCGCAGTAGCCTAGCAGCTAAAGTCCTCTCCTTGAACTAGCCCAGGGATCTGATATGGTTGCCGGTTCTAGTCATGGCGGCCCCACTTCCCATCCAGCTCCCTGCTTGTGGCCTGGGAAAATAGTCGAGGACAGCCCAAAGCCTTGGGACCATGTGCCTGCGTGGGAGACCCAGAGGAGCACCTGGCTCCTAGCTTCGGATTGGCTCAGTACCGGCCGTTGAGGTCACTTGGGGAGTGAATCATAGGACGGAAGATCTTCCTCTCTGTCTCTCCTCCTCTCTGTATATCTGATTTTGCAATAAAAATAAACAATAAAATCTTAAAAAAAGAATATTAATCCTTAAAAAAATCTGTGTTCCATGTTTTGTTTGGGAAACTGTGGAAAGATTGATTCTTTTACTGATAAGTAGTAAGACACAAAAGCAGATTTACTGTAGTAAAGATAAATGTATTAGGAATAACAGCAGGGATAATTAAATTGTGTTTGAAAAGCTGAAGAAGTGTTCAAAAAAGTAGCACTTAAGTGATGCTTTCAGGCTGGGGTGATTGCTGAGAGAAAAGTGGAGGTGCATCCTGGCACAGACCACCAGAGCAGAATCAGGCTGGTGGCCACGTGCGCCAGTGGGAGGAAGGGGAGAGAGGAAGCGCTAAGAAGACGTAAGAATGGAATAGATTGTGAAGTCCCAACTCCCACACTATTTTCTTTCTTTTTTTTTTTAAAGATTTATTTATTTTTATTGCAAAGTCAAATATAGAAAGAGGAGGAGAGACAGAGAGGAAGATCTTCCATCCGATGATTCACTCTCCAAGTGAGCCGCAACTGGCCGGTGCGCGCTGATCTGATACCGGGAACCCAGAACCTCTTCCGGGTCTCCCACGTGGATGCAGGGTCCCAAAGCATTGGGCCGTCCTCAACTGCTTTCCCAGGCCACAAGCAGGGAGCTGGATGGGAAGTGGAGCTGCCGGGACTAGAACCGGTGCCCATATGGGATCCCGGCGTGTTCAAGACGAGGACTTTAGCCACTAGGCCACACTGCCGAGCCCCCCCCCACACTATTTTCAATTTCATTTATTTTTAAAGATTCAAAAAAAAATTTTTTATAGTATTGTTTATTTTTGTTACAAAGTCAGATACACAGACAGGAGGAGAGAGAGAGGAAGATCTTCCATCCTATGATTCACGTCCCCAAGTGACTGCAACAACTGGAGCTAAGCCTATCCAAAACCAGGAGCCAGGAGCTTCTTTCAGGTGTCCTACGTGGGTGCAGGGTCCCAAGGCATTGGACCGTTTTTGAGTGCTTTTCCAGGCTGCAACCAGGGAGTTGGATGGGAAGCGAGGCTGACGGGATTAGCACTGGCACCCATATGGGATCCCAGCTGGTAAAGGCGGACTTTAGCTGCCAGGTCATCATACTGGGACCAAGATGTGTTAATTTTTTTGAAAGAGGAAAGTCAAGGAGACATCTTCTACCCATTGCTGCATTCCTCTAGGTGGCTACAACAGCCATGCCTGAAGCAGGCACAAAGCTGGAGTCTGGGGTTTTCTTTCTTTTTCTTTTTTTTAAAGATTTATTTATTTTATTACAGTCAGATATACACAGAGGAGGAGAGACAGAGAGGAAGATCCTCCGTCCGATGTTTCACTCCCCAAGTGAGCCGCAACGGGCCGGTGCGTGCCGATCCGATGCCGGGTCCAGGAACCTCCTCCAGGTCTTCCACGCGGGTGCAGTGTCCCAAAGTCTTGGGCTGTCCTCGACCGCCCTCCCAGTCCACAAGCAGGGAGCTGGATGGGAAGTGGAGCTGCCGGGACCAGAACCGGCACCCAGATGGGATCCCGGGGCGTTCAAGGGGAGAACTTTAGCCGCTAGGCCACGCCGCCGGGCCCGAGTCTGGGGTTTTCATTGGGATCTCCCACATGGGTGGCAGAGGCCCAAACACTCGGTCTGTCTTCTGCTTTTTCTAGGCTGTTGGCTGGGAGCTGGGTTGGAAGTGGAGGCAGTGGAACTGATGCTCATGGGATGCTGTCATTGCAACTGGTGTCTATATCTCAGCTGGCGCCTCAGCTGCATGTTAGAAACCGTTGGGATTGTTGCAGATTGTTCAAGGGAGGTGACCTAATGAATCTGTACCTTGAAAGATAATTCTAGGTTGTGTGTTGTTGGATTGGAGACCATGAAAATCGTCCAAGGGAGTCAGAGTAAGGGACAAAATTAGAGTCATCGGGATAGAGAAGAAATGATGACGGGAGAAACAGGATGGTATCAGAATTAACCTGGGGCCCTATACAGTGGCTCAGTTGGCTAGTAACCCAGTTCAAGCACCGGGATTCCATATGAGTGCCAGTTCATGTCCCAGCTGCTCTGCTTCCCATCCAGCTCCCTGCTGATGACCTGGGAAAGCAGAGAACAATGGTCCAAACCATGGAACCCTGCGTCCCTGTGGGAGACTTAGAAGAAGCTCCTGGCTTTGAATTGGCTCAGCTCTGGCTGTTGTGGCCATTGGGTAGTTAACCAGCAGACTGAAGATATTTCTGTCTCTCCTTCTCTATGTGGGTCTCCTTTTTCAATACAAATAGAATATATTTTTATAAATTAGCCTGTCAAGATTTTATAGGAATGAGAGTCAACAACCAAGTTCAGGTTTCTCATCTTTGAGTGCTAGTGGGTTTGTTGTGATGTTTTCTGAGTTTACAAAAACAGCCTGGAGCTCGTGTTGTAATTTCATATGGGAACATATGTATGTGAGTGGGTGAGGAGGGTTGGGAAATTGCAGGTTCTTGCTGAATGAGTACATGCAGTGTGGGATTGGGTATGGGGATTCGTAGCCCTTTAGGTGTGAGCACAGGTGAGGCAGAAGGTGATAGAGGCCTAAGAGCTCTGAAATGGTGAGCATGTGGAAGCTAACTGCCAGGAGGAAGTGGAATCCACTCAGGAAATGAGAAGACTGGAGCAAGAATGACGTGAAGGGTGTTGGGTAGCCAGAGTCCAAGAGGGCGAGCTGCACCGGTGAGAGTTGTGCACAGTGGTGGTGCCTTAGGGGATGAATGGGATCGAGGCCGTTGGCTGTGGCAGTGTGCACTCCTCTGGAGACCTCTGAGGGAACAGTGCTCTTTGGCTAGCAAGGGCCTTGCTCCAGAGCACTGCCTTGAGGCTGCCGACGCTGGGATTGCATCATCGTAAAGGAGTCTTGAGGGGAGGAAGAAAAGAAATGTGTGGAGGGAAAGGATGGTATCCTGGAAGGTGAAGTTTGATGAGGTGGCTTGAGATTATTTGTTGGCTGAAAAGGAAAGTGGAGATGAAGCAAACTAAGAGATTTTTCAGTTAATGTAAGGATTTACCAAGCTTTCTTCATTTTCAGCCCAGCTTTGGAAGGTAGCAAGGTTCTAAAAGACAAAGCGGGGGCCTGGTGCGTTACAATAGGCTAGTGGTTAAATCCTCGCCTTGCAGTTGCTGGGATCCCACATGGTGACAGTTCTTGTCCCCACTGCTGCACTTCCTTTCCAGCTACTTTGCTGTAGCAGTAGAGGATTGTCTACAGCCTCAGGACCCTGCATCTGCATGGGAGACCCAGAAGAAGCTTCTGGCTCCTAGCTTCAAATAGGTTCAACTCAAGCCATGGCAGGCATTTGGAAGTGAACCAGCATACACAAGATTCTTCTGTTTCTCCTTCTCTGTAAATCTGCCTTTCCTATAAAAATAGCTAATTAAAAAAAAGAACAAAGGCAAAGCTGAGGCAAATTCCCAAACCAAAATATGAATAGTGTGCTTGTTGGTTCTTTCTAGATATGTAGAGTGAATCACTGTGGCATAGGCGCTGGAAAGGTCAGAGTAAGCGGTAGGATGTGCCTGGTGGTGCTGGGACTGTGTGCTCGCCGAGGAGCCTGTCCGTTAGGGAGTGTGGAGAGCTTGGAAGAGCCCAGGGACGACAGAGGCAGTGGTAACTGAAGCCTGGGCCTGCGTTCAGGGCACAGAGAAGCAGCCATATCATCATCTCGACAGTCCTTGCTTGTCTCTGGTTAAGTTAGATTTATCTAATTATTTATTTATTTACTTATTTACTTGTTTTTAAAGATTTGTTTTTCAAAAGTCACACATACAGAGAGGAGAGACAAAAATCTTGCATCTGTTGATTCACTACCCAAGGGGCTGCAATGGCCGGAGCTGAGCTGAGCTGAGGCCAGGAGCCAGGAATTTCTTCAGGGTGTCCTGTGCAGGTGCAGGGTCCCAAGGCTTTGGGCCATCTTCAACTGCTTTCCTAGGCCACAATGGCCCATATGGGATTCTGGTGCTTGCAAGGCGAGGATTTTAACCGCTAGGCTACTGCGCCAGACCCTATTTATTTTAAAGGCTAAGAGACAGGGATCCTGTGTGTACTGCTTCCCTCTCCAAAAGCCTGTGTGTGCATGTTCTTAGGGGTGTCTTACCACTGCACCTGACACCTGCAGTGAAGATTGGTGTTTTTTGACTTGTAGGGGGAAAATGTTAGTGACTCATGTGGTTTTTGTGTTTTTTCCTTCTCAGGGCATTTTAGATTATCTGGATAATATGTCCCCTGAGCAGATCCGGAAGCTCTTCTACATTCTCAGCACCCTGGCCTTCAGGAAGCAGCAGAACTTGGGCAGCCACATTCAGGTGAGGTCATGTGCTGCGACTGCTCTGACCCTCCTTGAGTTGGCCAGGCCGAGTCACGGAACCCGGAGCAGTGGTGGAGAGCATGGAGCCATGCTTTCAGCACTGTGTCCTCGCACGCTGCACTCAGCCGGTACTGTGACCCAGCTCTGAGAGCTGGATGAGCTCATCTGTCCTTTCAGCTTGGTCCTAGGCTGGAGATGGGATTGAGCTCAGCCAGCCATGGAACGGAATGAGAAAAACCCTCAGATTCTGCTCTGAGTGCACAGGGGACTCCTGACTCCCCTGGTTCGTGAGGAACATGAATTTCCTCTGGGTTTGCATTTCTTAATGAGCAGCATTCATGAGCAGGTCAGCTAGAGGGACAAGCAGGAAGGTCAGGATGATGTCATAACTCAGATTGCTTTGGTGGGATGATGTCATAACTCGGATTGCTTTGGTGGGATGATGTCATAACTCGGATTGCTTTGGTGGGATTAATCTGTCCTGGAATGTGGCTTTTATCAACCATCCCCTTCTATTAAAACAAAATGTGAGTCTGGTGCGGTGGCCTAGCAGCTGAAATCCTTGCCTTGAATGCGCTGGGATCCTATATGGTCGCTGGTTCTAGTCCTGGCGGTCCCGCTTCCCATCCAGTTCCCTGCTTGTGGCCTGGGAAAGCAGTTGAGGACAGCCCAGGGCCTTGGGACCCTGCACCCACGTAGGAGACGTGGAGGAGGTTCCTGGTTCCCAGCATCGGATCGACGCAGCACCGGCCGTTGCAGTCACTTGGGGAGTGAAGCAACAGACAGAAGATGTTCTCTGTCTCACCTCCTCTGTGTATATTTGACTTGGCAATAAAAATGCATAAAACCTTAAAAAAGAAAAAAGAAGAAAACAAAATGTAGCGGGTTTGGGGTGAGAACGTGACTTCTTGCAGGTCCTTCTGGGAGGATCCCTGCCTTCTGCTGTCAGAGGTTCTGACTGCTGCCTTAACCCCCCCGCCCTTTCTGGCTGCACATCTGATTTTAGTGACGGTCTCTGGAGGTTGCTTTGTTTCAGTAAGAGAAACCTGGTTCTTTTTTTATTTTGTTTTTGGATAATGATAAAATGTATATGACACAAAATTTACCACTTTATCTCAAGTTTTTAGTTCAGTTGCATTAAGTGTATTCACAATGTTTTGTAACCATCTCCAAGACATTGTCACAGCCCAAAATGTGTGTCCACTCAGCAGAATGTACTTTCCCATCTTCTCCAACACTGGATCATCTCTATTCTACTTTGTGTGAATTTGTCTGTTATGTGCCTCACGTAAGTGGAATACTGTGCTTTTGTTTCTGGCTTAGTTGGGAAGCTTTTCAGCTTCATCTTTGTAATGGGGCCTGTCAGAACTAAACAAGGAATAATTTTAATCATGTGTCATACTTACAAAGACATCTTTAGTCCTCGTTGTATTACAAATGTGTCCTGTTACAGTGTGTGTTTACCACAGATAAGTGTAGCACGTGTTTTTTATTTCTCATCCACTGGTGGACGTTTGAGTCATCTCTGCCTTTTGACTAGCTGAATACTATTGCTTATGTAAACTAGTCTGCCAGTATTGGTTTGGTTTAACACCTCCAAGAACAACAAACTGATATGGATTTGAAGTATACCAGTTTTACATTCCTGCCATCAGTGTTTTTCCCATTTGGAATTATCATCATTGTGGATATTAAAGCCATATCCAGAGTGACAGTGATGTTGATCATGGTGGGCCGTTTCTGTATCTTTTTTTTTTTTTAAAGATTTATACGTTTTGATTGAAAGTCAGATATACAGAGAGGAAGAGAGACAGAGAGTAAGATCTTCCGTCCATTGATTTGCTCCCCAACAGCTGCAATGGCCAGAGCTGAGCCAATCTGATGCCAGGAGCCTCTTCAGGGTCTCACGTGGGTGCAGGGTCCCAATGTTTTGGGCTGTCCTCTTCTGTTTTCCCAGGCCACAAGCAGGGAGCTGGATGGGAATGAGGGCTGTCGAGATTAGAACCCGCACCCTATAGGATCCCCGCACGTGTGCGGTGAGGACTTCAACTGTGAGGCTACTGCACTGGGCCCTTTATATCTTCTTTGGAACAGTGTGTATTATTGTCCTTTGATCATGTTTTTAGTTGAATTTTTGTTTTTGTTGAGTTCTTCTGTTCTGCAGGTTAATCTCTAGCACATAGTAATTTGTGGATATTTTTTCCTGTTTTGTTCGTTGTCTTTTTACTCGCTTTCTCTTGTGGCTTGTGTGTTTGTGTTTGTAAGAAACCATTGCCAATTCCAAGGTCATGCAGGTTCTCTCTTATTGTCTTCTATGGGAAGGTGTCAGGTTGTTTACAGTATCGCCCTTTCCTTCTGCTGTAGTGTCGGCGCCCTTGTCACATCAGTTGATCATATATGGAAGCTTACTCCTAGACTCCTGGGCCTGGTGTGATAGCGTAGTGGTTAAACTCCTAGACTCCTGACTCTTGTTCATCTCTCTGTGTGTCTTCATGGCCATCCTGCACTGTGATTTTTTTTTTTTTTTTTAAGATTTACCTATTTTTATTGGGTAGGCAGATACACAGAGAGGAGAAAAAGAAAAGGTCTATAATCTAGTGATTTCCTTCCCAAGTAGCCGCAATAGCTGGGGCTGAGCCAATCCAAAGCCAAGAGCCAGGAACTCTGTCAGGGTCTCCCACATGGGTACCATCCTGTAGTGTCCTCCCAGACCACAAGCAAGGAGCTGAATGGGAGGTGGAGCAGCTGGAATAGAAACTGGCGTCTATATGGGATCCCTGTAAAAGGCGAGGATTTAGGCCCTAGGCTATAATAGCACTGGGCTGAACTGTATTGTTTTGATTACTATGACTTTATAGTCATTTTTAAATCATGAAGTATGAGCTTCCCCAATTTAATTGCTTTTCAAGATTGGTTTGACTGTTTGAGATTCCTTGAAAATCCATATGAGTTTTTGTAATGGGTTTTTCTGTTTCTGCAAAAAATATTCTTGATGTTTTGTGAGTATTTTGTTGAATTGCTCTGAGTAGTATGCATTGTTGTGTCATCATCTTAATAATACCTAAGTCTCCAATCAGTTAATATTTTCATTTCACATCTTTTAATTTATTAAAGTCCTTTATTCATGTCATCAATGTTTTGCAGTTTTTCAAGTCCAAGTCTTTTGTTTCCATGGTTGAAATTTATGCTGAACTACTTTTAAAAATGTCAGTGTTTTAGCTAGGCAACTAACATTTTAGTGGTTCTCATATAGTGATAGAGCAACCTCTACAATACTAATAGCTGTTACTGTTGAACGTATGGCATGTGCCAGGGACTGCTCTAGTTTTTCCTAAGTTGTCAAATGGTTAAGAGGCTTTTCCCATTTTGTAGATGGGAAAATTTAGACTCAAGAATGAAACAATTATTCTTTACAGTCCATCCAGTTAGTAAGTGGTAAGATCTTTCCCATCTTCCCAGCCTACAGACTCTCTGGTTGTTCCAGTGTAACATTCCTGTTCTGAGTCACTGTCTTCTTGCTCCAGGATGACTTGCACCTGGTCGTACGGAAGCAGCTCTCCAGCACCCTGTTCAAGTACAAACTCATTGGCATTATCGGCGCCGTCACTATGGTTGGCATCATGGCTGCAGACAGGTACACGTTAAATGCTAACTGTCTTCTGTGGCTCAGGCTCAATGCAGTGTTGTTGAATCGGCGTCAGGTTAGCATCATAGATGGGACTGTGTGACTTGGCTGTTCCCTTCTGATCTTGTCAGTGTCTAGTTATGATTTGTTCAGAATTGTGATTGTAGTTTTTATAGCCTGATAATTCCAAACTAGGATTTCCCAGAGGTAAAGTTCTAGAATTCTTTCCACAAAAGGATGACTTTATTTCTTCTGCAATAGATTTTTCTATATATGCTCCTAACTTAGGAATTAGACAATGTACATTTCTATGATCTTGTGACAAATTTCCATCTTTGATTCGAAGAAAGCCTGTCTTGTGGATTACATCTTTCTCGCCCTTGGATGCCACTGTTGTATCATCTGAAGAAGCTCTGTAAGAGCTGGTGTTGTGGCAGAGTAGGGAAAGCTACCACGTGCAGCACTCGTATCCCATATGAGCGCTGGCTGAGTCCCAGCTGCTGCACTTCCAATGCACCCTCTGCTCATGGGCTGGGAAAAGCAGCACCGGATAGCCCAGGTACCTGGGTCCCTGTCACCCACGTTGGGGACCTGGCTGAATCTGGCTCCTGGCTTTGGCCTAGCCTAGCCGTGACCATTGTAGACATCTGGAGAATGAACCAATAGGTGGAAAACCTCTCCCTGTCTCTCCTCTCTGTGTAACCCTTTCAAATAAATAAGTAAAAATTTTTAAGATTTTTTTATTTTGATTGGAAAGTCAGATTAACAGAGAAGCCAAGACAGAAGGATCTTTCATGCACTGGTTCACTCCCCCAAGTAACCACAACAACCAGAGCTGAGCTAATCCGAAGCTAGGAGCTTCTTTTGGGTTGGCTGTGTGGGTGCAGGGTCTCAAGGCCTTGGGCCATCCTCAACTGTTTTCCTAGGCCACAAGCAGGAAACTGGAAGGGAAGTGGAGCAACCGCAATATGAGCCAGCGCCCATATGGGATAATGGCGCATGTAAGGCAAGGATTTAGCCAATAGGCTGCCACGCCAGACCCTAAATAAGTAAATGTTAAGATAAAGAAGCTTGATTGTATGTTACCTTGGAGCTGGGGACTAAGCTTGCAACACCTCTTCATTTATATTCCTCAGAAATTATTTGTCACAAATTCCTGAGATGCCAGTAAACATCTTTACAATCAGTGTTGTTGTTGGTGTGTATGTGTGTGTGTGTTTTAAGATTCATTTATTTTTTTTGTAAAGCCAAAGTTAAAAAGAGAGACAGAGAGAATGGTTTTCAATTTGCTGGTACATTCCCTGCTGTAATGGCCAGAGCTGAGCTGATCCAGAGGCAGGAGGCAGGAGCTTCATCTGGGTCTCCCACGCAGGTACTGGGTTCCAAGGACTTGGGACATCCTCAAGCAGGCAAGTGGATTGCAAGTGGAGCAGCCAGGACAAGAACCAGCGCCTGGGATCGCAGTGCTTGAAGGTCAAGCACTGGAGCCGTCATGCCGGGCCTGCAGTCAGTGTTAGTGATAGCAGAGAGGCTGCCTGGTTCCTGCCGAAGAGTTTGATTCCTGCAGTCAGTGTTAGTGATAGCAGAGAGGCTGCGTGCTTTCCTGCCGAAGAGTTTGATTCCTGCAGTTGTGATGCCTGCCCGGGGAACTGAATGCTGGCGCCGTGGTTTGCTAGCTGAATGGCTAGCCTATAGTCTCATATCTGTAAAACATAGATGATAATGTTTGCTTTACAAAATTATTAAGAGTACTAAGTGGTTAGAGCAATGCCCAGCACAAAGTGTGCACTAAGAAGTATTTCTTATTGTTACTTATTTAATTTGCACTTAAATATAGAAAAATAGATGTCCCTTGTTCTGATTCACACTTTTGTGACCAGTAAATAGTCCTTCAAGCCTCGTGCAGTTTAAAAACTACGTATTTGTCGGGGGCTGATGCATTGACTCAACAGGTAATTCTTTTTTTCTGTTTCCTGAAAAAAATTTTTTTTTGTTTTGAATTTTATGGTACAATTCCATAGGGTCTGGGATTCCCCCCACTCAAACTCCCACCCCCTAACTGATTTTCCCCATATTATTACAATAGTATGGAGCTGTATAAGCAGTTGTAAGTCCATCAGTTTGTTATTTAAGTGTGCACCAATATTGCTGGTACAGACAGTGTCAGAGAGTCCAGCATCCCATTGGCTACATATGTCCAACAATTTCATTGGAAACAGGCTAATTGTTTCCCTTGTAGTGCCAGCATCCTATATGATGCGGTTCTGGTCCCGGCTGCTGCACTTCACCTGTAGCTCTATGCTTATGGCCTGGGAAAGCAGTGGAGGACGGACCAGAGCCATCTGAGTGGAGCCCCAGCAGTGGCTCCTGGCTCTAGGTTGTAGCTGTTGTGAACATTTGGGGAACGGACCAGGTTTGTCTCCTGTCTTTCAATCTGCCCTGCAAGTAGAAATATTTTTTGAGCCCGGCGTGGCAGCCTAGCAGCAAGAGTCCTCACCTTTCATGTACTGGGATCCCATATGGGCAACAGTTCTAATCTCAGCACCCCATCCAGCTTCCCGTCCAGCTCCCTGCTTGTGGCCTGGGAAAGCAGTCGAGGACGGCCCATAGCCTTGGGACCCTGCACCCATGCTGGAGACCCTGAAAAGTCTCCTGCCTCCTGACTTCGGATCAGCTCAACTATGGCCATTGCTGCCACCTTGGGTGTAAATCAGTAGGTGGAAGATCTTCCTCTTCGTCTCCTCTCTGTATATCTGCCTTTCTGATAAAATAAATAAATGAATAAAATTGTTTTAAATATCACTCACATTTCAGTAGTAACAGATAACCTGATTTTAAAATGAACAAAGAACTTGGTAAACATTTATTCAAATAAATGTATATATATATTTTTAAAATGCTTATTACTTAGTTGAGAGGCTTAGAGAAAGAGACTTGGAGAAGGTCCTGTTTGCTCATCTACCAAATGCTTACCATGGCCTGGGCTGGGCTGGGGCAAAGCCGACTCCGCCTGGGTGGGGGGAGGCAGCCACTGGAGCCATCAACACTGCCTCGCGGGACGCTGGAATCCACAGTGGTCATCCGTGAGGAGTGTAGGCGTCCTAACCACTGAACACATGCCCTCAGTCATGTTTTTTTCCTCCAGCTCTGTCTCTTAGAAAGAACGGGTTTGTCAAATTTATTGCTGATTGTTAGAAAACATTACAAAAATGAACCTGAGGTCTTGTTTTTAGAAGTGGACCTTCGCAGTTTACCCAGGGGCTGGCCGACACGAGCAGTGAGTGTTGCTCACAGGTGAGTCCTTAGACCCGTGAGCCTTCACGCTGCTTCTCCTCGCTGTCTCTTTACCACTCTGGTGACTTCTTTTCCAAAGTATGTTCCTCTATTCCTGGCTTTTGTGGTTGGCACATAGAATATGATGGATTAATTTACATTTATTTCTGAAACAGTCTAGTCTCTGAAGTAATATCAGATTCTCATGGAGAAAGATGTGCTATATTTAAAGGGTAGCATGTTCATTGCTGTGTAGGGACAAATCAGTGCATAGTCAGAAAGTGGGGGCTACGAAGGGTTTTCAAAAAGAGTCATGGAAAACGTAGTATGGAAAACTACTTGGATCCAAAAAAAACATTTGCACCAACTTAACTTTTAATTCCATTTCTATGAACCTTTTGATCCCCTAGTAAAACTATTCAGATAAAGAGAACAGAAGAGAAAAATGTAGAGGAAGACATTTTTATTCCGTTCTTTATTCAGATTGTCCTAAGACTTTCCTAACATAGAAGTTGCACAATCAAAGCCTTGCTTTAGAGAAAGGGTGTGGGCGGCCTGTGTCTGATGACATGGAATGAGATTGGAAAAGAGATGGACTGGTGAGGAGGTTCCTAAAAACCTCGGATGGGAAGTGGAGCTCTGCCAGCTAGGTTGGGAAGGGAACGCTGAATGTCAGAATGCAGGTGGAGTTCTGGAAGGGCTGGCCGCGCTGGGGCTGGACTAACGGTGCATCTTGTGGCTATTCCAGGTGACCTCCCTGCTGCAGTTGGTTCATTCCTGTAGTGAGAAGTCTCCTCAGGCCTCGGCCCTCTATTATGATGAGTTTGCCAACCTGATTCAACGAGGAAGGCTGGCTCCAAAAGCCCTGGTAAGACCCAGTGCCCTTCCTCACAGCAGTGCACATGAGGGCTGCTTTACCACCACCTCTGAAGTTCTCTGAATTTCGCTGCCGTGAGACCTGTTAAATCTCGCACATTCTCCATGCCCCATCTCTGGGTGCCTCAGGCCTCTGCAGCTTCTGGGAGGCTGAAGTGGCAGTTGTGACAGCAACGGGGAGCAGGATGTTGATAGATTATGGTGCCAAGAGCCTTTCCTGTACCAGGCACGAGGCACTGGGCTGAGCGCATTTGATGCATTATCCCTTTTCTAGCCCACAATCATGACCTATGTATAATTGATTTTTGTTTGTGTTTTTACTTTTGAAATGAAGGATCGTAGGCTTAGAAAAGTTAATACCTTATCTAGGGCTCTAGGGCATGTGTGTTCTAGACACTTTTTCGTTTGTCTTCTGAAGGAATGGGTTGGGCAGACCATCTTTGATGATTTCCAAGATGCGTTTGTGGTGGACTTCTGTGCTGTTCCAGAAGGGTGAGTGTTTGGGTGAAGAAGTTACATCAGTCCTATCAGTAGCTAAAATGAACTTCTCAATATGCTGTACCTGAGCCAAAACCACTCGCTCTCACGGCTGCTCTTCCCCTGGCTCCCCTGTAGCTCCTGCTCCAGAGAAGCTAAAGGATTCCACGCTTGTTCTTTCTCTTGGTTTGCAGCTTTTGTCTGTACAGTTTGTTTGAAGTTGGTTTGTTCCTGTGGTTTCTCTTAGCCTTGGGTGTCCGATTCTGGGTTCTCTCCACAGTGACTTTCCGTTTCCCGTGAAAGCTCTTTATGGACTGGAAGAATACAGTGATGGTGATGGGATTGTCATCAACCTGTTGCCACTGCTGTTCTCTCAGGAGCTGGCGGAAGACGGGGCCCAAAGTGCTCTGCAGGAATCAGGCCAAAAGTCAGTATAGTCTTTCTATTCTTAGAGTCTTAGAGTTCTGTTCAGGGGGAAAAAAAAAACCTTAAAAAAATTTTGCATTAAAACTGGGCTCCCTGTGCATGTGGACCGATGTGCTTACAAAGCAAGAGCTAAAATGGACTTTTGCTCTTCAGATTGGTGTCGCCAATGTGCCTGGCACCCTATTTCCGGTTGCTGAGACTTTGTGTGCAGAAACAACATAATGGAAACTTGGAGGAGATTGATGGTCTGTTAGGTATGTGATAGAGTTCGTGGGTTTTTGTTTTTTTGTGTGTGTGACAAAATTTAGGAAACGAGCAGATCAAGGTGAGCTGTATGTGGGAAGGAATTTCTAACTTTGCAAAGTAGTTTAACAGTTAATTGTCCCCTGGTTCCATGTTGTTTCTTGATCCTTGCTTGTGGATTTGTTTCAAAAACGTCTCAATTTTTAAAGATTTATTTCTTTTTATTACAAAGTCAGATATACAGAGAGGAGGAGAGACAGAAAGATCTTCTATCTGATGATTCACTCCCCAAGTGAGCACAACGGCCGGTTCTGTGCCGATCCGAAGCCGGGAACCAGGAATCTCTTCCGGGTCTCCCACGCGGATGCAGTGTCCCAAGGCATTGGGCCGTCCTTGACTGCCCTCCCAGGCCACAAGCAGGGAGCTGGATGGGAAGTGGTGCTGCTGGGATTAGAACCGGCACCCAGATGGGATCCCGGGGCGTTCAAGACGAGGACTTTAGCTGCTAGGCCATGCCGCCGAGCCCAAAAGCTTCTCAGTTTTGTTTGTTGACTGTTGTGTAATGTTTAGGTAAAGTCAAAGCTTAGTCTGAACCAGGAGTTACAAGGGAGAAGCTGCAGGACAGCTCGGCTGAGGGCAGAGTCCATCGTCCACTGTCTGAACCACAGGGAGTTGAGTGCCTCTTCTTCTTTCAGACTGTCCTCTCTTCCTCCCTGACCTGGCGTCTGGAGTGAGTCCGGAGGCCCTGTCTGCTAAGGAGCGCTCCTTGGCGTGCTCAGCCCTGTTCCTCACCATCAACTGGTTCCGCGAGGTGAGCGGTCACTGAGACAGTGCACCTGTTGTCTGTAGTTTCTCTCAGAAGTCTCCCTAAGAATCTCCATCATTCACCGACCTGTGTGGGCTCCTCTACCTATTACCCCTTGACACTTTGTTTTTGTAAATATTAATTTTTTTTATAATTGGAAAGCCAGATTTACAGAGGGAAGGAAATAAAGAGGGAAAGATCCTCGTTCTGCTGATTGACTTAAGTGGCCACAGTGGCCAGAGCTGAGCCGATCCAGAGCCAGGAGCCAGGATCTTTTCCGGGTCTCCCACGCAGGTGCAGGGTCCCAAGGCTTTGGGCCATCCTTGACTGCTTTCCCAGGCCACAAGCAGGGAGCTGGAAGAGAATTGTGGAGCAGCCAAGACACAAACTGTTGCCCATGTGGGATCCCGGTGCATGCAAGACAAGGACTTTAGCTATTAGGCCACCACGCCAGACCCATACCTTACCACTCTGTAGCTGCCACATGCTCCTAGCATGAGGCGTGCACAAATGTCTCGGCTGTTGGAGATGAAGAAGTGGTAATGGAGTTTGCTTAGAGCTCATAGTGCTCGGCGACAGTCGTGACGTTGAGAGCATATTCCTTAGTCTCCTCCTTGCCGCTTTCTGCTCACATGTTGTCTCAGGGGATGTTTGTTCTTGAGAGAGCTCATTCAGTGCCTGCTTTGTAATGATGTGGGCTGGTCACATGTTGTCCTTGTTTTTCAAATACATAACTTCAAGCACAGAGAATTCAAAATCATTAAAATTGATTAAATGCTTACACTGTACCAAGTGTTGGGCTAATTTATTTACATTCTTTAGTTCATTTAGCAGCTACTTTCCCATTTTGTGCCTGAAGAAATAAAATCTTTAGTTACAAAATTAGTGAAAATCACATAGGTAGTAAGAAGCAAATAGAACTTTTTTCTCGAAGTCTGTGCTTTCTGGCTGTTCTGCCTGGTTATGTAAGCAGAACGTGCTGAGAACTGGGCTTGAACATCAGATCTCTCCGTGTTTTGACTCGGGGATGTTGTCTTTGTTAGCTGAGAACAGTGTCGATCACAGGCTAGCCTCACACATCCTGCTGTTTTCATGTCGGTCATCTCTGGAGGAATGCTGTGTGCAGATTTTATTTATTTTTTCAAAAAATGGTAGAAATATTTTAATTTACATATGACAACAAATCACAATTACATGCTCATAAAAATCCTACATCATCTTCAGAATAGTCAGTTTCTGTACAAAGATTTGCAGATGTTCAGTCAGGCAGCTCTTCCTCAGTGTGCCACAGAGTTCAGAGGTTCTGCCCGGATGTTGCCCAAGTCAAGGCTGAATCTGTCTCTTCTTCAATTTCTCCAATGACTGCAACATTGTCGCCTCTCACAATACACAACCCCAGCACTACTTGTTCTACTCCCTGTGAAGAGCTGAATACTGGTTCATGGCTTTCATTCAAAATCAAGTTAATGGTCTGGTCAAAGCCTTTCCGTGTTCGCACAGTCATTCTCCCGTCCGAGGTAATCACAGCCACTGTTGGGTTGATGTAGTTTTCCAAGGTGGACGTCATGCTGCCTGGCGCAGCTGGCGCGGCATCCACTGTGTGCAGATCTTCAGCCTGCGATGTGAGAGCCTGGTTTGCACTTTGCAGGTCGTGAGTGCCTTCTGCCAGCAGACATCACCTGAGATGAAGGGGAAGGTGCTCACCCGGCTGAAGCACATTGTGGAGCTGCAGGACGTCCTGGAGAAGCACTTGGCAGGTAGGGGCTGCCGCGCTTGCCCTGCTGCCTGTGCGAGGCAGTGCGGAGAAACTGGGCTCCCCGACAGTTCTCCCCTGTTCCGGGTTAAGTAAGGGGTATGGTGAGCACATTGTTCCTTTTTTTCAGATTTATTTAGTTATTTGTAAGGCAGAGTTACAGAGAGCAGGAAAGATATCTTCCATGCACTGGTTTGTTCCCCAAATGATTGTCACAGCCAGGTGTCAGCTAGGCAGAAGCCAAAAGCCCAGACTTCCATCCAGGTGTCCCGTTTGGGTGGCAGAAGCCCAGGCATTCAGGCTCCTTCTTCCTGTGCCAGGGCATAGCATCAGGGAGCTGAAGCAGAAATGGAGCAGCCAGGGGTCAAACCATTGCTCATAGTTGCCCAGCATCACTTGGGACCTAGTCCCCCTCTGTGCCATAACCCTGGCTGCTGAGCATGGTTGTAATGAGTGTATGGAGTTTTCTCCCCTGACTTCCTGCACCGTAGCGGTCTTGCTGCTTAAAACTGAAGCAAGCATCAAAGGTTGATTATCTGGTGCAGTGGACAAGGCACTGTTTGAGACATTTGCAGACCATGACAGAGTGCCTTTCTTCTGATTGCACCTTCCTACTGCTGTGCACCCTGTGGGGAACGCAGGGATGGCTCAAACAGTGGGTCTCCACCAGCCCTCTGGGGTCCCAGGTGGAGTTCCAGCTCCTGACTTGGCCTGGCCCAGCCCTCGTTGCTGCAGACAGAGAATGAACTCAAGGGCATAGAAAACATTTATCAGGCTGTTGTGAAGATACTTTGCTACTTTGCATGTCAAAACCTTGAGTGACCTTTGTTCTCCTGTATGTGGTCATGAGCCAGAACAGGTGTAAGGCCTCTTGGTACCTTCTGGGCCATATGTGAACTGAGGAACCTCTGGCCACATCTTCGGAGCCTTCTGTAGGCCCTTATCTGAGATAATTCTCCATAATGGGTTAGTCTTTAGTGCAGTAGTTAAGATGCTTCCTTGGTTGCTCATATCCCGTTTTGGGGTGTCTGGATTTGAGCCCTTCTTCACCTCATGTTCCAGCTTCCTGCTAATGTGCACCCTGGGAGGGAGTGGTGATAGATGAAGGCTTGGATCACTCGCACCCAAGCAGTAACCCAGGTTAGGTTCCAGGCTCCTGGCCTCAGCCTGGCCCATCTGTGCTGTTGAAGGCACTTGGGGAATAAACCAGTGAATAGAAGTTCTTTGTAAGTTTTTCTGTTTATTTCTGCCTCTGCTTTTCAAATAAAGGAAAATTTACAGTGCTTATTTATTTATTTATTTTATTTATTTCATTTTGATTGGAAAGTCAGATTTACTGAAAGAACAGACAGGAAGATTCTGTCTGCTGTTTCACTCCCCAAGTGGCCACAACGGCTGCTGTTGAGGCGATCTGAAGTCAGGAGCCTCCTCCAGGTCTCCCACACGGGTGCAGGGTCCCAAGGCTTTGGGCCTTCCTCGACTGCTTTCCCAGGCCACAAACAGGGAGCTGGATGGAAAGCGGGACTGCCTGGATTAGAACTGGTGCCCATATGGGATCCCGGCACTTTCAAGGCGAGGAGTTCAGCTGCTGGACTACCGCACCAGGCTCATGTTTATGTTTCTAAAAGATGTATTTGTTTTGCTTGAATGAGGTGGAGATGTTGCATCCATTGACCAACTCCACACATGTCCTTAGAGGCCAGATCTGGGCCAGTTCTCTTCCAAATCTCCCAAGTGGGTGCAGGGGCCCAAGTGCTTTAGGTCATTCTCCACTGCTTTCCCAGACCATGAGGGAGCTGAATTGGGCATGGGACAGCTGGGGCACAAACTGACGCCCATATGGGATGCTGGCCCACAGTGTGTTTATTGATAAGCTTTCATGACATAAAGTAATTGTGTATATCATATTAATGATTAAATATTGGTATAAATTAGATTGGTTTTAGTCCTTATCTGACTGGTTTATCTTGCATGGTTCCTTGGAAAGGCTCTATACTTTGCTGGTCATTTTCAGTCACTAAGGAGGTGGTCCTCTGTTTTACCCTGTCAGATGATGGGAATGTATTTTACAAAACCTCACTCTGCACTTGGGCATGTTCCTGGTTTTTAGTCTGCGGGTCAGTGCCATGCGCAGCTCCCAGGGCTCTGCCCTTAGAGTGACTCGATCTGGTACCTGTCTGTGTTTCAGTCACCCCTGACTACATTCCTCCCCCTGCAAACTTTGACTTGGAAACTTTAGATGTTCCTCGTAGCACTACTACTGTTTCTGCCAAACTCAGAAAAAAAGAAAAGAAAGGTGAGTATGTTCTTTTCTTCTTGTACTGTGAATGATGAACCTTCTGAATTAACCTGAAAGGTTTTATTAAGTAGTTGGAGAGATTACGTAAATGAAGCCTTCTTTAGCAAGCTAATAAATGTGCCATCATTTAGAGTTACAAAGCTACCTTTCCTTGAGCAGTCTCCTCAGGACAATGTGTGATTATTCATTATTCACATCACTTTTCTCTTTTGAAATATAAGGAGAAAAGAAACAACAAAAAGCAGATGACAGCAAGCTGTCTTGTGATTCAGTTCCAAAGGAGGATAGTTCCGAGTATGGCCCTGCACCTTCCAGCAAAAGCCAGCCGGACAAGGTAGTCATCATGGCGTTCAGGACGCTGCGCTGCGCGGGGGATCCGGGGATGCCCGGGCTCCATCCCTGCATCTTAGGAAAAAAAAAAAAGATGGGGCATTCTCTCAGGCTCTTGAGCTCTTACCTCTGCCACACACTTTATTTTTCTGTAATGTTTTTGAATGCTTTAGTGCCTTTTTGCCCCCTAACAGCTTTTTGAAATCTGTCTTATAGCAATTAACAAGTTTTGTCTGAGCGTGCTGCTTTATGTACATTTGTTTTAGCCTCTTTTATCTTTTGGACCTTGGTTATTAACGAACTTCTCAGTGAACTCAAATGATAGGAATGTGTGGTGTAGTTTGGCATTGGATCAGCAGCAGTTCCCTTGCTGGGAACGTTGTCCATGTCACACTAGAGAGTCCATGTGCTGTGGAATTGGCTGGACCACATGTATCCCAATTTTTTTGTTTGTTTGCTTTTTACTTTTCCAAATTGTATGTTTATTATTTATTGCTTCTCTGATCCTCCTAAAGACCCAAGTGTTAGTATATTATTAATATGCACATTTATGTAATCGACAAGAAAGCTTGGACCGGAAAGAGTGAGCTGTTACAAGTCACAGAGGAAGTAAGTGTTTGAGCCTGTGAAGCCAGATCATCTTGGCTGTAAAATCACAGATATGTGTCACGAAGCATTGTGCTGTGACTTGGGCAACTGACCCTGCAGTGGAAGCCAGCTGGGGTCTTGTGTGTGACCCTCATCACCCTGCCAAATTAAGTACTTTGCTTTAGACATGTTCAGGGATTTGGGTGAAAGGAAGGTGGAAATGCGATGGAAATTTAACTGTTTGCGTTGAATGAATACATGTTTACCCTGAAATCTAGCTTAAAAATAGGTTAATATAGATGCATTTGCTTTCTTGGTGACTGTTGCTTTTCACCCAGGAATCTATGGGGAAGGAAGGGAAGCTGGCAGTGTCCCTGCACAATTACCGTACCTTTTTCCGAGAACTGGACATTGAGGTCTTCTCTGTTCTGCATTGTGGACTAGTGACCAAATCCATCTTAGATACCGAGTTGCACACCGAAGTAAGTGACAGGTTGAAATCTCAGTACCTACCTTCTTTGAAAAGTGTCCTCACTCTGTTGTGGCAAAGAGCACTGTGGCATTCAGATAGACTCTGACTTCGCAAGCCTTTATCCTACTGGGTTTGTTACATTAATTCATTAACCAGTGTATTTCTTTGAAAGAGACAGCCTCCTGTCTGTTACTTTACTATCTAAATGTCTGTAGTGGCTGAGGCTGTCTTAGGGCCAAAGACAGAAGCTAGGCGCTGTCTCCCATGTGGCTGGCAGGACTCTAGTTCCTGGAGTTGGCCAGGGCTAGGTCTATACCCAGGTACTCTGATGTGGTTCGTAGGCATCTTAACCACTAGGCTAAACTCCCACCCTCATTACTGATATTTGTTTTTGTAATGTATTAGACAGTGATGCTTACCTTCAGGGTATTAAAAATAAAGTGCCTATGTTACTTTTGTAGGTGAGCATTATTTTTGTCACGTTCTTATGACATTTAGTACCCAATGGGTGCTTTTCTCTGTGTGTCACTAATTAGACCCTCAGTAGTATTCAGCATGGTGCTTGCCTTCCAGCGGCTGCTAACCTGGCAGGGGAAGTCGAAGTAATGAGTGGGTCTACTGTTGATGGCGTGTTCTGCGTTAATGGTGTGAACCATGTAACTGAAATGTTGATGAGGAAGGTATTATGAAAGAGAGTAGAGATTACTTTCACAGAGAAAGTAATGTGAAAACAATTGCTTTATTTATTTGAAAGGCAGAGTTACCAAGAATGGGAGAGACAGAGAGAGATCTTCCATACTCTGGTTTTCTCCCCGGATGGCTGATATGGTCGGGGTTGGGCCAAGCTGAAGCCAGGAGCCTGGAGCTTCCTCCAGGTCTTTGTTGTGAGTGCAGGGGCCCAAACTCTTGAGCCGTCCTCTACTGCCCTCCCAGGTGCCTTAGCAGGGAGCTGGGTTGTAAATGGAGCAGCCTGGTCTCAAACCAGCACCCACAGGAGGCAACTTTACCTGCTATACCACAACACTGCCCCCTTCCCAAATAAAAATAAAACAGCTTTTGATAAGGAATTTTGCAAAAGAAAAAAAAATAGATTGGAGAGCCAGTGTTGTGATATAGTGAATAAAACTGCTGTCTTTGGGACCTGCATCCCACGTGGTCTCCAGTTCATTTCCCCTGCCTGTTCTACCAGTACATAGGAGAGTTTTGTCTCTGTCTCTCATTCTCTCTGTAAATCTTTCCATTAAAAATTAAAATAAATAAAAATAAATTTTTGATCAATTGGCAGATTTAAACGGCATCTTTTTTTTTTTCTTAGAATGGCATCTTCATGAGCTAAAATTTTCCTTTTTGATTCTGTCAGAGTGTTTGCTCAGTGGAAAGGGTAAATATGACGTGTACCTCCAAATGACCAAGACTCAGCTGGAGTTTCCCTTTTCTTCTCTGTGACAGGCGACAGAGGTTCTACAGCTTGGGCCCCCTGAGCTGCTGTTCTTGCTGGAAGATCTCTCCCAGAAGCTGGAGAATGTACTGACACCTGTTGCCAAGAGAGTCCCTTTCTTCAAGGTTAGTGAGGCCAGCAGCTGTGGAAACAAGTGGTGAGGAACGTGTCATTTTAACTCATTGCGTTTAGGTCACTAAGTGGCACTGTGGCCATCCCATTGGCACTCTCACTTCCCTTAGAAAGAAACTCTGAAGCAGACAAGAAATTCATTCCTAAATATCCTGGCATTCCTGAATCCTATTCTTTGCTTCAGTTTTCATTATTATATGCCCCAAATGAAACCTGTCTTTGAGAGTTGGTGTGGTGACTGTCTGCCCAGAGGGTCGGCACCTTGCATGGCCCAGAAGGAATAGACATGCACCTGGTTCCGGGGAAGTTGCTAGGCTTTGTAAAGAATACAACATGAATAGTTCATATTTGTATCTATATACAAGTATTTACATATGAATATAGCTCCCTACTTCATGGTGTCTTCTTGGTACTCAGTGTCTGTCTTCTCCCTATATGTGAGCTACGTCTGGATCTGTGCTTCTCCATCGGATGGAGTTCTGACTCACTATTCATGCAAAATGGAAAGTTATCCCTTTGTCACAGTGTGTTCTTAGGCAGCCCAGTTGTCTGTACTTCCCTGGTGACGTCAGTTTGACTCAACTCCATAGGAAACTCTTCATTTCAGAGAAGCTGCCTGGCAACTCTCCTCATCACTCTGGTTTTCTCATAGAGTAAAGGAAGCCGGAAGGTTGGATTCTCCCATCTCCACCAGAGATCTGCCCAGGAAATAGCTCACTCTGTTGTTCGGCTGATGACCCCAATGTGTAACCACCTGGAGAACATTCACAACTATTTTCAGGTGAGAAGATGGTCTTACGCTCAGTAAAACCCAGGTTTTGCCAGATAAACATGAGGTTTCCTTGGGACGAAGAAAAGCAGTTACTGAAGCACTTACTCTAAAACCATTCTTTTTAGTGCTTAGCTCCTGACAACTGTGATGTAGTTGATGGCTCAGCAACGAAAGGTCAGGAGTACCATCTTATGTCTTCCTGCTACCACAGGCTGCTACAGATATTCCATGGACTTTTCGCTTGGTGAGTGAATAGGAAGTGTGGTTACATGGAAATGTGTGTATGCATGCTTTTACTTGACAGTCATCAAGGGAATGAGATGGAGAAGACGACGCCCAAACCACATGGAACGTCTTGCATCCCATGGTCTTGTGGATTAGGTGTTGTTAAACCATTTGACGAATCAGGTTACTTATTGATCAGTGAACATATCAGGTGTGATCTGATTCTGTTTCCTATGGGAAAAAAGCCTCCACCACAAAGGCAGATTTACAAAGAAAAGGATTAACAAAAAGATCTTCTGTCCGCTGGTTCACTCCTCAAGTGGCCCCATAGCTGGAGCTGAGCCAATTCAAAGCCAAGAGCCTGAAGGTTCTTTCAGGTATCCTATATGGGTTCAGGGTCCAAAAGCTTTGGGCCATCCTCCACTGGTTTTCCAAGCCATAAGCAGGGAGCTGGATAGGAAGTAGAGCAGCTGGAACACGCACCCATGCCCATATGGGCTTCTGGCACTTACAAGCAGTGAATTAGCTAATCGAGCCATCACACTGGCTCCTACAATGCTTTCTGTAGAGACCGTGAAGAGAACAGGTTAGTGGAGAATCTCTGTTTCAAGTTTGGGGCTGAGGCTGGCATGGCAAGTTGCTGCTTTTGCTTGTTTACTGATCGTGGCGTTGGGCCTAGGGTGTAGTCCAGTCTTGTAAGTACCTGGCCCTATTTGATCTTTCCAAGAACTGGAATTGATACCACTTGAATGTGTTTTTTTTTTAAGATTTTTATTATTATTATTATTATAAAGTCAGATATATGGAGAGGAGGAGAGACAGAGAGGAAGATCTTCTGTCCAATGATTCACTCCCCAAGTGACCGCAATGGCCCGATCCAAAGCCAGGAGCCAGGAACTTCCTCCAGGCGTCCCATGAGGGTGCAGGTTCCCAAGGCTTTGGGCCGTCCTCGACTGCTTTCCCAGGCCACAAGCAGGGAGCTGGATGGGAAGTGGAGCTGCCAGGATTAGAACCGGCGCCCATATGGGATCCTGGCTTGTGCAAGGTGAGGACTTTTAGCCGCTAGGCCACGCTGCTGGGCCTGATACCACTTGAATGTTGACAACCATGACAGCGCCACCAGGAGCAGTACACATCCCAGTACTGTAGATCCCTTGCTGGGCCCTTAGCATCAGTCAACGCCATACCCGCTAGTATCATGTGTGGCCTCTGCTCTGCTGTCTGTCGGTACAGCATCTCATTGACTGGGGCATTGTTGGCTGCTGCAAAGGGTGCAGCTACTTGCAGTGTGTGCATACACCTGCTGGCACTGCATCACACCCTGAGATCTGCAATATCTACCAAACAGAGGACCAGGAATGTGACAGATTTAACCTGTGTACCATGTGCACTGAATTCCGAGTGCCACACCATCCAAAACTACATCCTCAGAGAGTAGGGAATTGTGATTCCTGCTCTTGGAAGGCAAACATTGTGGCAGCACCCTATGCAACTCTCTCTGCATCTGTGCTGTCATGATAGCAGAAGGGATGGCCAGCTGCAATGGATGCGTATATGCTGAGTATTCTGCTAAGCTTACACCAGCTGTGCCATTTCCATGGCTCACAGGGTGCCTGTGATGCTAGACTAAGTATTGGGTGGTCTGGACCTCACAGGCTAAACTGAAAGGCACTGCATGATTATAATGAGTCTCACCCACAACAGTGGCAAGGGTGCCAGGTACTTTGCTGTCTAGGAGTATAATGTAGTTATCTGTGGAAAATTAGTTGTTAATTTTTATTTTTATTTATTTATTTTTTTAAAGATTTATTTTATTTTTATTACAAAGTCAGATATACTAAGAGGAGGAGAGATAGAGAGGAAGTAGAGCTGCCGGGATTAGAACCAGCGGACATATGGGAACAAGGTGAGGACCTTAGCCACTAGGCCACGCTGCCGAGCCCAGTTGTTAATTTTTTAAAAGATTTATGTGCTTGTTTGAAAAAGAGATATTCCATCTTCTTTTTGCTGGTTTATTACCCTAATGGTGACAGTGGCTGGGGCTGGACCCTACCAGATCCAGGAGCTTCGTCTGGGTTTCAGTGTCTACATCCGCTCTATGCGGTGTTACCTCCACAGTGACCGCAGTTAGCCACCTGGTGAAGAGCACCACAAAATGGGAAATCATGGGACCTTGTTTTCTTCTCTGGAGGGTGTGGTATTTTTGCATTTGTTAGTTGGGGTCTATAATACAGCATTTAATAGTTAAGATATTTCAGACATATGAGCAGTACATCCATCCTCTTGGAATCAAGGGACAGAGAGGCAGTTCCAAATTGCCTCTATGACAGGTTCCTGACTACCTATACAGACACACACTGGACAAATACTTTTCTCTGCAAATAGGAAATAGGAGAACTTTCATCTTCCCTAGATATAAGCCCATGAAATTAAATCTTACAATCATTTTTGATACACATCAACTTCTAATCTGATGTTTAGACCTTTCATAATATTTGGCATTTGCATATTTCCAGGCTGTGCTGACTTACTAATGGTATAAATGAAGGCCAGTGACCTCACATATAACCTTTCTGAAATTAAACCATCTTTCCTTGACTGTCCTGTAGGAGTGGATTTTCTGAGCTTGAGCATCACAGTTTATTCTATGTGGCCCTTGAAATTCTTGCCAACCGGCTGAAACCGGGAGAACGTGATCTGGACGTGGACGAGCTGATCAGGTGGGTCAGACCTCATATCCCACAGTGTGGCCCCACACGACTCCTAGGAACCAGTTTGGCAAGATTTGTGTGAAATAACTTGGGTGTCTATCAGCAGTGGTGAAATAAATTGCTATTATGTATTTTGTTAAATCTTGAAGCATTAGAAGCCTTCGAACAAATCATGCAAAATCTTCCTGCATACATTTGCCTATCAGGTCTGCCTTTTTAGGGAGTGATACTGAGCACATGGACCGTTTACAGTCAGCTCTGCTGTCTGGGCCCTCTGTCCCCCGAAGGGCTGTGTGACAGAGCAGCTTGCTTCTGTCCTTCCATGCTCTTGGAGGCTGAGCAGTGGAAAGGAAGGCGCTGGCAGTCTTCGAGACCTGGATCCCAGGCTCTTGCCCGGCTTGTTTTTTCCATCGCTGGCTTCAGAGCCTAGGCTCAAGGATGGAGAACATGGGATGTATGGGCCACAGAAGGCTCGTGAAATGAAGCTAAGTTGCCTGCGGATGGGACAGGGCATTCAGTGAGCACAGCAGGCTCGTTTTATCTACCTATGGATGCTGTTATACATTTCGAAATGACCCTCCATAGAAGGATGCTTCTCTACCCCTGGTAGAGTGTCACTGGGTCAGTGTGCAGCAGTTCCACATTTAGAGCCATTACCTTCTTTCTTTGGATGTAAAACTTTGAATTTATAGGACCTCCTCACCAGTCATGACTTGACTTTAGGTTAATGGTGATTAGTTATTCCACGCATGATGAGTTTTTATAAAGCTGTGCATTCTCTGCCTGTCTACCCCAGTTTCGCACATTATTTGTGGTGTGGGCCAAGGCTGTGAAGACTCGGTTGTTGTGTAAGGTTGTACTTGGATGTTTGGCTCACATGACCCTTTTAAGGCCAGTATTGTGCTCATCTGCCTTGGTTTCTCCGAACAAACATAGAGTTTTCTCCTGGGATGCTTTCAGGTTGCAACTACAGTTCCTCCAAGTGCAGAGGGTTCTGAAAGGGGAATTGGACAACTCATTTAAGTTTTAATATCTGTAATGAATGTGGTGCTCATTTGTGTATTCCATGTCTCATTGCAGCCAGAGCTTCAGTTACTTCCAGAATTTTCATCAGAGCATTCCTAGTTTCCAGTGTGCCCTTTACCTCATCAGACTTCTGATAGTCTTTATGGAAAGATCGAGAACTCCTTCTCGGAACAACGAAAAAATAGGTGATGGCCCTAGGTCCCCCTTTCTGATGCCTTGCCTGTAAACTGAGGGCTTCCCGGGACCTTGCACATTTTCATGCATAAACCGCATAGAACCTCAGGCATGCTGCCCTGTTATCTCTGAGGGAGCTGTGACTGACTCCGTGGCTTAGTCTAAGTTTGGTTAGAACAGCTGACTAGGTGATTTTTTGTTTGTTTGGCTTAAGTTTAATCATGTCTTGTCCCCTTGTCTTTTAAAATTAACTGAGATGTTTAGCAAAGGAGACATAAGTTCTGAGTCAACAAAGTGGGACTGAAGGAGAAAGCGGGATCCAGGGTGACCGACGTGCTGCCTTACTCCCCAGCCTTTCTCCCCATTTTGATCATAGCTCTTTTTTTAAGCTTTATTTATTTTTTTATTGGAAATGCAAATATATAGAGAATAGGAGATATGGAAAGTACGGGCTTCGTGCACTGGTTCACTCCCCAAGTGGCCACAAACGGCCAGAGCTAAGTCAATCCGAAGCCAGGGGCCAGCAGCCTCCTCCAGTTCTCCCACGCAGGTGGGGTCCTTCTGCTGCTGCTTTCCCAGGCCACAAACAGGGAGTTGGATGGGAAGTGGAGCTGCCGGGATTAGAATCGGTGATGGGATCCTGGCATCGGTATGGGATCCTGGCATGTTCAAGGCGAGGACTTTAGCTGCTAGGCCACGCTGCCGGGGCCGGCACACCAATTTCTAAACAGTTATTGTCAGACCAGGAACTTCTTAGTCACGTTAGGATAACTGTATTCACCAATAATTATGCTCTGAAGCTGGGCGACAAGAATGAGGCCAATTTCCTGAGCATGAGATACTTTTATTTTCTTTTCTGACAGCTTCCTTGGCCAAGCAGTTCCTGTGCCGGGCCTGGCCACTGGGGGAGAACGAGAAGAGTAGCGTCTTCAATGAGCAGCTCCCCTCTTTGCTCCGGTGAGTCACTGCTGGGCTGCCTTGGGAGCCCGGAGCCTTAGTCCTCTTGGGGGCCTTCCGCCAGGGACTGAGTGATGACCTTGTTAGGAGACTGAGGCGGTGAAGTGAGCTTCTGATGAACACAGTTTGGAACATGTGGGCCTTCGGCCCTCTGCTTCTGTGTTTACTCTTGGCTAATTCTTTGGTAAACCAAATCGTGGAGGAGTTTGCTCCAGTACCTATATTGATAATCAGTGAAATATGGTTATTTCTCACTCTACCCAAAACATACCCATCACTCCCAAGCTCTTAGCTGCTTTTAATGGAGATTACTTTTCCTATTGATGAGTCTCTGGAATCTTTACTATTAAAAACACATCAGCCAGTAGCTGACGAAAGGCCTGGTGACGCTTGGCATGGCATGCTTACCTTCTGTTCTCCAACCGTAGCATCTACCTGGAACGCGTCGTGTGCTCTCTCAAGGCCATAGAGGAGATTGCTGGCGTGGGCGTCCCGGAGCTCATCAGCTCCCCAAAGGATGGGTCGTCTGCTACGTTCCCTACACTGAGCAGGTATAGCAGTTCTTTTTTTTTTTTTTTTTTTTAAAGATTTATTCCATTTTTATTACAAAGTCAGATATACTGAGAGGAGGAGAGACAGAGAGGAAGTGGAGCTGCTGGGATTAGAACCAGCGGCCATATGGGATCAAGGCGAGGACCTTAGCCACTAGGCCACGCTGCCGAGCCCAGTTACAGCAGTTCTTGCCTCACTTTCCCTAAGATACAGTCGTGCTCTGCAGGTGTGCTCAGTGCGTGTTGCTCCAGGTATTTCCTTGTCCATCTCTGATGCAGAGGTAGGCACAGCTTGCACTTGGTGCCGTAGGTACAGCCTTATGCAGCAAGACATGCTGTTCTGCCTTCCTTCTGTAGTCCCAGCCAGTGTGGAAGAGAGCACCGTTGAGGGACGAATGTTCAGTAGTTGAAAGTGTCAGTGAATGTTTAAGTGACCGTCATCATATCTGCACTTCCACCCTTTAAACTTGAGACAAATTTTCCAAAATTCTGACCATGTTTAGAAGGTTGAGGTGGTTCCATCAAATCATGTATGTCTTATTTCATGGGCTTCAGTCTTCCAGTAGCAATAGTTACCTTACACTTGTAGCCCTTGCAGTTTTAAAAACACTTGGGCCTTCTTTGTCTGATTTGACCTGTCTGGTAATTCTGTAAGGTTGTGTGAGATTATCCTTGCTTCCTGTAGACAGGAGAGTTAGAGGGAACTTCACAGTTTACACACGTGATAAAGTAGTATCGACCCAGGTCTCAGACATCAGTCTCCTGACTGCTGCTCCGCTCCCACCTGTTGCTTTGGTGCCGATGCTGCGCTGAGTATCCACTGAGTCCTTTCTGCCCCTCATCCTCTCCCAGTGGACCCTGGGGAAAGGATGTCGGAGAAGAGGGGAGGGCATTCTTCGTGGTTCCCTGGCTTCTTCTAAAGAAGTTCTTGTTGAGCCGTGTGCCTGCTCTTCACTTCCAGGCATACCTTTGTCATTTTCTTCCGCGTGATGATGGCTGAACTAGAGAGGACAGTGAAAGGGATCCAGGCTGGCACAGCATCGGACTCCGACCACGTATGTCTTATGCTGGGGCGCTTACAAGGGGTGAATTCTTGTGTTTCTTGGGGATTTGGTTTCTCTTAAGCTGTTTCTTTTTTCTATTCTTTTCTTTTCTTTTTTCTTTTCTTTCCTTTTCTTTTCTTTTCTTTTCTTTTCTTTTCTTTTCTTTTCTTTTCTTTTCTTTTCTTTTCTTTTCTTTTCTTTTCTTTCAAGTTGTTTATTTGACACAGTGAGAGAGATACAGAGTTCATCCACCCATTGGTTTATCCCCTAATAGCCACAACAGCTAGGCCATGCTGAAACTAGGAGCTTCATTGTTGATCCCAGTCTCCCAGTCGGTAGCAGGAACTAAAATCTTAAGCCATTACTCTCTGCTTTCCAAGATGCAGGTCAGCAGGAAGCTGGGGTTGGAGTTCAGGCATGGCCACGTGGGGTGCAGGCATCCGAGAGAAAGCCTCACTGTGCCAAGTGCCTGCCCTCCCTTCTGAGCTACTTCTTTTGAGTTACTGAGATCCAGGGTATTTTAGAGTTCCCGGTTTAATTTCATTTCCCTCTAGTTGGGAGTAAGAATTGGACTCAGTTTTCCCTGGCTGTTTTCCAGTTTGCCACTTGCCATCTGGCATGAGCTAAGCCAGTCTGTTTGAGAGAAGGGATAGCATCATAAATCAGAAACCCCAGAGATGTGAGGGGAGTGGGTGTGCTGCAGTGGCTATTTTCCTTGCTTGGAAATCAGTGATGAAGAGTCATCTTTTAGTGACGTCTTTAGGGCCCTGTGTTGTGGTGCAGTGGACTAAGGCATCGCCAACGATTGTATATCCCTAATGGGTACTGGTATTTGCCTCAAATGTCCAGTTCAGATCCAGCTGCCGGCTAAAGTGCCTGGAAAAGAGGCACAAGATCGGTCCCCCGATGTCTCCAGCAGCTGCTCTTGTGCTGTCTCCGCTTGGCACACCTCAGGACTCCGTAGGAATGCTGCCTGCTCTGCTGGCTCTGTATGAGTAGTTGACATTCCAGTGCTGTGGAGTGATAGGAATACAGTAAGAGAAGTACCTGTCTGTGGCTCAGAGGTGCCTGTGTGTCTGACTGCCCCCAGATTCATGAAGAGAAGCTTGTCTACTGGAACATGGCTGTTAGAGACTTCAGTATCCTCATCAACCTGGTGAAGGTGAGTGAGGCCCCTGGTCCCGTCTCAGGAGCGAGGATGCTCCTTCCCCCGGTCCTCGCACCATCATGGATGACCCTTTCTCCTTTTCTTCCTCTTCCCTCCTCCCGCCGGCACCACCATACTCACCAGTCAGTGACTCCTGCCGTGTGTTGCCTGCATTGTCCGTCACAGGCATTCTGGGCTCTGTGATCTTGTCCAGTCTGTTCCCCAAACCCAGGATGTCAGTGGTTCATCTGTCTCTTGGAGCTGCGTCAAGCAGTGGTCTCCAGGGATGCCATCTTACCAGCATTCCCCATGGAACTGGTGTTCCTCTCTGGTCCTTTCTTCCTGTGCCTGAACTTTAGGTGTTGGCACTTAGTTTATTCTGTTTTGTGGCTAATGGGACTGCTGTGTGCCTGCTTTATTGTGGAGTTCTCTACAGCTTGCTGAGCTTGCCTCACTAAGTGGGATAGAGGCTCGTGTCCTTGTTTGTCCCCAGCTCTGCGTCCTTGTTTTTCACCTCTCCAGGTGTTTGATAGCCATCCTGTTCTGCATGCCTGTTTGAAGGTAAGAGATTGACTGGTCATTATTCTTTGCGTGGGTTACTCTGGAGACAGCTTCGGCTCTGATGAATTGTTTCATGTCTTTCTCGTGTGCCAGAGTCTGTAGCTTAGGGCTTGACCAGTGGTAGATTAGGAGAGGCAGGGAAGATGTAGCCTGTACTCATTGGATGATTGATGAAGGCAATTTTTCTGTGAGTCTGAAACCTCTGGTTAGGATCTTGGAAGTGGGTGGGATGATTTATGGTCAGTATACCCTGTCCTGCTTTCCCTTCTCAAGCAGCAAGGAGTAAGAAAGAGCGTGTGTGATTCTTAAAAAATTTGAGCTTCTTTTGTTGTTGTTTGTTGATTTAGAAAGGCAGAGAGAAAGGTAAGTAGTTGCCCTTTTTAAATGCTCAAACAGGAAACAGACCCATGAATTCTAGGCCTCTCACATGAGTGGCAGGATCTAGTGCCTTGAGCCATCGTCACTGCTTCCCAGGGTCTGCAGTAGCCAGAAGTTGGAATTGGGAGCAGAACTGGGAATTAAACACAGAAACTGTACTGTGGAATATAGTTACCCTAACCAGAATCTTCCTGAGTGGGCTTGATCCATGCCTGATTCCTCTTCATGTTCTTGTGCCGCCTGGCATTGTGGCACAGGGGACTAAGCAGACACTTGCAAAGCCAACACCTCATATCCGTGTGCAGATTCAAGTCTCAGCTGCTCCACTTAAAATTGAGCTTCCTGCTAATGTGCCTAGGAAGCAGTGAAACATGGCCCATGCCTGCTTCCAACAGGCCCAGAACTGGATGTTGTAGTCATTTGAGGAATGAACCAGTAGGTGGAAGATCATTGTGTCTCTCTGTCTCTCCCTTTAGTTTAAATAAAACAAATCCCTACATAAATAAATGGGACCAGCATTTTGGTGCACTGGGTGAAGTTGCAGTGTGTGACTGCCAATGTCCCATAATGGAGTTGTGGTTCAAGTCCCAGCTGTTCTGCTTCCATCCCAGCTCTCTGCTAATGCACCTTGGAAAGGAACAGATGGTGGTGCAGGTACTGGGCCTTGCCACCTGTTTGGCAGGGTCAGATGGAGTTTCAGCCTGACTCAGCCCTGGCCATTGTGGCCATTTGGGAATTAAACCAGCAAGAGAAAGATGTCTTTCTCTGTCATTCAATTAAATAAAATGAGTCTTTCCTCAGGTGTCTTTTGGGAGTGGCTTGTCCTCAGGTTGCTTGAGATAAGCCCTGCTGTTCTGTATACTTGCTCTCAAGTAATGCTTAGGACAGTTACAGCTGCCTAGTTCTCGGGTAGTGTTAGAGGGACTATTTAGTTTTTGCATGAAATTACGTTCTTCACTGTTCCAGTGACTTTATTATATAACAATAGAAAGCTAAAGCCCTTGGGCTGGGCGCTGCCGTCTGTATCAGGTGGGAGCCTCTGGAGGTCACACGTGTGTCTCTCCTCAGTACGGTCGTCTTTTTGTGGAAGCGTTTCTGAAGCAGTGCATGCCGCTCCTCGACTTCAGCTTTAAGAAGCACCGGGTAAGAGCTCTGGAGGGCTGTGTGGAAGAGACACTGTGGCCTTCCCTGGGTCAGGGCTGCAGGTGGAATAGTTGCCTTGCCCGTGATCTGGTCATCAGTCCTACTGGGGCACCTCTGCTCTGTGCCAACCACAGCCAGAGATGCTCAGCTTGGACTGGGTCTACCCAAGTCTGCTGGCTCCTGAAACCCCTCCGGTTCTAACGCACCGCTCTCTTCTCCAGTGGAATGCACTACCCTCCTTGAGCCGCAGGTGTTAGGGCATTAGTTTAATCCTTTGTCCTTCCCTAGGTCTGCTCTCAGGGTAAGTTCCTATTGAAGAGATTCATTCATGTCCTGAAACTCTGCTGTTACATGAGCAGGCTGCATAGCATTTAGCCATGTGACACCCAGGGCTCAAGTAGGGAAGGAGGGGTAGAGGCAGAGATGGCTTCTTACGTGTTGAGCAAGTTGGACATTGCACTGCACTCCCTCATTGCCCTGCAGGAAGAAGAAAGCAGTGTTTAATCCAAACATTGCAGAAAGGTAGCCTTCTTATAACTGACATCCGGGTCTTTCAACTCCGATTTACACAGAGGTCCAGAGTGGGAGAGTTGAGGGCAGAAGTCAGCTGTTGCTACTTCCATGAAGCGATCATCCACAGACTAGAGCCTGCGTGTGCCAGCTTGGAACCCTTGGCTGCAAGGAGATCTTGCACTTAGAATGAAATTTGATGTTCAAAATGTGAAACAAATAGAAAGGATGTTTTGTTGTACACATTTGTGAAAATATTACAGTGTACTCAAAAAATATGCAAATATTAGATGTTAATTGAAAATAACATTTACATGAAATTAGAGCATTCATTCAGCATTTGTGTTTGTTGCTGGTATTAGGAGGATGTTCTGAGCTTACTGGAAGCCTTCCAGTTGGATACTCGGATGCTTCATCATGTGTGCGGGCATTCCAAGGTAGGAGTCAGCAGCTCACACCTCCAGCCTGCCTGCAGGTGCTCTTGGGATACCCTGGGACCCTTTTCTTGAGCCCCTGTCCGGGCAGTGTCTGTGAAAGGCAGGTGGTTCAGACCAGTCACATCTGTGAGTGCTGGAGAAAGTGGTTGCTGTTACCTAGAGCGGAAGTTCTGCACCTGCAGCTCCACTGAAACTCCAAGCCCCTTTTCCTATGAGAGGTGCTTCTGGAGGCGTTGCTGACAGTGCCCGGGGCGGGGGAGTGTCACGCAGCAGGGTTTCTGCTGGAGATAGCCCTCCTTAGAGCTTTTCAGCCATGCTGGTTGTCAAGGGTCACACCTCTGTTTTAGAATAGCGTGGCGTTAAAAGCTTCCGCTCGTGAAGCCCCGCCCCCCCAGAAGCACAGCAGAGCTGCAGCCTAGTGTGTCACAGCACCATGTGAAGAGCACTTAGGGAGACTCGGGAGTGGTTGGAAAGTTTTAAAGCGGATATAGAGGCTTTGCTGGCATGTCTTCTAAGCTTTGAAATTGCCAGCTACCGTTCTTGGCTGTTTGCTGGAACAAGTCTCTGTTCAAATGCACAAGGTTTATGCTCTGACTCAGTGTCCGAGGTGTCAGGAAATCAAACGATTTTGTATAGGAAAGTGAAAGCATGGTATGAATGCAGATGAGATGGGTGTGTATTTCCTTTCAGATTCACCAGGACACCAGACTCACCAAACATGTGCCTTTGCTCAAAAAGAGCCTGGAGCTGCTGGTCTGCAGGGTCAAAGCCATGCTGGTCCTCAACAACTGTAGAGAGGCTTTCTGGCTAGGTAACCTGAAAAACCGGGACTTGCAGGTGAGCTTGGGGTGCCGCTGTTAGTCATTTCCCACTCCTGTGTTTCTCTCACAGGATAAGAAATTAGGAAAGTGATGCCAGCATTGTGATGTAATAGGTTAAGCCTTGGCTTGTGATACTAGCATCCGATAATCGAGTGCTCTTTCGATTTCTAGCTGCTCTGCTTCCTGTGTAGCTGCCTGTCTTTGCCTGGGAAATCGGTGCAGGATGGCCCAAGTGTGGACCCTTATTACCCATGTGGGAGACCCGGATGGAGTGGCACCAGCTCTGCTGGCTGTAACTGATTGGGAATGATCCAGTGGAAGAAAGATTTGTATTCTCATTCTCTCTCTCTCTCTCTCTCTCTCTCTCTCTCTCTCTCTCTTTCTCTCTTTCTCTCTTTCTCTCTTTCTCCTTCTCCCCTCCCTTTCCCTCCCCCTCCCTCCCTCCCCTTGTTCCCTCCTTCCCTGCTCCCCACCCCTTACATGCACACATGCGCACACACATACACATTCCTCTCTCTTTATCATTCTAGTTTTTAAATAAACCTGAAAAGAAAAAGTTTGTATGGGAAATCATCTGAAATCCTTTTCAGTCCAATCAGCCTCTCCGCACAAATGAAGATGGGGCCTCAGTGTTGTGGCATAGTGAGTAAAGCTGCTGCCTGCAATACTAGGCTCCCATTGGGTGCTGGTTTGAGGCTTGGCTGCTGTACTAACTTTCCGGGAAATTAACAGGCGTAAGGCCCAAGGGCATCCACCTGGAGACCTGAGGGAATTCCAGTCTCCTTGATGCAGCCTCACCCAGTCCTGGTTGGTGTAGTCATTTGGGGAGTGACCCAGTAGATGGAAAGTCTGTGCCCTAACTGCCCTCAAATAAATGTAAAGGGAATGAAATCTCAAAAACCAAAAGCAAACCAACCAAAACCTGTTGGGTTTCCCCTCTGCAAGCCCATGTTCATCCCTGAGGTTACTTTTGTCTAATTCTGATGACGGAGCGTTTCTAAGGTCTTTTCATTGAGTGACTCGAGTCCCGAGTTCTGTTAAACACTGCTGTGGAGTTCCAGCACCTGCGTCTTTCAACCCTCCGATCTTTTCTCTGTCCCTCTCTCCGTCTCTTTATTGCTCTTCCTTCGAGACAGAGGTAGACAGAGCACGCACTTGCATCTGCTCAGTGTGTGTGGTGAGAGGCACACACATGAGCTGAGAGGTAGATATTTCATCCAACTATCCCCCAGGGTGCTGGGAACTCAACCACTGGCTTGGGAGTGGAGCTGGGTGTCGGATGCAGGCACTTTGGAGCCAGGAAGCAAACACCCACACCCATAGCATCTTTCAGATAGGATCCAAGGCCTTCTCGTCAGGCATGTAATACCTGCCTAGGAAAAGAATAAAGCGACAGGAAGTTAGCTTTCTTTCTTTACATCAACCATATGAGGTGGATCTATGAAAAAATTCAAGGTCAGAGAATTAAATAACTATATAAGGTCATTCAGCAATAAATGAATGGAGCCAGGGTTTGAATCTAAATGGTGGTGATGCACACTTATTCTCTTTAAATATTTATTTACTTATTTAAAAAGCAACAGAAGAAGAGCAGGGAGATAAAGAGATCTTCTATCTATTGGTTCACTCCCCAAATGGATGCCGTGGCTGGTCTAGGCTGAAGCATGGAGCCTAGCACTCCATCCAGGTCTCCCACCTGAGGGACATGGGTCCAGGTAATTGCGCCATCATCCACTGCTTTCCCAGGCCACTAACGGAGCTAGATGGGAAGTGCAGCAGCTGGGATAGGAACCAGCACCCCTATGGGTTGCCAGTGCTTGCAGGAGGAGGATTAGCCAATTGAGCCATCACACTGGCTCCCCAGAGTTGATACCCTTAAATCATTGCGATAGAGTGTGCTTCACCCTCTGCTTACCCATGAATGGGTGATGGATTGGGGTTTATACACATTGAGCTGTTGGGGAAAATTTCAGGATTAACTGAATCACCAGTACAGTCTGGTCTTTTAAAGTCTAGTGTGATATTAAAATACAATGATTGACTTTTGTAGAACTCCCTGATCTGTCAGAAACAGACTAAACATCCTTTTAATATTATCATTGTTGTTATTATTAAAGATTTGTTTATTTATTTGAAAGGTATAGTTAGATGGTGAGAGAGACAGTCAGAGAAAGATGATTTCCATGTTTTGGTTCATTCCCCAAATGGCTACAACCCAGGCCATAACCAGGAGCCTGGAACTCTCCCTGGCCACCCCCATGGGTGGCAGGAACTCAAGTACTTGGGCCATTCTCAGCTGTTTTCCCAAGCACATTAGCGGAGGAGCAGCGGGTACAGGAACTGGTGCTCATATGGGATTCAGCATCTCAGGGGACAGCTTAATGTGCTGCACCATAATACCAGCCCGTTGGACTTCCCCATTTTGAAGGGTTGGATCACAGTTGGGGTTCTTGTTTGGCTTGGTTTTGAATGGCTAGAATATCTCCTTGTAAGCTCAGCCTTGTCTGTTGCAGCGAACTACTTGTCTTGGTTCATCTTCCTTTAGGGTGAAGAGATTCTCTCCCAGAATTCCCAGGAGAGTACGGGAGAGGAAAGCGAGGCAGATGAGTCATCCCAGGTCTCCAGGAGCAAAGCCGCAGAGGTATGTCCATCAGAGGAGCCAGAACCCAGTGGTAGAGGGCGTGCTTTGTTCACTCTGCCTGGCTCATGGGAAGTGCAGAACTGGGGCTGGAGACCACCGCACAGGCCTAGACTGACTGATTTCTCCTGTGGGTCGTGTGTTCTGGAGTGGAAGATTTTCTCCCATTGTAGCCAGCTGTTTTCACAGTTTCTTATTTGACACTTTTAGAAGGGGACAGGGAAGAAGTGCTCTTTGGTGCAAAGAAGAGATAAATGTTTTAAACACATTTGAATGTAGAAATGAAAAAGCATTTGGTGAAAGTCATGGCACTGAGTCAGAAACTACCACCAAGAATAAAAAAGTTTGTACTGTTTTATTTTGTTTTATTCTGTGATAAAATGTTTTTTGAAATTTAAAGTAAAACCGACTTTGGTTTGGGTGGTTAAGGACCCAGGAGGCTTTGGCTGTAGAGCTCTCTGTGAAGCTTTGGGGGCAGTTTGGAGTTGATGCAGATAGATGGTTTAGTATGAAGGGTCCTTTCATTTACATGGGCCTTGGTTTCATTTGCTTAATACACCCCACATCTGCCTTGTTTTCACAAAGAATTCAAGCTGGCTACTTTTTCCTAAGCAAACTTCCTGTAATAAAGTTTCTTTAAAAAAAAAAAAAGATTTATTTATTTTATTACAAAGTCAGATATACAGAAAGGAGGAGAGACAGAGAGGAAGATCTTCCGTTCGATGATACACTCCCCAAGTGAGCCGCAACGGCCGGTGATGCACCGATCTGAAGCCAGGAACCAGGAACCTCTTCCGGGTCTCCCACGCGGGTGCAGGGTCCCAAAGCCTTGGGCCATCCTCGACTGCTTTCCCAGGCCACAAGCAGGGAGCTGGATGGGAAGTGGAGCTGCCAGGATTAGAACCGGCGCCCATATGGGATCCTGGGGCGTTCAAGGCGAGGACTTTTAGCTGCTAGGCCATGCCGCCGGGCCCCCTGTAATAAAGTTTCAAGCCAGACAATATCTTGTGCTGTTTCCTGTTGACATATGTTAGGACTTAGAACACCTGTTTCGTTCTGCATGAAGTGCCCATTTTGTATCTGTCACATACATGCAGTGAAGCTGGGGGACCATAGCTTATGGATTCAGCAGCACGTAGGTGGCTTACATTACAGATGGCATGATTCAGTGTCTGTGGTCTTGGTTCAGTCATGATGTGGAGAACAGTGCAGGAGCTGCTGACTGACAGGTGGTGTCAGATGGTAACAGCACAGCTGTGCATCCTGTGAGCATGCTCAGTCAGTTCCTGGGTCCCTGGAATGACGACCTCAGATACCTACCTGTTTGCCCTTTGCTCTTTAGGATGGTAATGAAGATGAAGGAGATGCAGCGAGTGCTGGAGAAAAGGAGCAGGAGAGCAACGAGAGTGACGACAACTCTGATTAGACGTTCCAGAGACCCTTGCCCTCTTGGCAGTAGCGTTCTGGGTCTGCCATCACCCGCCAGCTTTCGCAACAGGAAGCACCCTGCTTGTCCTTGAAGAGTGGGCCTCATGTGATGAACGGTGGGCTTCATGGCTTGTCTAACATCCGCTCCCACCCAGGGTGCCTGGGTTGTGGTGTTGACTTTTACATCAGGGAAGTGCCACCCTGCAGAAAACACTTGGAGTCATGATGTTGGGTCTTCAAAACTAGTTTTGAAATTTTTTTTTAATAATTTTAAAATTTTGCTTATGTGAAAGGCAGAGACAGAGGTCTCCCATGGGTTTGTTCTCTGCGCCAGTGACCAGGTTCACAGCAGGCTGAAGTCAGCAGCCTGGGGCTCCATGTGGGTCTCTCACATGGGTGGCAGGGGCCCAAGCACAGCAGAGCAGCTGAAATATCTTGGTTTATTCTAGCATTTACCTTTGTTCTAGTTTTGCAAATAAACTGTTTTAAGTTGTATCTCAGTTACTTCATTCCTTCATTGTATCCTTTATAATTAGATGAACTGAAGTAGACCTTAGAGAAGTCCTGGGACTGTTGGCAACGTAGTTGTATTTCTGTCTATTAAGATCATGTCTCCTGTTACACAGATCATATTCATTTGAGACAAGAAGACCTTTGGTCTTTCTGGATGGATGACTTGAACTTCCTGCCAGTACCCAACAAAGGTGAAAATGCATAGTTTGGCTTGTATTTTTTCGATTTTAAAAAGATTTTGTGTCAGTGTAAGGTAAAGGGAGAAAGCTTCTACATCATTGGCTTTGCATTTGTAATGTGAATTTACCCCTTTGTTTGGGTTATGCCTGTGATGTAGTTACAAGAAAGCTATCAGATAATTTTTTTTTAAGATTTATTTATTTTATTACAAAGTCAGATATACAGAGAGGAGGACAGAGAGGAAGATCTTCCATCTGATGGTTCACTCCCCAAGCGGCCGCAATGGCTAGAGCTGAGCCAATCTGAAGCCAGGAACCAGGAGCCAGGAGCTCTTCCAGGTCTCCCATGCGGGTGCAGAATCCCAAGGCTTTGGTCCGTCCTCGACTGCTTTCCCAGGCCATAAGCAGGGAGGTGGATGGAAAGCGGGACTGCTGGGATGAGAACTGGCACCCATTTGAGATCTCAGTGCATGCAAGATGAGGACTTAAACAACTACACTATCACGCTGGGCCCAGAGATAATTTCTTAAACGCAGCATCAGGAGCGCTTGCCAGCTGGAGACGTGTGTGCCCGAGAGCCCCAGCAGTGCGTGTGTTTATTTCTGACCCTCTGTGTACTTTGCAATACTGTCAGGGTGACTGGTTTTGTTGTCATTGTTATATGATTTTTTTTTTGTAAAGATTTATTTATTTTTATTACAAAGTCAGATATACAGAAAGGAGGAGAGAGAGAGGAAGATCTTCCATCTGATGATTCACTCCCCAAGTCTTCACAACAGCCAGTGCTGTGCTGATCCGAAGCCGGGAACCAGGAACCTCTTCCGGGTCTCCCACATGGGTGTAGGGTCCCAAAGCATTGGGCTGTCCTCGACTGCTTTCCCAGGCCACAAGCAGGGAGCTGGATGGGAAGTGGAGCTGCTGGGATTAGAACCGGCACCCATATGGGATCCCGGAACAATCAAGGTAAGGACTTTAGCCGCTAGGTCACCGCGCCAGGCTCTAAGGATTAGTTTTAAAAAATCATATAACAGTGACTGGGCCCGGCAGTGTGGCCTAGCAGCTAAAGTCCTCGCCTTGAACACGCCAGGATCCCATATGGGCGCCGGTTCTAATCCCGGCAGCCCCGCTTCCCATCCACCTCCCTGCTTATGGCCTTGGGACCCTGCACCCGTGTGGGAGAACTGGAGGAAGTTCCTGGCTTCAGATATTGGCACAACACTGCCCGTTGTGGTCTCTTGAGGAGTGAATCATCAGACGGAAGATCTTCCTCTCTGTAAATCTGACTTTGCGATAAAAAATAAGTAAATCTTAAAAAAAAAAAAACCTTTAACCCACATATTTGACCCTTTCATCTTCTGGCACCCCGACATCCACCCACCTCTTCCTGACCTCGTTGTCCCCCAGCGCGTCATGTCCTGGTCACAGTGACTTCACACAGGGCTCATTGTGGGTGTGGTTTACTGGTTCTTTATTCCATGTCAAAGTCAGTGCTTGTTTGACTCCTAAATGACTGTTCTCCCAAGGAGGTGTTGTGTCACTGGAGACAAAAGCAATCAATGGGCTCCTCAGCTATTGTTCATTGCTGGACAGAAAAGCAGGCTGGCTGGGCCAAGGTGCAGCTGGGCCAAGTGCACACCAGAGGGCACTGCAGAGGCTCTTTATTTGGAGTGCTGCAGGGCAAAGGTGCACTTCTTGTAGGTCGCGTACAGCAAGAGGATGGAGCGTAGCATCTGTTTACACATCGTCACCGTCATCTGAATCTGAGGCTCCTTCAGCCCAGTGGGCCACTGGTGCTCCCTGCTGATGATTTTGCAGAAGGCCGACTTGTCGGAAACTCTGAAGGTTCCAGTCCACTTTGGAGGTTGGGCCGTGATGACCCTGCCAAAGACAGAGTCCACTCCCCTGAGGCGGACAGGCTGGGGCTTCCTGACCAGTCCTTTCTTACAGTTCATCGTTCGGAGCTCTGACGTATGATGCGGTAACTTGGGACTCACCGTAGTTTCCAGGAATGGGCTGTCTAGGACCAGAGTGACCTCTTGAAAACACAGCTGCACTTCAAGGTCAGAAGGGGTGTGTGGGAAACAGGGGGAGGCCCTGAAGGGGTGCTTGGAGGAAGGTGTAGGTGTCGTATGCCGCAGCCATTGGAAGCTCTCGTCCAGTGGGGTCCATGGTGACCAGAGCTGGTATCCTGCCATTGACAGTCCTGCAGGAGAGGAATCAGAACACAGGGTTTGCTGGAGTGGCTGCCGAGAAGGAGGGCTTCAGCTGTTCCCAGCCACACAGACCCATCCTACCTCCTTATTACAGACTTGAACTGTAGATCCCAGGTTCAGGGCGTTAGTGTGTGTTAAGGGGGAGTAGTTGGGGATCTTAACAGGTATCAAGTATGGTGACTGCTGTACCTCACAAAGCTTCAACTTGGCCAAAAGCCTCTGCAGGTGGGTCTTAGTCGACTTGACAGGGGAAATGGGTTTGTCTAAAATGAACTAGGCAGGCCTGGCACAATAGCGTAGTGGTTTAAGTCCTCGCCTTGCACGTGCCGGGATCGCATATGGTCACCAGTTCTAATCCTGGCAACCCTGCTTCCCATCCACCTCCCTGCTTATGGCCTGGGAAGGCAGTCTAGGACAGACCAAAGCCTTGGGACCCAGCACCCGCGTGGGAGACCTGGAAGAGCTCCTGGCTCCTGGTTCCTGGCTTCGGATTGACTCAACTCTAGCCGTTGCGGCCGCTTGGGGAGTGAACCATCAGATGGAAGATTTTCCTCTCTGTATATCCACCTTTCCAATAAAAATAAATAAATCTTTAAAAAAAAATTTAAAAATTAACTAGGCACTTCCACCATGGGGACCTCTGCTGGCTCCAGACCTGCTAACAGCATAGTCTGCCCCTCCAGGATGGTAGCGGCTGCTGGATCCTCCCGTGAGGCCTCCTCGTGTGAGGTGAGCTGCTCAGCAGCGCCTTGTCTCACAGTGGTTCTCCCAGCATTCTCCCGCCGAAGCAGAAACAGACTGCTTGAGGTACTTGTGGAAGTGCAAACTGCTGTGCTTCTCCTGTGGCCTACAGCATCAGAAACTGGTGTGGGCCCAGCCGCCCTTCTCATGCCTGATCCATCTCATTTCCAACCCAGGGAGCGGCTCAGAGAGCCTGGTTGCTTCTGTGTCCTCAGAGTGAGTTACTCCAGGCAGAGGCCCCGGGGAGAAGGCAACTTGGAGGGGTGGCCATCCCAGAAGTGCCGGTGAGGGTTGTCTGTTTTTCTAAGGGAGAGCATCTGGGTGTGACCTTGATGGGTTGTCTTTGAAGATGGAGGATAAGGCTAGGGAATACTGCTAGCTCAACATTTAATTTAGACTTCTTTGAAATTACCAGAATGAAAGGGGCTTTGCTGAGTTCGGGCAAAGCTAATATGTGCCAAGTACCTGCTACCTGCCAGGTGTTAAGGGGCACAGCTGTTCTGCTCTCCTCTCTCACCTTGCCCACACCCCATCCAGGCATGGCCCTGGAAATGCTGTAAAAGGTTGAACTCTACCCTAGTTTGTAAAGTTTATTGTTTAAAAAGAACTGGTTGCGAGATCTCATACCTATGCCTGATGGTTATCACACAGGATATGTGTCAGGGTTCTGATCCACGCAGCCCAGCTACCTAGTGTTCAAATCCTGGCTGTTTCCTGGGAGGGGCTGTGCAAGCCTGGACCCATCTTGGCTGCAAGGACCCCCAGACCTGGGCGAGGCTGGGAAGGAGGAGAGCTTCAGCTACTCCCAGACAGTGATCAACAAAACGCTCAGTCCTTGAAGAGGTAAAAGGCTTCCTCTGTCCAGCTGAACCCAAGTAGGACCGGCGCAAGTCAACTGGGCTTCCCACCGAGGTCTGTCAACCCCTTCACCAGAGGCTTAAATAAAGATTGTTCGCCCCATCTCCACCACGCTGCCCTCTGCTCCCAGGTCCCCAGTAGAAAACACCTGCTTCTCTGAACAAACCGGCGTCCCTTCCATCCCATCTCTCGATTAACACCCCTCACCCAAGCGGAGAAAGGGCGGGACAATGGTGGAGTGCAGCTGAGACCCCGCGGGGGGAAGGGAGCTTGTCCGTACCGGGGCGGGGGCCCGGCAGCTCCGGCGGAGGCGCAGGAGGCGGCGGGAGCCGGGCCCAGTCCCACCATCGGCCCGGCGGCGGCTCACCTGCTGAACTCCGCGGTCCGCACGCACCAGAGTGGGGGCCCGCGACTCTGGGACGCATCTTTTCTCCGCGGGGCGCCTGGCAACCGCCTTTATGACCCAGGGCCACGGGGGAGCCTGAGACCTGGAAGAGGGGCGGGTCAGGCTCGAGGCACCACGTTGGGAGCCCCACTCTCCTCCCTTCCTTGCCACACCCGCAGCCGGTTCGAATCCCATCCTCACGCTTTCTGTCCCCTAGGTGGTGGAGGACAGGTTCCCAGCCGCAAGGCAGTGGTCAGAGCTGTGCAGCTTGGTTTGTGGCCCCAGCCCTGAAAGCAGGCTTTGGTGCAGAGTTTGCAGAGAACGGTCCATATCCACCCTTGACTCCCCCGACCAAAGCCCTCTGCTCTCTGTGACTACAGCACGAATTCCTACACCTGCTGTGGGCGGCTGCGAGGGCGGATCCTTCATCCCCAGTTCCAGGCTGTGTGCAGCCTGCGTCTGCAGCAGAGACAGCTGGGCAGGCTGCCTCCTTGTCTGCGTGGAATTGTGCAAGCCGAGTGCAGAAGGCACATCTGGCAGGACAGGTGCTCCTGATGGAGACAGACTGAGGAGGATGGGTTGGGGGGTCAGACCACCGTCCGGGGCTGCATCTCACACATTTAAAAAAAAAAAAAATCAGAAACCGGCGTTGAGAGGCGCATACTTAGCAATCCCCTCCCGTGTTCCACACCAAAGTCTCCTGATGGACAGTTGCCTGCTCAGGTCAGCCGGGGCTCAGGTGAGCAGGGTCTTGCTCTGAGGTGGAAGGCCCAGGTGGATCTCCCAGCTCAGGGCTTGGCATGGGCACTAGGGGAGTGGACCAGTAAGTATACAGGGGCGTCTGTGTTCCCAACTCTCAGAGGAAGAACCAACTCTCCTACAGTGGCTGCCAGAGGTTCTAAGGCGAGAGCTGTTTTCCCTGAAGGAAAACGGGCTGTGTGATGCCCTGTGACCCCACACAGGTGCTGGGAGGGTCAGCTGAGAATAAAACCATCTTTATAGGACTGGGCTGACTGCTTTCTTCCTAGCTACTGCTGGAAACAGTCTGACTCCTTCAGCCCTCTGTTTTTTGAAGCCAAAGGTATTTACTGCATACCACATTGAAAAGCCTCCCTGAAATGAAAATAAAATTGTGTATTATTCCACTGCCTTAGCAATTACCGTTTTGGCATTTGGGGTTCGGTCTTCCTATTGCCACCCTCCAGACACGATTTCAGCAGAGTTGCAATGATTAAAGAAAAATGTGTATTTTCTTTCTCAGGTTTTCATTCCTGTCTCGATGTTGCCAAAGTGCCAGTAATTAGCACTTAAAAGCTTGTGGTTTATATATATATATATGAAACAATATAAATATCTAAAAATATTTAATATATATTACCCCTAAACGACTGTCATTCAAGTGATGATTGTAATGAGGGTACTATATATATAATATATATATATACTTTCTTTTTACTTTTTTTTTTTATTACAAAGTCAGATATACAGAGAGGAGAGACAGAGAGGAAGATCTTCTGTCCAATGATTCGCTCCCCAAGTGAGCCGCAACGGGCCGGTACTGTGCCAATCCGGAGCCAGGAACCAGGAACCTCCTCCGGGTCTCCCACGCGGGTGCAGGGTCCCAAGGCTTTGGGCCATCCTCGACTGCTTTCCCAGGCAGGCAGGGAGCTGGATGGGAAGTGGAGCTGCCGGGATTAGAACTGGCGCCCATATGGGATCCTGGCGCGTTCAAGGCGAGGACTTTAGCTGCTAGGCCATGCCGCCGGGCCCATAATATATATATATACTTTTTAAATATTGCCTTAACTGTTTTAACCCTCAACTGGGGAGGTTCGGTGGTTGTAGCATGAACAGATAATGTTGCAGATAGCATCTTTCCTCAAGTGACTTATCTCCTTACTGAAAGATCAAAAGGTTTGAATTTGTTAACAGATCTAATCAATTTACAGATTTCCTTCTGAAAGGAAATTTGTCAGTCTACCAATTTCACCTCAGCCCCTCCATCACTAAAAAAGAAAGCTGTTTGATACACGCGCTGCGGTGTTACTGAAAAGTGCTTTAAAGACGACTGGCCGTCTTGAGGGTTAGCGCACTGTGCCCACCTCACAGCGGACCTGACAAAGCGGGCGTGGGCGGGCGGCGCGCGCAGGCGCACCACACATCTCCCCCGCAACCGCGGCATCTGTTTTCCGGGGCGTGGGAGCCGGGCGCAAACGCGGGCGGGGACCTGACGCTGCGCAGGCGCATCACGTTGCCCGAGCTTCCTTGCGTGCCCCGGGGCGGGTAGGGGCTGGAGGCGCAGGCGCATTGCCTCCCGGGGGGCGGGGCGGTCGCGGCGCCTGCGCTGTCAGTCTTCCTCAGGGCTGCCGCCATGGCGGGACAAGAGGATCCGGTGCAACGCGAGATTCACCAGGACTGGGCGAACCGGGAGTACATTGAGGTTATCACCAGCAGCATCAAGAAAATCGCGGACTTTCTCAACTCGTTCGGTCAGTGGGGGAGGAGGGAGGCCTCCGTGGACTGCCCCGAGCCCTCGGCCCTCGCCGGTTTGCGCTTCCTCCTCCAGGCCCCGCTTTCCCCCGTCCTCCCGGGACCCCGCGGCTGCGCTGGGCAGCCTTCACGGAGCTCTCCGGCCGCAGGGTGAGCTCACGGGCCTCGCGCGGTGTCCGCCTGCCGTGGGCTCTGTCCCGTGGCCGGGGCGGTGAAAGCTGGCCGGCTCCCTGGGTCCTCGGGGGATCGCACGAGACCCTTTGGCCTGCCCCGCGGGGTGTGCAGGTGACACGAGATTTCCTTTAGCTAATTCAGCGACTTTAAGTAGGGGAATCCGACTTGGGCATGTTATATATACATGCGTAAAGCAATGCAGAGTGAGGTCTTTTTTCCGGTTTTTTTTTTATATATATAATTAAGCATTTATTTATGTACTTGTTTGGGAGTAACAGTTACTAGAGAGGCAGATCTTCAGCCCGCTGGCTGACTCGCCCGGTGCCTGCCTCGGCTGGGGCTGGGCCAGGCAGAAGCCAGGAGCCTGCTGCTTCTTCCGGCTCTCCCACAGGGCTGAGGGACCCCAGCCCCGGGTTTCCCAGGTGCATCAGCAGGGAGCCGAGTGGAGGTGGTGCAGCTGGTCTCGAACTGTCGCTCTTCTGGGTTGCTGGTGGAGAATCGAGTCTGCACCAACAGGAGATTCGGCTCTCAGCAAGGCTGGCCCCAAAGGACACAGGAGGAGCCATTTCCTCACTCAGCAGCCCTGATGTGAACACAAGCGAGCAGCCAGAGCCCCCCCATCCTCTGATTCACTGCCTTGATGAGATGCTTCCAACAGGGCAGAGCAGGCGGAAAGCGAGTGCTGGGCACTCAGTGTGTGACCCCCACGAAGCTGCTCGAGTCTGCGGGGGGAACTGGAGCCGGAGGCAGAGGTGGGACTCAGGCCCAGCCCCTACTACGGGGTGCAGTATCTAGACCACCTCCTGTCCCCAGAAAGTTCTCATCTTGAAGGGGAGGGAGTGAACATGGGGACAGTGTGAACGAACTGTGGTTTTTGTGCTCTTCTATCCTGTGAGGTGTGGGGGTGTGTTCTGGCCAGGGACTGTGTGCATGAGGGGGAAAGAGTGTGTGTGTGTGTGTCCATGTCCCCACACTGCTTATGCGCATGTCATGTCACAGTGGTAGTAGGCAGGGTTGGTGACAAGTCACAGAGTTCATGTGTCCTGAGACTGAGGACTCCAAGCAAAGGAGTGTGGTGTATTGGGGAAAAAAGTGAATGGGTAAATCTGATTTGAGTGACTTGGAAACATTCTAGAAATACTGACCGACTTACTGCTCAGATCCTCTGGGTTTCCTCAAAAGCTTTAAATGTTCAGGGCAAATTGTTTCCCTATTCTCACAATGAATTCACCTCGGAGGAAAACCCGCTAAAAGTAACCGGAATATTCCATGCAGAGGAACCAGATGGACTGATGGAGGCTTTGGAGGAGCAGGGAGAAACTGTTGGAAGCTTTTAGGCAGCAGAATGAGAAGATTAGATTGATAGGGTTGATAGGTCTGTGGCATAGATGCATCCAGACTCCAAAGCGTTGGAAACAGTGAGCTGACCTGGGCTGCTCCTCCAGTGGGGACGCCGTGTGGTGCCTCTGTCCTCTCCTGTGGGTCTTGGTGGTGTGGTGACTTCACCTGGGCACTGGATGCTACTGGGAGACTGAGGCTCTGTGTCTGTCTTTGACCTGTCACACCCTGTGCACGGTAGTTGGGTCTACCCTCTGAGTCAGTGGAGGGCAAGCCGCTCCTTTGTGTTTTGGATTTCTGGTAGGAGCTGGACTGAGGAGCTGGAGGAGCCTAAAGATTTAGCTTCCCTTGGCTTACTGTCTTCCATTGAAGTGATTGTTTCAGCAGATGTTTGGTGTGGTTTCTGGAAATGGTAGAAAATAAAACATTTCCAAATAAGAAATAGCAGCATTACAATACAGGATTGTAGAAGTTAAGGTAGGGTGGGTGTTACGGCACCGTGGGTTAAGCCGCTGCTTGGGATGCCTGTCTTCTGTATCAGAATGCTGGTTTGAATCCTGGCTTCTTGGCCTCCGACGCAGCTTCCTGCTGATTCATCCTGGGAGGCGGTTGATGGTGACTCGAGGACTTGGGTCTCTGCCACCTGTTTTCCTGCTGGAGTTCCGGCTTGGGGAGGTCTGCAGTCATTTGGGAATGCATCAGTGAATAGAAGATTTTTTTCTGTATTCCTCTCTCCATCACTCTGCCTTTCAAAATCTTTTGGGGAGAAAAATCAAAGCAAATTGGTGTAGCCGTTTAGCATAGTGATTAATATGCCTGTTGGGACAAACTGCCATCCAGTATCAGAGGGCAAGTTTCTGCTGAATGTCCCAGCAAGTGGACTTAATGTTTAGGTGTGCTCAAGGAAAGTTCCTGAAAATGGACAGTGTCACAATGGGGAGTTTGGACGAAGACCAACACAGGCCAAGGAACCAGCTAGTGTTGAGAACAGCCTTGAGGCTGTGGCTTTCAGTGTGGACAATCCCGAATTTTCCGGCTTGATGCCCAGCGTGGCTTCGTCCTGTTTCTGTGGCAGCTGGAGCCCCTTGACCGCAGAGTTGGCAGGGGTTGAAGGGCAGCTGTTCCCCTGTGGCCCCAGCTGTGCAAAGGAGCCAGGGTCTGCCCATGTTGGAACACGCCTGAACATAATGCAGTGATAGCATCTCCACACAGGCCTCTCTGTACTGGGGGAATTTCTAAAAATAGACCCTCATAGATCACAGCTTTTTATTTTTGTACTTTCCCCCAGTTCTAAAGCTAATATGTGCAGAGAATTATGAGCAGGAAAAAAGGATAATGTGACTATTACAGAGAATTCGTTTTTGGTACTTTTTAAAAATTTTATTATGATACAATTGCTTTTTTTAAAAGATTTATTTATTTTTTATTACAAAGTCAGATATACATAGAGGAGAGACAGAGAGGAAGATCTTCCGTCGATGATTCACTCCCCAAGTGAGCACAATGGCCGGTTCTGCGCCGATCCAAAGCCGGGAACCAGGAACCTCTTCCAGGTCTCCCACATGGGTGCAGGGTCCCAAAGCTTTGGGCCGTCCTCAACTACCCTCCCAGGCCACAAGCAGGGAGCTGGATAGGAAGTGGAGCTGCCGGGATTAGAACTGGCGCCCATATGGGATTCCAGCGTGCTCAAGGCAAGGACTTTAGCTGCTAGGCCACGCTGCCGGGCCCCGTTTTTGGTACTTAATCAACAAGTAGAATGTGCTCATGGTATCATCTGTGTGTCAGATGCTGTGAGAATGAAGTAAGACTAGACATAGTACCCGCTCCTCAGAGAAAGGTGGGCTTTTGTTGGAGAAGTAAGTTTCACCTCCTTTTTAATTCCAGAAAAGGCAGCATTGGTTTTTGCAGTGTGAAGAGGAGATGTCTGCTCCGCGGTGTGTGTTGGCAGGCGAGGTGCATAGCAGATGGAACGGACTGCCCTGATGGGCCCGTGGAGCTCCCAGCTGCTGCCTGCTCTCCAGGGCTGTTGTGTTTGAACCAGTGCATAGTTAATGGATCTGAAATGAGGCCAAAGCTTCTAGAACTGAATGTTCCCTGCTTCTCAGCAGGGCTTATCCATATGGGCCAGTAGCGGGAAACTCCTACCCACCCACTGGTTCTCTCCAAACACCACAGTGGAGCTAGTAGTTGGGAATTCACTCCAGGTCATCCATATGGGTGGCAGGGTCCAGGGACTTGAGCCATACCGTGCCGCCTCCCAGGATCTGTCCGGAGCAAGGCTGGGCGTCAGGTAGTCAGGGTGTGGACACAGTTCTCTTAACCACTAAGCTGAATGCCTGCAGCCAGGGATCATTCCTGGAATCTGGTTGAGAACCAAATTGACAGAACCAAGCAGGCCTCCAGGAAGGCAGCCCCTCCTGCCGCCTCCCCCATCATTTTGGTGTGTCCTTTGTCGTGGGAGATGACAGGTTGTATGCGCTTATGTTCCTGGCGTTCCTGGAACGCCCACATCGTGTGCTCCTGAGCTTCCAGCAGCCAGCTAAGAAGACATCTGGAATAGCTGTGACAGAAAGAGGTCGCATGTCCGGAAAGCAGGATGCTAGATCTGTCAGAGAATGTGGTCTGGAAGGTAAGGAGGAAAACCAAGGCAGAGCTTCTGGAACAGGGTGTTAGAGTCAGTGGTGGTGGCTGTGGGGCAGGGGAGAAGCAGGATGGGATGGACATGTAACCAGTGAGGATGGTAGGACAACGTGCGTGCACGTGTAGAAGCCATTGAATTCTGTCACTTTATGTGGGTGACCACAAAGGTACGTAACTTGTATGTCAGTAAAGAGACTTTTAAAAGCATTACGGGGTGCAAGATTGGCCTGGCAGTTAAGGCCACGGGTTGTGAAGGGCATTTCTGAGTGGGAAGCACAGCCCTGAGGCCGCAGGCAGGGCCTCTGCGTCTGGGCCCCTGCCACCCACACGAGGCCTTGGTTAGAAGATGAGCTTAGGCCAGCTCCCCTGCCCATGGTAGTATTTTAGGAGGGAGCTCTTTCTCCCTGCCTTTCAAATAAAGAACAACGTTAATTTTTAAAGTAAAATCTGCTAGTGATGGAACAAACATACAATACAAATTACAATTCTGTGGCTTTGTGACATTTATGTTTTCCCCTGTGCCAGCCCCCAAGATAAATAAATCTTAGAGCTTCCATCCCCAAATGTCCACAACAGCTAGGGCCAGACCGCGCTGAGCCCAGAATTCCATCTGGATCTGTGGGTTTCAGGTTCCCAGGTGCAGCAGCAGGAGGCTGGATGAGGACTCAGGTTAGGGCTCTGAGAACGTGGTGGTCTTCCCAGGCGCTGGATAACCCACTGAGCCACGGGCCTCCCGGCTGTACCATGTTTTATCAACTTATTCCTGTAGTGATGGGCATTTGTTCTTTCAGCACTCTAAGTAACTATGGCAAGTATTCTTATTTATTTAGGGAGAGGGATGGCATTTGGCTAAGTTAAGCTGTCCCTTGAGATGGCCACATCCTGTACCAGGATGCCTGCTTTCAATTCAACTGTGACTGCTTATCCCAGAAAGGACAGGTGATAGATCCCTGCCACCTATGTGGGACACCTGGGTGGGGTTCAATGCTCTGGCCTCAGGCCTGGCCCAGCCTCGGCTGTTGCTAGCCCTTGGAAAGTGCTTCAAATAAAATCGAAGTAAATAAAGATAAATACTTATCTAAAGGGGGAACTGATAATCAGTGCAGATTTGCACATTGGAAATTCATGCATAAATGTTCAGGTATAAATCCAGAAGAGGGAGAATCCCAGCCGTCTGGGCAAGTCTCAGAGTGCAGGCGAACTGAGCCCAGACAAGAAGGTTGGACGGGACGAGGCACAAGTGAGGGGAGCTACATGCAGACTGGTCACGCCGGGTGCGGAGGCACTTGCAGAACAGCCAGGGGCGGGGTGAGAAGCAAAGTTGTTAACTAAGTGTTGGATCAGTGTGTGGGAGACTGTCTCAGAGTGGGTTTTCAGAATTTAAAAATAAAGCTGATTGGGAGATAGCTGAGTTGGTGATGGAGGAGTGGTGGGTGGTGATGACCAGGCTTAGGTGCCCTTTCCTCTGATGCTTGGGAGTAATTGGGGATAGAGTCGGGTAGTTTCTGCTGGAGAAGTTTGCGAAGGGAAGATGTTGACTGAGGCAGTGAAACAACATTGGAATTGAGGACCTAGTGTGAAGACTTTGTTGACTAATCCTCGCTTTACAAGTGCTTGTTGCCTGGGAAAGTAGTAGATGACGGCCCAAAGCCTTGGGACCCTGCACCCACATGGGAAGCCTGGAAGAAGCTCCTGGCTCCGTGTCAGCTCAGCTCTGGTTGTTGGCGGCCATTTGGGGAGATGAAAGATCTTTCTGTCTCTGCTTTCTGTAAATCTGCCTTTCCAATAAAAATAAATAGGTCTGTTTTTAAAAAAAAATAGATCAGTAAGAGCAGAGGAGGCTGTTTTTGAGCCCCGAGGGTGTTTCCCTGGGTGCCTGGTGTGCTCCTGGTCTCTGCAGGGGGTGCTGGGGCATGCTGAGCTCCTCCACAATGGTCAGCTCCCAGACTGCCCGGCCCCACCCCACCCCACCCCGCCCCACTGTCTTCTTAGCAGCCTCCCATCCCCCCACGCCAGTGATTTCCTTCCACCCTCCTTGCCTTCTAAAATCTGTAGGCTGCCTGTGAGAGCTGCTTTCTTTCTTTTCTTTTCTTTTCTTTTTTTAAGATTTCTTTTTATTTGAAAAGCAGATTTACAGAGAGAAGAGAGAAAGAAAGAGGAAGATCTTCAAGATCTTTACTCCCCAAGCGGCTGCAATAGCCAGACCTGAGCTGACCCGAAGCCAGGAGCCGGGAGCTTCTTTGAGTCTCCCACACAGATACAGGATCCCAAGCTTTGGGCCGTCCTCAGCTGTTTTCCCAGGCCACAAGCAGGGAGCTGGATGGGAAGTGGGGCTGCCGGGATTAGAACCGGTGCCCATATGGAATCCCAGCGTGCATGCAAAAGGACCTTAGCCACTACGCCACGCTCTGGGCCCGAGAGTTGCTTTCCTGTGGCTGCATCCACATGGATTCATTTGGTTACTGTGGGTAGGGAATCCAACCCTTACAGTCACTGGGCCTAGGCGAGGCTGTCTGCTCTACATGTCACTTGCTTTCCCTGCTCCCTGATGTCTGGTCGTTGTGAGGCTGCCAGGCAGCTGAGGACTGCTGCCAGCTCTGAGGGTGGCCTGGATCCTTCAGCCATAGCCCCTCTGCTATGAAAGCCAGCAATGACAGTTTGAGTCATTTTCACGCTTTTAATCTCCAACTCTGTCTCACCTTTGACCCACTTCCTGTGCTTTTCTGGTCAACATTTGTGACCTGATCAGACGGGACCCATCTGAATAAGTTAGGGTCTCGGGTCCTGGTCTTAGTGCTGTCTGCAATCATGCAGCCACACATACTGCTTCCTCACAGGTGCAGGCGAGCAGGGCTGGAGCATCTGGAGCCGTGAGTTGGGAACCTGCAGAGGCTCTCGGAGCCCTCTCTCCATATGTGTGTTCACAGGCACTGTGTGTGCGTAACGTTAACCCTGTGCACGTGTCTCCCTCCCCCAGATATGTCTTGTCGTTCCCGACTTGCCACACTAAATGAGAAGCTGACAGCACTGGAACGGAGGATAGAATACATAGAAGCACGGGTGAGTGTGGGGCAGGGCTGAGTCTGGGCGTCTTCCTACTCTTTCCCACTGTCTAGGAGTTGAAGTGGGACTTGTCAGCCCCTCCGTGGTTTTGAGTCTCTAAATGTCGGTTTTCCCCTGACAGGTGACTAAAGGTGAGACGCTCACCTAGAACCTTGCTGCGCTGCTGCTGGGAAGTTGCTTCGCAGAGCGCAGGCCACATGGGAAAGGCCCCAGCAGCCTCAGCACCTTCATCTCCTTAAACAGCAACGGGGCTTTCTCTTGTTTTTCTGTTTTCAAAAGTGTGCCCGCGGGCCTTGCCATGTGCATCCGGGCGTGTGGAGTGGCATGTGGGGAGAAGCCCAGGGCACGCTGGCGACAGCAGCAGCGTCTACCTTCCCTGTCACACTTTGTGGGGCTACATGTCAGTGTTGGGAAGCTGCCAGAGCCCAAAGCCTGGGGCCCTGTGTCCAGGCCCTGCCCACTTCTCCCCTTCTTCTCAGACTTTATCACAGCCCTCAGGGCCTCTGCACTGCTCCTGTCAACAGTCTCTGTCTCCTGCATGCCCGGATGGACGGTGCGGGCAGTCCTGGCTGAGACTGCCCCCGCCTTGGCAGTGCTGTCGCCAGCTACCAGTTCCTTCTTGTTGGGGGAGGTCAAGGCCAGGCCTCCACTGGGCTCGAAAGGACGTTCTCAGAGTTCTCTTTCTGTCACGTGGGGCGCCTTTTCCTCTCATGTTTCCTTAATAAACTCCTCAAGTTGATCTGCTTGCTGTGAGTGCGGCGGGGAGAGGAGCTGGAGCGGGCTGACGTGATCTGAGGAGTGATTGATCCACATCAAACCTGCCAAGGCGCTGCTTCACTCCTGGCAGAGCTGAGTCATCCTGGGACCAGGCGGCGCTCAGCAGGCAGGACGGGACTTGCTCTGAGGTCCCACCTGCTGCTTAGCACCTGGAAACTCCATCGTACACACCACTGAACCACGGTGCAAGGCGGAAATGTTCCAGGTCTCCTTCCTGTGGAAACCAGACACTGCAGCCTGTAGGAGTAAAGCTTTTGCCCCTGGTTTTCAGACGTGACGACATCTGTGCCGGGCTTTGTAAAGGCCCATCCCCATGTGGAAGCTCCATTTTGCTCACATAGGATTCATTCTGCCTTGAGCATGCTGGTTTCCTCTGTTCAGATCTTACTAGCCACAGACTTCCCCACAAGTTCCTGAGTGTGTTGTTCAGTAGTTCCTTTTGTTCTCAGTTCCTCCTGTCCAGGCATGGAACAAGGTTTCTTCTGGCCAGAGTCGGTCTCTGAGTAGGAGTTTGTTGCCTGTCTTACCCCGAGGGCCACAAAGGCTTGTGACCCAGCGAGTCCTGGCTGGACTGGTGGAGCTCTGGCTGCTCTGCCTGCTCACCTTACACCTTAGGGAGGACACTGTCAGTAGTGCGGGTGGGCCTGCTAATCCCCAGATCCAGCTGCTCTGGATGCCACGGGCTGGCCGTACAGTGGAAAATTCTGAAAAATCTGACTTGAAGTGCATTAAAACTGGTGTAGGTAATTAACTTCAAACTGTGTGGGAAATGCATGTAAGATAACTTTCCTGTTCGGAACTGATCCCACCCCCAGAACAGTTCTTACAGTGCAGGCAGTACATAACCCCCAGTGCAAGGCACATTGGTTCCAAACTTGGTGGATAAGGGATATTTCCCAGTACATTTACTTAAAGAACAGGACTTTTTTGTTTTAAAGATTTATTTGTATTAGAAAGTCAGATACACAGAGAGGAGGAAACAGGAAAATCTTCCATCTGTTGATTCACTCTGCAAGCAGCTGCAATAGCTGGAGCCGTTCTGATCTGAAGCCAAGAGCCCAGGGCCTCTTTTGGTTCTCCCAGGCAGCCGCAGGGTCCAAAGGCTTTGGGTTGTCCTCCACTGCTTTCCCAGGCCACAAGCAGGGAGCTGGATGGGAAGTGGAGATGCTGGGATTAGAACCGGCGACCACATGGGTTCCCAGCACTTGCAAGGTGAGGACTTTAGCCACTAGGCCACAGTGCTGGGCCCAATGTATTCTGCCTCGGACTAGAAGGAGGCAGTGTGACAGTCCCCAGGTTTTCTGAACTGAATGCCCCTCACCACCACAAGGAAGAATGCAATGGAGTTCTCTCCTTGGGATGGATCAGGCCAAGTGGCCCACGTCTGCCTTCCCTTCCTGGGAAACTTTCAGTGTTGGCTGGGCTGTTACTTGAAAGGCAGAGACAGAAACACATTTTTCTGTCCATTTCACACCCCAAATGCCCACAGTGGCTGGGGCTGGGCCAGGCTGAGGAGAGTGGGAAGTCTGAAACTCCATCTGGGGGAATCTCCCCCGTGGGGGGCAAGGACTGGGGCACCTGGGCCTGCAGTGCAGGTTAACAGCAGCTGCAGAGGAAGTGGCCTTTTAACCCTTGCCACCCCCAAAGTGTCTGAATCAACTATGTGCAGTGCAGTTCTATATGCCTGTTGGGAGATATCAAAGGACCCCACCCTGCCTCGTCTCCTTTAAGCCTCCTGTGATCTGATTTAGCTTGCTTGGGGCAGCATTAATGTGTCACGCCACAGTGCCAGCTGCAGCAGGTGCAGTCTGATGCCAGGATGCGTCTTGGCATTTTTTCTATCCAATGGTTCACCTCCTAAATGCCTGCAGAGCAGCTGGAGCTTACCTGGACTGATCTAAGAACTTAATGCATCAGCTGCTGCCTGCCAGGGTGCACACTGGCAGGAAGCTGGATTGGAAGCTCAGGAGGTGGTACTTAAAGAAGCCACTTGCCCTATTCATCCACCTTAAAAAGTAACATGTTTGGGCCCAGCGTGATAGTACAGAGGTTAAGGTCCTCGCCTTGCACGCACCAGGATCCCATATGAGCGCCGGTTCTAATCCCGGCGGCCCTACTTCCCATCCAGCTCCCTGCTTGTGGCCTGGGAAAGCAGTGGAGTACAGCCCAAATCCTTGGGACCCTGCACCCGTGTGGGAGACTAGAAGAGCTCCTGGCTTTGGATTGGCTCAGCACCGGCCTTTGCGCTCACTTGGGGAGTGAACCATCAGACGGAAGATCTTCCTCTCTGTCTCTCCTCTCTGTATATCTGCCTTTCCAGTAAAAACAAATAAATCTTTTTTTTTTTTAAAGTAACATGCTCTGAGGCCTGGTGCAGTAGCCTAGCGGCTAAAGACGTTGCCTTGCACTGGCTGGGATCCCATACGTGCATCGGTTCTAATCCCAGCCACCCTGCTTCCCATTCAGCTCGCTGTTTGTGGCCTGGGAAAGCAGCCTTGGGACACTGCACCCATGTGGGAGACCCAGAAGAAGCTCCGTGCTTCAGATAAGCTCAGCTGTGGCACATGTGACCACTTGGAGTGAATCATCAGATGGAAGATTTTCCTGTGTATCTGTGTATCTATGTTAGCAGCAAATGGGAGATGTGGAAGAAGCTCCACGCTCCTGGCTTTGGACCAGCCCAGCTCGGGCTGTAAATGGCCATGTGGGGATTTTTCTCTTGTCCTGTCACTGCCTTTCCAAAATAAATAAATAAATAAATAAAATTAAAGTAACATGGTCCAGTTTAACAAATGAGAAATATATCAGTCAGCTTGGCATTGACAAACATCTATCCAGAAAGTACTCAGCAGTTGAGTACATAGCGTGTGAAGCACCAGTCTTGATGGGAACAGAAACAGGTTGTTCTGGGTTTTACAGCACGGTCAGGGCTCGGCAACCCCAGAATGACATTTGAGGGAAATACCAGGAAAGCAAACGGCAGGAGCAATGCAGATGTAGGACAAAATTGTGTGCAGAAGGCAAGCTTTTTTTCTTTTTATTTGAAATGTCACTACATGGAAACAGACCAATATTTTTCGGCCTTAAACCTTGGTCTGGGTAAGTAAAGAAATAACAGGACCCGGAGCGGTGGCCTAGTGGCTAAAGTCCTCTTCTTGAACGCGCCGGGATCCCATATGGTCACCGGTTCTGGTCACAGTGGCTCCACCTCCCATCCAGCTCCCTGCTTGTGGCCTGGGAAAGCAGTCGAGGACAGCCCAAAGCCTTGGGACCGTGCACCCGCTTGGGAGACCTGGCTCCTGGCTTCCGATCAGCTCAGCACCGGCCTTTGCAGTCACTTAGGGAGTGAACCATCAGATGGAAGATCTTCCTCTCTGTGTCTCCTCCTCTCTGTATATCTGACTTTGCGATAAAAGTAAAATAAATATTAAAAAAATTTTATCGGAAAGTCAGATATACAGAGAGAACGATCTTCCCTCTGTTGGTTCACTCCCCAAGCAGCCGCAACGGCTGGAGCTGAACCAATACCAAGACAGACTTCTGCTGAATCTCCCATGTGGGTGCAGGGTCCAAAGGCTTTGGGCCGTCCTCGACTGACTGCTTTCCCAGGCCATAAGCAGGCAGCTGGATGGGAAGCAGGGCTGCCGGAATTAGAACTGGTCCCACATGAGATCCCGGTGTGTTCAAGGCGAGGACTTAAGCCGTTAGGCACAGCGCCGTGCCCAAAAATAAAATCTTAAAAAAAAAAAAAAAGAACCGGCTTGGGATGCCAAGTCGCCTCCTGTCGCAGCAGCCTTTGGACATCACTTTGGGACAGACAGAGAGTGCTGGTTTGACTTCCAGCTCCTGGTTTTGGGGTGTTCCAGTCCCAGCTCCTGCAGGCTCTTGGAGAGTGAACCAGCTGAGGGAAGCTCGCTCGCTCTCTGCGTTACAAAACAGGCACTTCCAAAGAAATACGTGACAAGGGTCTGGCTGCCCTTGCTCCCTCGTGAGCTCCTGGGCTCGGCAAGTGGAGTGTTCCGTTCCCTGCCTCGCAAACAATTAGATAAAACTCGGGCTTGGCAGCGTGGCCTGGTGGCTAAGGTCCTCGCCTTGATCCCCTATGGCCGCTGGTTCTAATCCCGACAGCTCCATTTCCTCTCTATCTCTCCTCCTCTCAGTATATCTGACTTTGTAATAAAAAGAAAATAAATCTTTTTTTTTTTTTTTTTTTAAACTAAGCTTGTGGAACTGTGCTCGAGCGCGTGAACCCACTGCCCGCGCACGGACTTCGCTGGGAAGGACGTTTGTACATTTCTTTTTGTGACCCGAAACAAAGGCCAAACCTCGGATAGTAAGAGTGACTTGGCGGACAGCACGACATGTAAGATCGTAAAGAGGCGCGGGGTTCCGAGACCATCCCACACGCGGCACGGTCCCTAAACCCCAACAGCACCGGCAGCTGGCTTCCGCCTCCGCACGTCCCGCCGCCGGGGATCCGTCTGCGCACGCGCGAAGGCTAGCAACGCACGCCTATTGCACCTCGGCGGCCCGGGAGTGCGCACGCACGCTCTCCCCGGCGTCCCGCGCGACCAGGCCTGGCTTCCGGGTTCCGGGCTTGCTTGTCCGGAAGAGGCCGGGGCGGCAGCGCTGCGGCAGGGACGGCGGGATGGAGATCGACCAGCCGCTGCCCGTGCTGCGCTCGGTGAACACGCGCGAGCCATCGCAGGTCATCTTCTGCAACCGCAGCCCGCGCGTCGTGCTGCCCCTGTGGCTCAACTTCCACGGCGAGCCGCAGCCCTACCCCCCGATGCAGCCGGGCACGGGCCGCCGAATGCACAGCTACCGGGGTACGGGCTGGGTCGCTGGGGGGCTGTGCGCCTTCCCGGCGTGCGCGAGCCGGGGCAGCGGCTTCGGGAGGCGGGGGACCCCGTGGGCGGCACGGGAGGCTGTTCCCCGGCGGGCCGGCCCGCCCTCGCGCTGGGTCTGCGCTGGCCCCGCGGAGCGGCCCGCCGGGCGTGCACGGCCGACCTGCGAGGGCGAGGTGTCGGGGCTCGGGGACGTTTGCGCCGCCTCTCAGACCTGGACCCCGAGCCTGTGCCGTTCCACGAGCACGACGTAGCCTTCGAAATGGTTACATTGTTAAATTTTGTGTTTTGCCTCAATTACAAAATGTATGTAATCAGCTTGTTGGGCATTTTCTGCCCAGGATGCCTGCTCAGTTTATTGTGAGGCCTTTGTCTTAGTAGACTCTTAGGCCAGGGGCTGGGGTTGCCTCCTGAGCAGTGGGTTTGTTTTTAATTTCGGGGATGATTTGCACCGCCCCCTGCATGCAGAGCTGCCTGGCTCTTGGGGTTCGTTTTGTCTGTGCCCAGTGCATCCTTTTCTGTTTGGTTTCTGTGTGTCAGTGTAACTAAGGTAGCTCCTTGCTGGTGTTTTTGTTTTGCACTTCTCCCTCTTACTTATTTCTTTGAGTTATGGAGGGTAAATGGGACAGGGCCACGAGAGACTTTCCATCTGGTGATTTACTGCCCAAATGGCTGTGCTGGCCAGGGCCAGCTAGTGTAAAGCCAGCTTCTTCCACGTCTCCCACAGGCTCTGATAGGGTTACAGGGGCCCATGGCTCAGGGCCATCCCACACAACCTTCGCAGGCCTCAGCAAGGGTCTGGAGCAGGGCTGGGAGTGGCACCCACAGGGGATGCTGGCGTGGCAGGCGGTGGCCTTGCTTGCAGCACCGCCGTGCAGGGCCATGCATGTGAGATCTGTGTTAGCGGTTTGCGTGTTTGGTGTGATTTGCAGTCCTGGATTCCTGGACCTGCCTTTCCTACTTTGGCAGTTCATTTGCGGCCGCAGGCGCGTGCTGTCCATCTCCCTTGCTTCCACAGACCTGTGCTGTGTGCACTGAATGGGCTCATTGCGCTGGACCACAGGTGCCTGTCTGACCATGTGGCTCCTTCATAGCCTCTGCTTGTCCCCTAGGTCACCTGTGGCTCTTCAGAGATGCGGGTACACAGGATGGGCTTCTGGTGAACCAGACTGAGCTGTTTGTGCCAACTCTCAATGTTGACGGACAGCCCATTTTTGCCAACATCACACTGCCAGGTATCACTATTCAGTCTTTTTTCTTTTCTGTTTTTTTTTTTTTTTTTTTTAAGATTTACGTATTTGAAATCAGAATAAGTAGATGTGGGGGATGGAGAAATGGAGGTCTTCTGTCTACTGGCTTACTCGCCAAAGGGTGGCAGCAGCTGGGTCTGGGCCAGGCTGAAGCCGGAAGCCGGAAGCCGGTCGCCATATCAAGATTTCCCATGTGTGGCAGGAGGTAGCTGCTGCCCTCCCAGGTGCACCAGCAGGAAGCTGGATCGGAAATGGAGTAGCCAGGACTCCAATCACCACTTTGAAACGGGCATCACTGCCTCACAGTGCTGGTCCCTACTTCCGTATTACTTTTTAAAAAGATGAGATTGCTTGTAACATGTAAAAGATGCAAGACCTTGTTTACTGATCTGCCTGATGCTAGACCGGGTACCCAGTACGTTTGTATCTTGTTCTTCAAAATAAAATGTCATTTTTGTTTGTGCGTTCTGTATTGAGCAGAGACGGCATGGTGTCTCTGAAGCCCTTCGGCCTGTTAAGAGATGCTCTGAATTCTAACATATCTGCTGGTAGAGCTGTCATTGTCTTAGATTTCCCTGGCCTTCTGGGAGAATTATGTATGGGGTCCCTGAGGACCAAGACATAGAGAATGAGCTATCAAGCCTTTCTTGAAGCTGACCTCTGGTTGTGGCACGAGCGGTCAGCCCGTCTCGAGGCTCAAACCTAGAATTGGCCACGCCACTTCATCCACACTCATAGGACAGCTCAGCCCATTCCAAAGCTGTGGATACTGGGGAGCAGTGTGGAGAGCCCCAGTGTGGCCCGCAGGAGGCACGCTGGCTGGCTGGCAGTCCATTCCTGGTGGGCGTGGTTGCCTGGAGGCCCCATCAGCTCTGAGGGTTTGCTGTTCTGCCCTTGCAGTGTACTCGCTCAAAGAACGATGCCTCCAGGTGATCCGCAGCCTGGTCAAGCCCGAGAACTACCGGAGACTGGACATTGTGAGGTCGCTCTACGAAGATCTGGAAGACCGCCCGGATGTGCGGAAGGACCTGGCGCGTCTGAGCCAGGAGCACTTTACAAACCAAAATGCTGAGAATGGCAGCTGAACTTCACACCGCCATGGGCTGTGGGTGGTATGCCCTGTGGCCTCCCAGGGCTTAGACACCACCTGTGCTGGGCATTGGTGGAGCTGCCTGCACTTGCTGGCACCATCAGAGGAGGAAGTTGTTGCCTCCTTTGACTCACCTTGTGCCTAGGAAACTGGAGAAGAGGCCTGCCTCCTTCCCTCTGGAGCCGGGGGCCTCCCTGGTTCTGAAGGTTTTGCAGGTGGGCATACCTGGGTTCCTGACGGCTTCCGTGTTTCTCCTTGGCAGGATCCGGTTGACATTTTCCTGCTCAGGAGGACAGGTCCAGGCATCCTGGCCGCTGCTTGCGAGTACGGAGTCACCGTTCCCCAGGCACCTCCTGGTTTGTGAGTGGCTGTAGTCCTGCCTTGCAGTCCGCTCTTAGGCTTACTAATTCCAGTTTAATACTTAGCAACATACTTCTAGGTTTTTTTTAATAAGAAGTTTTTTAATTCCTCAGCAGAGAAAAACTGGGAAAAGAGCAGAGGGATCATTGAAGACATAAATATTAATTCAGTAAACAAAAAACATGATTATTTGGAGCTGTTTCAGCCTTTTTTTTTTTTTTCCCAGGATATGCCTTTGTTTCTTACACAGTTGAAATAACACTCTAGCTGGTCTTCTGTCCTTCCTCGTTGGGTCTTGTGTCTGTGCTCTGGGGGTACCAGCCTGGGCCTCCTGTTCTGAGTAGGGTTGGGTGTTTCTTGCTGTCATGGTGTCTTGAGGCAGAGCTCCCAGGCTGTCACGCCCAGGTGGTGGGGATGCAAGACACACCTGTTTCCTGGTCCTCTTTTCCCTCCGCCTTCGTCACAGTCCCTTTGAACAAACAGTAAATATGGTGTGACTTTTTTTCCAAATTCATCTTGGCATGCCGTGGTGGCTGTCTTTCAGTGACACAATTCAGTGTTGAGTGTGTTGCGTGCTCTAGATGGGCCGGCCTAGGCTCAGCAGGCAGTGCAGGCCCTGGAGCTGGAGCAGTTCCTTGTTGCTTTCCTCTTAGCTCCAGAGAAGAGATTGCAGGGTGTGTGTGTCTGTGTAAACCTGAGGACCTGCGGTAGGAGCAGTGTCCGTTTTCCCTTGGAATCAGTGAGTGTGTTAAATGCATTGTCGTTAAGACACTCATGTTTCTTTGAATGACACTATTTAATACATCCACTGGAGGTGGGTGAAGGAACCTCAGTGTGCTGTGCTGTACCCAGGCTCTTCTCTGGATGCCGTTCCTTGGGGTGAGTGGCGGGGTAGAAGCTTCAGATACATGCAGCCCACCATGATCCGAGTCCTTTTTCTTTCCAACCCTAGAAGTCTTCTGTTTAACACTGCTTCCGGCTTCAGTTCTCTTATGGCAGTGAAAAATATCTGAATAAAATGTAAGAAATGGGCCCGACAGCGTGGCCTAGTGGCTAAAGTCATTGCCTTGAACGCGCTGGGATCCCATATGGGCGCCAGTTCTAATCCCAGCAGCTCCACTTCCCATCCAGTTCCCTGCTTGTGGCCTGGGAAGGTAGTCGAGGACGGCCCAATGCTTTGGGACCCTGCACCCGTGTGGGAGACCTGGAGGAAGTTCCTAGCTCCTGGCTTCCGATCAGCTCAGCACCGGCCGTTGTGCTCACTTGGGGAGTGAATAATAAGACAAAAGATCTTTCTGTCTCTCCTCCTCTCTGTATATCTGACTTTGTAGTAAAAATAAAAAAATCTTTTTAAAAAAATGTAAGAAAAATACAAGTACTGTGGAAGTGTTAACAACGGGCTGACATGGTGGCCTAGCGGCTAAAGTACTTCCTTGAATGCACCGGGATCCCATGTGGGGGTTGGTTCTAGATCAGGCGGCCCTGCTTCCCATCCAGCTCCCTGCCTATGGCCTGGGAAAGCAGTCAAGGACGGCCCAAAGCCTTGGGACCCTACAGCCATGTGGGAGACCTGGAGGAGGCTCCTGGATCATGGCTTTGGATTGGTTCAGCTCGCTTTTGCGGTCACTTGGGGGGTGGTTCAGCGGGCAGAGGATCTTCCTCTTTATCTCTCCTCCTCTCTGTATGTCTGACTTTGCAATAAAAATACACAAATCTTAAAGTGGGGTGGGGCAGCGTGATGACTCAGGCTAAAGTCCTCACCTTGTTTGTGCTGGGATCCCATATGAGCTGAGGTTCATGTCCCAGAGGCCCTACTCCCTGTCTAGGTCCCTGCTTGTGGCCTGGTAAAGCAGTTGAGGATGGCCCAAATCTTTGGGACCCTACACCTGTGTGGAAGACATGGAAGAGGCTCTTGGCTTCTGGCTTCGGATCAGCGCAGCTCCGGCCATTGTGGCAGTGTAGGGAGTGAATTAACGAATGAGAGATTTTCCTCTCTCCTTCTCTCTGTATCTTTGACTTTGTAAATAAATAAATGAATCTTTATTGAAAAGAAAAAGTGGGCCCAGCGCTATAGCATAACGGTTAAGGTCTTCATCTTGAACGCCCCGGGATCCCATATGGGCGCCAGGTCTAATCCCGGCAGCTCCACTTCCCATCCAGCTCCCTGCTTGTGGCCTGGGAAAGCAGTCGAGGACGACCTAAGGCCTTGGGACCCTGCACCCGTGTAGGAGACGCAGGAAAGTTCCTGGCTCCTTGGTTCTAATTGGCGCAACACCGGCCGTTGCGGCCACTTGGAGAGTGAATCATCGGATGGAAGATCTTGCTGTCTGTTTCTCCTCCTCTGTACATCTGCCTTTGCAATAAAAAAATAAATCTTAAAAAAAAAAAAGTGTTAAGAAAAAAAGTATTCGTGTCGGGAACAGTATCTTTGAAGGAAACTATCAGAAAAGGTAAGGGGGTGAGTTCCACGCAGTTACCTCGGAATGCTGGTGCATTTCACAGGAATCCCTGGGCTGTGTAAATGTCCTCAGGTATCTCTGTGACCCTGCCTCTGCTGCTGACCTGGACAAAACATGTTCCTGTGCAATGCACAGACCCGCTAGTCCGAGGGCAGATCATAGAGAAATTGGTCCTCGTGTGGGGGCGGGGTTCAGATCCACAAAGAAGGTGCAGAACTTGTTTCTGAGTTGGAATCTGGGACCTTGAGGCAGTAAAGTCAGAGGGTGCCCTTCCTGTGGGTCAGGGTGGAAAGACTGGGAGGTGGATATTCCAGCTGGGCAGGTGTAGGGTCCCAGAAAGTTCATCAGACGGAGCGAAGGTGACAAAAAGGCCCAGCAGTCCTGCAAGAGCTTCTGGAAATAAACTCAGAGGTGGAGGAGGGGAAGGGAGGAGTCTTGTCACTGGGCAGCGGGTGGTGTGATTGGGAGGGGACCACCTGAGACAACAGGGAAGTTGTTGGTTCCAGAACCTTTGAGAACTCAGTTGTAGTGCCCAGAACTCAGAGGCAGCACATGGCAATGCCCCGTGGGGGTTGTTCCTGAAGTGGGAGGAGTCCGAGCAGTCTGGTGTGCCTATGGGTTTTCCCAGTCTGCATCATGCTTTTCCTTGGCATGCGTTACCACTGCTTCCCATAGATGCACACAGCACATCCTTCTGGAAGAGACCCCAGTGCTCGAGGTGCTCACTGATGGGAGATGGGCTCAGTGAGGTGTGGTGTTGCTGAGTAATTGTGCAGGCCAGCACAGGGGCTGGCGTGGTCAGTAGCATAAGCTGCCGCCATGCCAGATCCCGTATCGGTGCCAGTCCAAGTCTTGGCTGCTCTGCTTCCTATCCAGCTCCCTGCTAATACGCCCGGGAAGGAGGTGAGAGATGGACTCAGTACTGGGATCCCTTGACATCTAGGTGAGAGACCAGAGGGCTCCTGGCTCCTGCCTTTGGCCTGGTGAGTCATTTCAGAAGTCATTTCTATCTGCTTCTTGCTCTCCGGTTCTGCCTTTCAAATGAATCTTCCAAATAAAGCACAACCAGAGACCTGCTGACCCAAGAGCGAGTGCGGAGAACTGGCTGGGCAGCACAGTGCACGAGTGTGAGTGACGTGAATCCTGCACCCTCCACCAGCTGCTACTGCCAATGCAGGAAGTACAGGGATGAACCAAACAGGACCACTTCCTGTCTGCATACGCACTGTGGTGGGGCATGGTCAACAAGAAAGTGATGTAAGTACAGCATGCATCCAACTCGAGGTGTAGTCAAGTTGGTGACAGCTGATACTTCAGAAGTGGCATCTCCTAGTGTTCTAAGGTGGGGTTTCACCTGGGACTGTGGGATGGAGAGCCAGGATGGGATGTGCCAGGGACACACATCCTCCCTCTCCTTGTGAGTGAACTGGGCTCCCCAGGGACCTGAGTTGGCATTTTTAACAGCAGAGTAGCAGCACAACGCACTTCACTGGTTCTTGGATTTGTAACTGAGAAATGACGGAACAGTCTTAAAAATTTATTTGAAAGGTATAGTTAGAAGCGAGATCTTCCATCCACTGGTTAACTTGCCAATTGGCTATAACAGCCAAAGCTGAGTAGGTCTGAAGCCAGGGTCCTCCTCTGGGTCTGCTACATGGGTACAGGGTCCTAACACCCTTAGCCATCCTCCACTGTCTTCCCAGGCCACAAGCAGGGAGACGGATGGGAAGTGGAGCAGCCAGGACATGAACTGGCACTCATGGGATGCCATTGCTTTCAGGGAGAGGATTAGCCAATTGAGCCATCACATTGGGCCCCCTCAGGTTCGTTTTCCATTTGCTAGTTGATAGCAACAGTCTGGTTATAAGTGTTTACTCCCATCTGCATCTACACTGCTCCATCAATACATATTTAAATGGGTATGTAGGAGGACATTGTGACCGTAGAAGGTCAGTGAGCACAGGATTACAGTTGGTTGGATAATATTTGGAGGAGAATAACCAAATGGCTACCTTTTGTATACCTTATTGGATATCATTTGCATAAGAACAGTTGAGTGGACAGTATGTATATGAGAACACCTGGTAGAATATACAAGACAAAAGAGTTCCAAACAAAAGTATTGATGGTTTTGTTGATGAGTTCAATACTTCCTCCCTTATCCTGTATGGCCCTCAGTGTATAAAGTTTGATGCCACTAATAAACTACGGCTTTTGACCATCAGTCAGGGTCCACGCGTGTTATTATCGGCTCCGTGCACAAAGTCCATCGCTGTGGGACAGCGACATGGGTATAGATAAAAATCTGTGGGAGATATGGGTAGTAATATTATCAATAATCTTAATTATATCCTTAAGATTACTACACTTTTATCTGAGGTTGATGACCCAGAAATAACTATAATAATAGATCTTTTATGTAAATTATGCTGTGACTTAATAATGGATATAGTATGTATGTTGGAGCTTTTGAACAGAGGTGACTCCATCTTCCTAAGCTACTGGTGAAATGGGGCCATCTCTCCTATCACTCCTGTCAAGAAACCCCAATGTACATAAGCATGTCATAAAAAACAAGTTATGGTAAAAATGATAGAAGAAAATGTGTCTTGATAAATATATAAAAAAACATGGTTTGCAGAGCTAAGAGAAGCAAGTGTTATTGATAAGTTATAACCAATTGGAAAAAAGTAAACATGTTTGTGAAGTGAAAGTAACCAATGAAAATATATTGTAAACATGTAATAACCAATCAAAATGTTGTAACAAACTGCTTGCTTGACCCACTAAATTGTATATAAACCCATGTCTTGGTCCCAGTCACCGAAGCCAGCAGGCTCCCACTTGACCGGAGCCAAACCTCTTGGGCTTCCACCCCAAGCCAGTAAGCTCCCACGAGACCGGAGCCAAGGGCCCAGCAGGTTCCCACTAGGCCGGAACCAAAGCCCAGCAGACTTCCACGAGGCCTAAGTCAAGGGCGCTCTCGGTGGCTTCCCCCGTCCTGTTTGGTGTGTGCTCGCTTGAATAAACGCTTGATTGCAATAAACGCTTGATCCATCTCTCGACTCGTGGCGTTTGTTCGAGTAACCAGGCTCGGTGTTCGCGACACTAGTCAGCTCCCTAAACACCTCAACAGTCCAGCCTGGACCAGGCAGAAGCCAGGAACCCCCATGTGGGTGACAGGAACCAAGTACTTTACACTGCCCACTGCTTGGCAGCAGGTGGAAGCTGGAAGCTGGTGGCTGGATCCGACACACCCGGGCAGATGGGATGCGAGCGAGTCCCAGATGGCGGGACTGCAGTGCTGCCTCCCACTCACGACTTGATGACACCACCACGTGACTTATTTAGGGTATTTCTTGTCAGTCCCGGTTCCTGCCCTATCCTGTTATCTGCTCCTTCAAGTGTGTCTGGCTCATGGCAGGTGATTCACAGCGTATCTGAGGAATGCACGTGTGTGAGGCCTAACGCATGTTCCTATGTCTCCAAAGGGCCAGCCGGGCAGAATCCCGTGGCTCAACCTCTGGGGGTGGTAGTGGCCTCTGCGCTGACCCTGCCCGGGTTAGGCTCCGCCCCAGGTGCAGGTCCCGCCCAGGTCCCGCCCCCTCGGGCCAGGCTACAAGCCCCGCCCCTCCCAGAGGCAGGGCCCGCCCCCTCTGGCCCAGCTGAAGCCCCGCCCCCTCGCCTCCTCTCGGAGCCCGACCGGCTTGCCCGGCAGTCCGCTGAATGTTCTCGGCTCGGATGTCCGCGGTCGCGTCCAGCGCCATGTCCTGCTACATCTACCAGCTGCCCGCCTGGGTGCTGGACGACCTGTGCCGCAACATGGATACGCTCAACGAGTGGGACTGGATGCAGTTCGGTGAGCAGGGCCCGGCGGTGTGGCGGCGGGGGCCGGGCGGGCGGGCGGGGGTCGGCGCCGACGTCCGGAGCCCCGGTTCCCAGCGCGGGCCGACCCCGAGGCGCCCGGGGCCGCGGGCTGGCCTTCCCGGTGGCGGTCGCCGCCTGCTGACGGGAGCCGACGGCGCCGGCTTCCTGAGGAAGTGTCCGCGGTGAGCGCGGACTGGACTTCGTAATTCGTTTTTTAAAATTCGAAGTCCGGGTTGTGGAATGTACCGTTATACAGGAGAGTGTCTGCCTACGGGTTAAAGGCATAATAATAATAATACAGGCCCTGGTGAGGGGTGACCCTACCTAGTGGTGGGACGCCAGGAGGGTCCCGCCGACAGAGGGCCAGCTGCGGGGTGCTCAGCACATTGACATGTGCCCAGATCTTTCTCCGAACTTTTTCTTCAAAACTTTTCACCCCAAATGCATCAGTAATTTTTCCCTCAACAGTATTACTTGGTAGCATGGGTTTAGTTTTTTTTTTTTTTTCGAGGGTGGCTTTTTGCTCAGTACGGGTTTAACCGGAGGGAGACAGCACACCCAGCCCTGTGGCGTGTCTCAGCCAGCGTGGTCCTTGGCTGCCGGGGTCTGTGGCTGCACCCCTCAGATGACGCAGTGGTTGCGGTGCTGTGGGTGCTCACCTTGCTTTCCCATACTGCTCAGCCCTCACCTGGGATCCAGGAGAGCTTCTGCTCCCAGGGTGTTAAACCAGGAAACAAGCCAGCTCTAGTCAAGTAGAATTTACCGCCCCCCCCCCCCCCGCCACCAAAAAAAGCCCTGTAACCTTCAGTAGTTCCTCTCTACCTGTCATCTTTCTCCTTGAGGCACTGCCTGTTCCACACATTAAAAAAAGAAAAAAAAATGTGCCCGACACGACAGCTCCTGGCTTCAGATCAGTGCAGTTCTGGCCGTTGCGGCCACTTGGGGAGTGAAAACAGATGGTAGATCTTCCTCTCTGTCTCTCTTCCTCTCTCTATATCTGACTTTCCAATAAAAATAAATCTTTTTTTTTTTCAAAAAAGTATTTATTTTTATTGGAAAGGCAGATTTACAGAAAAGGAGAGACAGAAAGATTTTGTCTGCTGATTCACTCCCCAAATGGCCATAACATTATGCTGGAGCTGAACAGATCTGAAGCCAGAAGCCAGGAGCTTCTTCCAGGTCACAAGCAAGGAACTATATGGGAAGTGGAGCAGCCAGGACACGAACCAGCACCCTTATGGAATTCTAGCACTTGTGAGGGGAAGATTAGCCAGTTAAGCCATTGAGCTGGACTTTGTTCACACGGGTTTCATACAAATGGTGTCATGCAGTGTGAGCTGTCCTTGGAAGCTGACTTGTTAATTGAGCATGTAGAACATGCGTGAGTGTTTCAGTTTTTCCAAAAATAACACTTAATTTTATTTAAAAGGCAAAGCAGTGTGTATGCAGTGGGGGAAGTCTTCCACTCACTGGTTCACTCCGCCAAATGCCCGCAAAAGCCAGGGTCCACCCCGGGTTAGCGCTGGGAACTTAAGGACTGACGCGGACATCTGCTGCCTTCCATGATGCCTGCTGTGGGGAAGCTGGATGAGCAGCTCAGCAGCTGGAAGCAAGCCTGGCAGTCCTGAGGGGCTGCAGGCGTCCCAGGGTTTATTTTCATTCATGAGTAGCGTTCCCTTGTGTGGGTGGGCTGCGTTTAGCTGTTGATGGATGTGTGTTTCCAGTTGGGGCTGTTGAGTGGACAGGTGTTTACAGGGAATCACTGTTCATTTCCGTGGGCAGGTCCTCAGAGCAGATCGCTCACTGAGTCATCTGGTAAGCCGGTGTTGAGCCATTTGAGGAACTGCCAGGTTGTTCTCCCAAGCGCTGAACCATTGACCTCCGGCATCCCACATCCCTGCATGAGGTCATGGTCTCAGTGTGAAGTGGCCACTCGCAGTGGTTGGTTTGTGTTTTGCCCACGAGCTGCCAGCTGTTGGCCTTATCTTCCTAAGTACTTATCAGAGGCTTCTGCTCTCACTTCCTGCACCCTGGGGGTGCTAAAGCTAAGTGGCCACAGGCTCCCCATCCCACTGGTGCTGGCGCGCTCCTCCTCCCCCTTCTACTCCTCCTGCTCCGGGGAAGCCATTCTCCTGCTGCTGTCACAAGCAAGCACTAGCTGACAGCAGCCCCACCTTGGGATCTTCTGCTCTGGAGGTCACCCCATGGCCAGCGGCCCTTCCCTCTAAGCCTTGTCCTCCTGTGCTATCTGAGGCTGGTGCTCCTCCCAACTCCCTTCTCTAAACTCTTGGTGTGTGTGTTGTGCCACCCTAACAGCCCAGGGTCATTGCCTTAGCTCAGTCCCACCTGCAGAGGCCCTGTGCGCAGGCGTTGGAGTTGTGGGCAGCCGCCTTTGGCTCCTGCAGGCCGGCTCACCTGGTGACCGGGGAGAGCCCTTTACCAAGCCTTCTTCTCTTAGCCCCTCATCTGTTCATTTCCTTCCTTCCACTCGTCCCACTGTGGAAGGTTAACACTGAGGATAGGGACTGTCCCTGTGCAGGCTGCACCTGTGGGTTCCCAGAGCCCAGGACTCACTGGGGGGCACTTCGTAGCCCCACCTGAGAGAGGAACTGCAGGGTCCAGGGACGGAGAGGATGTGGGACAGCCCCACCACTCACCCTGCAGGGCTGGCTTTGAGCTCAGAAATCCCCGCATTCTTGGAAAGCCTTGGCTGCCATGAGTCACTGTAGTAGGAGGTGGTCTCCCGAGCCGACTGTGGTCCTGCGTGGGCAGGTGTGGGTGTGGGAAGAACTCGGAAGGGGTGCAGGATGCCTTCCCTGCCCCTGCACACTGTTGGTGTGGCGCCTCCTAGCTGGGAGCAGACTGCCTCTCACTTGTCCCCTGATCTTGGGTTGTGAGGGAGAAGAGTTCTGGGGTCTGTCTGCCCTCCAGCCCGGGATCCCTCCTCACCCCAGGTGTTTAGGGGGGCCGGGCAGGGGCTTCTGTGCTGCTGTGTCACCCTTTGTCCTCAGCCCTGCCTTGCCCTTGCCTGGCCATGTGGCTTCAGGCAGTGATGGCCGCCTGATTGTTTCTGAAGATTTGCTTAGCTTCCTGTTCTATAATCGTCCCCTGCAGAGTCACTGAGGGGCCCAGGGCATGGGATTCCTGCAGAGGAGCAGGGTGTCCCGTTAGTTCCTGAAGGGGCACCTGGCCTTTGCGGCCGTGCCCACTCTGCGACACCTGCACCATGTGTGCGGTGTGCCCAGCACTGCTCCAGGGGCAGTGATTCGGGACTGAAGCCATGTCCAGACGAGGAACCTGAGGGTTGGGTATGGGTGGCAGGCCCTCCCCCCAGTGCACAGATGCCAAGAGGCAGGGGCAGGGTTTGAACCCAGGCCTGGAATTCTGAGCTTCTGTCCGCGCTGGCCTCTGCTTTTCCCATAATGTCATGGATCGCATCCCCAAGGTGGGGGCGCGTAGGGAGGGAGCTCCTTCCTCTTTTCTCACTCTCCTCTCTCTGCAGCTGGAAGCGGCCCGGCCCAGCTGACGTCACTTCCCTGTGACCAGGAATCAGGTCTGGACTTTCCAGTGACTAAAGCTGCAGCTGAGGAGACTTTTCATCCCAAGGGTCTCTTATGCAGGTTTACTCTGCAGGAAACGGGCCCCATCTTCGTCCTCCCCTCCACAGGGGAGCGCACACCGTCGTCCTGGTGTCACCCCCTCCTGCCTCTGGGCCCCTTCGTCGCCCTGGGGCTTACCGCTTGTTACAAGCCTGACACAGGGCAGGTGTTGCCTGTGTTGTGGAGAATGAGTAAATGAGTGTCATGGTGGTCACTTGGACCTGCTCTGTGATTTCTAAAACCCTGTCACTGAAGCTTCCTCATTTTATTTCTGATGTTAATGAATACCTCCCTCCCGTTAGTAAGCCTGGCAGAGGGGCTTGCACTGTGGCTCAACAGGCTCATCTCTACCTTCAAGTGCTGGCCTTCTAAATGAGGTGCCGGTTCATGTCCTGTTTGCTCCACTTCCCATCCAGCATCTAGCCTGTGGCCTGGGAAAGCAGTAGAGGATGTCCTTGGGACCCTGCACCCGTGTGGGAGACCTACAAGAGGCTCCTGGCTCCTGGCTTTAACCACTACACTATTGCGCCGGGCCCTCGAAACACTTTCTTTATCATTAAATTCTTCACTCAGGGCCCAGCGGCGTGGCCTAGTGGCTAAAGTCCTCACATTGAACGCCAGGATCCCATATGGGTGCCGGTTCTAATCCCAGCAGCTCCACTTCCCATCCAGCTCCCTGCTTGTGGCCTGGGAAAGCAGTCGAGGACGGCCCAAAGCCTTGGGACCATGCACCCGCGTGGGAGACACAGAAGAGGATCCTGGCTCCTGGCTCTGGGATCGGCGCAGCACCAGCCATTGTGGTCACTTGGGGAGTGAATCATCAAATAGAAGATCTTCCTGTCTTTTCTCCTCTCTGTATATCTGACTTTGTAATAAAAAAAAATAAATCTTTATAAAAAAATAAATTCTTCACTCATAGGTCATACAGCATCATTTTCTTTAAGAAGGTTCTTTTTTTTTTAAGATTTATTTTATTTTTATCACAAAGTCAGATATACAGAGAGGAGGAGAGACAGAGAGAAAGATCTTCCGTCCGATGATTCACTCCCCAAGTGAACCGCAATGGCCGGTGCTGCACCGATCCAAAGCCAGGAACCAGGAACTTCCTCCAAGTCTCCCACGTGGGTGCAGGGTCCCAAGGCTTTAGGCTTTAGGCCGTCCTTGACTGCTTTCCCAAACCGCAAGCAGGGAACTGGATGGGAAGTGGAGCTGCCAAGATAAGAACCGGCGCCCATATTGGATCCTGGCACATTCAAGGAGAGGATTTTAGCCGCTAGGCCACCAAGCTGGGCCCTAAGAAGGTTCTTGATTTTCCTTTTCATTTCTTCAGTGACACATTAGTTATTCAGTAGCACATTATTTAACTTCATGGTGTTGTAAATTTTTCTTCCTGTTGCTGATTTTGTTTTATGGATTTTCATTTGGGGGATGTATAGTAGCTGTGTAATGGAGACTATCATATCCAGATGTGAGGATACAATGCAATGTGCATCTCTACTTCCAAAAATGGACTTCCAGTGAAACTGTTTAACTATATCTTGACAATAGGATGCTGGACTGTCTGCCATTGTCCATACCCACATTGATGGACTTATTACTATTTATGAAGAACTATACTATTGTAATATTATAGGGGAACTTAGTGAGGGGGAATTTGGGGAGAGAATAAGGGAAATCCCAGGGCCAATGGGACTGTGTGATAAAATGACAAAGATAATAAAAATGTAAAAAAATAAAGAATATTTTAAAAAAGAAAAAAATTATTCAAAAGCAGAGTTACAGACAGAATAGTCCATCTGCTAATTCACTCCCCAAATGGCTACAATGAGCTAAGCCAACAGCCTGAACGTTTTTTGTTTTTTTAAGATTTATGTATTTTTATTGCATATGGGATCCTGGTGCATACAAAGTGAAGACTTTATCTGTTAGGCTACTGTGCCGGGCCCCGAGCCTGGAGCTTTTCCAGGTCTTCCACATGGATGCTAGGGCCCAAGCACTTGGGCCATCCTCCTTTGCTTTCCCAGGCACATCAACAGGAAACTGGATTGTAAGTGGAGCAGCCGGAGCTTGAACCTGCATCCATGTGGGTTGCTGGTGTTGCAAGTAGAGGCTTCCACTTCCCTAGCCTTGCACAGATGTCCTGGCCCACCAGTGGGAGCAGAATCCCTGTGCTTCCCCGGGAGAGGCGTGTGGGATACTGTGGTGGAGGGACCACCTACTTGGACCCTAACCTCCTGTCTCCATCTGGCAGCATCCTATGTGATCACAGACCTGACACAGCTGCGGAAGATCAAGGCCATGGAGCGGGTGCAGGGCGTGAGCATCACCCGGGAGCTGCTGTGGTGGTGGAGCATGCGGCAGGCCACTGTGCAGCAGCTGCTTGACCTCTTGCACCGCCTGGAACTCTACCGTGCCGCCCAGATCGTGCTGAACTGTGAGTGGTTCCCGGGCACTGCCCAACGCTCCACCCTCTGCCCTCCAGTCATCCTTCAGTGTTCCCGCGTGAGGCAGCAGGTGGATGGGCCTGCGTGTATCTGAGAAACTGGAGACAGTGGTGCCCAAGGGGAGAAGAGTCAGCTACTGGGGAGCAAGGTGTAGGAGGGAGACTTTCTTAGGCATCCTTCTGTGCCCTACGAATTTAGGTTTTCTGTTCCAAAGCTAACTAAATAGGAATTTTAAAGGCTGCAATATTCTGTAATGTTAAAAACAAAACAAAAACACAACTCCAATCATTGTCCTCCTACACATTTTACATCCAAGGATCAACTGCTTTCACAAGTTTGGGGTTTGCTCTGACTTGCTGTTGCAGCCCAAGGTGGGCAAACTGCTCTCTGTGTGGTGATGCTGCTTCCTCAGCAGCAGCAGCTTTTGGAGGTTGTGGCTGTGAGGCAGGAAGAGAGGGAAGGAGAGAGAGACAGAATCCCCCACCCTGTTTCGCTTCCTGAGTGCCTGCAGTGACCAGGACCAGGCCAAAGCTGTGAGCGCAGTCTGGGTCTCCCACTCAGGTGGCAGGAAGCCAGCTCCCAAGCCAGCATGGCTGTTGCTGCAAGTCTGCTTGAGTAGGAAGCTGAGGTCATAACTAGGAGCCCAGCCCAGCACCCTGGCACAGGGCATGGCTGTTGTAATGCATTGGGATCACCATGGCAGACACCTGCTCCCACACAGGCATAGTTTCTAAGATTGCTCCCAGTTGGTAGGTACTGTGGATACTTCTGGTATTTCTGTCTGTGATGTGCACACATGCTTGGGCAGATACACCCTGTTTTGAACATGTGTGAGTGTAGCTGTGGGGTGGCTTTCCGCATTGAGATTGGCCAGTTTATAGGTTTGTGTGTTTCAAGTGTTGGTCAGCAGTACCAGTTTGCCCTCCGACAATCATAGTGGGAAGGCATTTAGGTGATAATGATGCCTCCCCAATGGAAGGATACAATGTGATGACTAGTACCTGGATCCCATATGGGCATCGGTTCTAATCCCGGCAGCTCCACTTCCCATCCAGCTCCCTGCTTGTGGCCTGGGAAAGCAGTTGAGGACGGCCCAAAGCCTTGGGACTCTGTACCCACGTGGAAGACCTGGAGGAAGTTCCTAGCTCCTGGCTTTGGATCAGTGCAGCACCAGCCATTGTGGTCACTTGGGGAATGAATGATTGGATGGAAGATCTTCCTCTCTGTCTCTCCTCTCTGTGTATCTGACTTTGCAATAAAAAAAAAATAAATCTTAAGAAAAAATTCTGATCAAGTTCACAAGCCAGGAAGATAAAGGGAGAAGGTCGGGCACCTCCTAGGCAGGTCTGGCCAGGAAGACCAGTGTGAGGAGGTGAAGCTGGAGGAATGGTCATAAGACAGCCATGGCAGAGTCAGGATCAGAGCATCCTGGGAGGGGCCCTGGACTCCCTTGATCAAGGCTCTTTTTCTGGTTATGGGACCTCCGCAATTGACAGTACGACAGTACGGCTGGGCCGGTGCCAGGCTCCAGCCAGCCCATGCCTGCACAGGCCTGCTTCCTTCCCATGTGTGCCCCCAGTGGGCTGGTGTAAGTCAGGAGTCAGCACTTCTCAAAGGCTTTCGCCTCTTGAGCCCACCAGCTTCCTCAGGCAGAGAGGGTGGGCCGTTCCAACCCTGGCTTGCCCTGGTCTTGAGTCTTAGGTTCCCCTTCTGCCCTCCCCGATACCCGACTCCAACCAAGGACAGGTGTTTATCTGGGTCAGCCTAAGGGCTGAGATATCGCTTGGAGCCCCATGATGTGTGGAACTGGACACCAAGGCCCCCTGGCTGGACACGCCCACTCTCCCTTGGCGTCACAGCTGCTGCTGACTCATCGGGAACAGATTCTTAACACTTTGAGGTCGACCAAATGGAGTGTGAGATTTAAAGAGACACACTCATCCTGACATGACTAATTTGGCTCACTTAGTGAGCGTGCTGACTGGGGCAGATCTCCTGTGGGAATGTGTGGACTGGGGTGGGGTATGGAACTCTGGGGAGTACCTCTGTCCCAGGAAGGAGGACCAGAAAGGGGAAGTGACTCCACCCATGGTTGCAGCTGGGTGGGTCTGGGGCCAGAATCCTGGTGCTCAGCCTTGGCGGGACCCAGGAATGGGTCACCTTTCAGATGCTGTACTGCAGGGATGGGCCGCAGCTCCAGCTATCCTGTCCTCTCCACACTGCTTTTTCTCTTCCGCTTCTCTCCCTCCTATTGATCAGAATAGCCAAGTACAATGGCTAAGGTTCCCGCATTCCATCTGGAGGTGCTGGGTCATGGCTGCCTTGGCCCCTGACTCCAGCCACTGGCTCACACATACTCCGCGAGGCAGAAGCACTGGCTCAAGGTGGGTCGGGGTTCCTGTTGCTCGTGTGGGTTAAGGTCCTGGGCTTGGCCTGGGGTCTCTGTTAACTCTCGGGAGTGAGACACTGAATGGGTGCTCATCCTGCTTGTCTTTCTCTCGCTGTATCTCCCTCTTCATGAAGAAGGGAGACGGAGGCTGATCCCTGTGTCCATAACTCCACTTCCTTGTCCTGGGAGCCTGGTGTCTGGTTGTGGCCTCAGGGTCCCCAGATAAGGTACGTCCTCCCACAATGTCCTCTGTTTTTCAAAAATCAGGGAAGAAAGTATGTGAGTCCCTGCCTCTCTCCCAGTGGGGCGTGAAAGCAGAGGGCCTGTGAAACATGTTGAGTCTGACTCCCAGAGGGCCACTCTCTCCTTAATTAAATGTTTTTGGCTATTTCTGTCTTGGCAGGCAGGCATAGCGAGCATCTTCCTTCTTGCTAGCTTGTGGTGCACAGGTTCAGTTGAGCTGTGTGTGTGGCTCCTGCATTCCCTATCATAGTGCCAGGGATCAAGTCATGTCTGTGCCTCCGCTTCCCACCCAGCCTCCTGCTAGCGTGCCTGAGAGCCAGCAGGGGATTGCCCAGGTGCTTGGACCCTGGCCGTCAATAAATCTTTCTTTCTTTTAATTTTATTTTTAAAAAATGATTACATGGTTGATCAGGGTGGGAAGCATTGAGGTTTAGGGAAAATTGGGTATACTCATTGCTTCCAAATTTGCTATTTCTTCTTGTTGTTCCTGGGGGAAGGGGAGAGACAAAGGGGGAAACACTCATGACTTTTCACATGTCCCAGTACCGAGGGATGTGGAGCCGCCCCCTCACATCAACCCAGAGTCTCAGTGTGTACACATTCTGAGGGTTCTGTCCAAGTGGCATGGATAGTTGCCAGTTTCACTGATCCGAGGATGATGTCACCCTCCCAATGTCCACTGGCTCCATTCACTGAGATTTTTTGCTGTCATCGTTTGATTGGGTTAGTTCTGTTCTGCTACAGCACCTAATGTGCTGCCATATTCTCCTTTTACTACAGGCCCTGTGTCCACTACTCCACCTTTTCACTAAGTAGGACATGTTCTTGCAGGAGAGTCCAAGTAGCCAGGCCAGGCGTCCCAAACATCGCTGGATCCCCCTCCCCTGAGGCTCACAAACCTGGCACCCACCTAGTAAGTGGACCCCACATCAATAAATCTGTCAAAAATAAAAAGCTTAGATGAGTGCAAGCATGGTCGCTTCCTGCCATGAGTAAGGGGTCAGATAACCAAGGAACATGACTTTCAGAAAGAAAGGGAAGCACGAGAACAAAGCCCCCTTGGAGAAGGACGAGGCCGGAGCGAGGCCCTGTGACTATGGCAGGATGGAGCCGATGCCGCTGATGAAAACCCTCGCACTCAGTGTGCAGGAGAGTTTTGTTCTGCATGGGTTTCCATCATGTGCTGGGGAGAGGAGAGTAAGGGTCCTTTAAAAAGGTCATGCAAAATAGAAGAGCTAAGTTTATTTTTGTATAAAGTTTTTGAAATCCATGCACATGAGTTTGGTGTGGTCCTCCCCTCTGACTACTCAGACATGCCCATACACCTGTCTTTGTGTGCATCAGCAGAACCTTTTCCCATGGGATCCAGGTTTAAGGGTCCTAGTCATTGACTCCTCGTGGCTCAGAGCCTAGGCCCAGGTGGTCATGTGGCCTTCTCGACTCTGTCAGGCCCCAGTGATCCCATTCCTTCAACAAAAGAGCAGCTCTTTGTGCCCCCTTTGTGCACCCCTGCACACCAAAATGCGCAGTGCTGGAATTGGGACAGGAAGCTGCACTAACAGCCCCTGCTAAATGAGAGCACAGGGTGACTGCCAGTGGCCCCTGCGGGTTGAGGGTGGAGGCTCCTTTCTTGGCCCCTGGTCCTTCTGGGTGGCTCTGTGGTTCTGACACTTTGAGCTTCGGTGTCCCCTGGGAGCTGGTTTGGGTGTTGACTGCTGGGCTGCAGCCCCAGCTGGCTCTGCCCGGCCTTTATGGTGCTCCTGACGCATCCTGAGGTGCAGGAAAGGACTCTGCTGGTCCTCTGGGATTCTGACTGCGGGCAGTGAGTGGTTTCGTGACTTCGCCTGAGGTGCAGTCGGAGGGGGCGGCCTGCACAGGCTTCTCTCCTGCTGCTGTGGCTTTGAGGAATGAGGGGAGCTGCAGGGCATCAGCAGTCACAGCTCCCTGAGACCAGGCCTGTGGCCTCTTTGGCAAGAGGATTGTCACAAGAGACTGCAAGCTTCCAATCGGCTCTGCTGTGGAAACCACAGGCAAAGATCCCACCTCACGTCTTAGGACCGTCCAGGGACTTACAGATCTTTCTTCTCCCTCTCTTCCTCCCTTTGCTCCCTCTCCTCCCTCTTTTCTGACCTCCCCCTCCTCTCATTTCTGTCCTCTCCCTCTTCCTCCTTCTTCATTTAATTTACTTATTTGAAAGGCAAAAAAAAAAAAAAAAAAAAAAAAGAGGCCTTCCATCTGCAACAGCTAGGGCTGTGCCAGGCTGGACCCAGGAGCTTGTTCCTGGTCTCTCACTTGAGTGGTAGCGGCCCAAGCACTTGGGTCATTCTCTGTTGATTTCCCAGGCCACGGGCAAGGACCTGGATCAAAACTGGAGCTACCGGTACTTGAATGTTGGCACCCATAACTGGATGTTAAAAATCCTCTTAATTGGCTTTTTTTTAAAAGATTTATTTATTTTTATTACAAAGTCAGATATACAGAGAGGAGTGACAGAGAGGAAGATCTTCTGTCCAATGAGTCACTCCCCAAGTGAGTGCAAAGGCCAGTTCTGCGCCGATCCAGAGCCGGGAACCAGGAACCTCTTCCAGGTCTCCCACGCAGGTGCAGGGTCCCAAAGCTTTGGGCCATCCTCAACTGCTTTCCCAGGCCACAAGCAGGGAGCTGGATGGGAAGTGGAGCTGCCGGGATTAGAACCGGCAACCATATGGGATCCCGGCTCATTCAATGTGAGGACTTTAGCCGCTAGGCCATGCTGACGGGCCCCTTTTTTTAAGATTTCAGAGTTGGGCAGAACTTCATTTTGTGCAGTAGACTCTGTTCCTGTGGTCAGAAGAAAGGGAGAAGGTTTTTTCAGGGGGCGAGGGCCGGAGGAAGCAGCAACAGCATGAGGTGCGGCCATGGGATCAGGGCAGCAGGAAAAAACCTGCGTAGATCTGGGGAGGATCCAGGCAGACGAGCCTGTGTCAGGACGGGTAGAACCAGGCGCTTTGGGGGCCCTGCCCACATTCACATAAACAACTCAGTTCCAGCTCAGTGACCAGGCCTTCAGTATTGGTAACTCTGCTTTTATTTTGATTTTCGTCTTATTTGAAACAGACAAAGATGAGGAGACAAGATAATAAACCACATACTGATTCACTCTGCAAATGACCATGGCAGCCAGTACCAGATGAGCTTGGAGCCAGGCACCAGGAGCTCTGTCTGGGTCTCCCACAGGGATGGCAGGAGGCAAACCTGTGGGGCACTGTTGGGGATGGAGACCTGGCTGGGCTCAGAGAGACTCAGTCCAGGCTTTTGTCTTGCCACGTGTAAGTACCAGCCAGAGATGTAAGTAGGAGTGAAAAAGGAGCTGGATTTGAGAGGGGCAGAAAGATAGCACACGCTTGGACGTGTGTGTGGGCAACTTCCAGGCAGAGCTCCCTCCCCGAGTCTGGGTCCTCCTCTTAGGGGTGGGAGCAGTGCTCAGGGAGGGCCTGACTGAAGAACCAAAGGACATGACCTCTTGCTCCCCAGTGGTCTCCTGGGAGGTGTCATGGCACCTGGAGCCTGATGCAGAGTGAGGGTTAGCCCTGTGACGAGTCGGCGTGATGGGGCTGGCATCATGGTGCTGTGAAGTAGGCTGTCACTTGCTATGCCAGCATCCCACGTGGGTGCCAGTCCAGGTCTGGCTGTTCCACTTTCGTTCCAGCTCCTTGCTGATGTGCCATGCTGGATCGGCTTGCAAGATGTGACTGGGCGGCGCAGCTGACTTTGAAGTTGGCTATCCTAAGTTCCTTATCCTTTCTGACTCCCTGCCTTGCCCTGCCCTACCTGTGCCACCACACCTGCTGCCTCAGGGTTGTGATGGCAGGAAGCTGGGGCAGAAGGCAAGGGACTTGAACCTAGGCTCTGTGGAACAGGATGCTGTAAATGGTGTCTGGGACCTCATCACCAAGAGCTCTATTCTTGGGCACCCAACTTTAAAAAAAAATTTTATTAATGATTGCACTGGTTTGGCTGCTATAAAAAGGCCAACTAGCTGAAAGATTCTCCCGTGTATTTGTGTGAGCTGTTCGATCCACAGTCTCAGAGGTGCCAGCTGCCTGTCCTTGGCGTGGGCCTCAAGGCTTGCCCCTGCTGATGCCCCTGATGCCCTGCACAGCCCACACCAACAGCAGGGAGGACATTTCCTTCTGGATCTGGAGTGTCCAGAAGGCCCTTTGCGTTGTGTGGAGGTGCCTGCTAGTTCTTTTGCCCTGGGGGTGTTCATGGGGTCACCACAGAGCCACCCGGGCCCACCTGCAGGGAGTGCTCACAGGTCGCAGAGATGGGCTGGGTGGCATTGGTCTACTGGGGGAACTAGCCAGAGTTCCCTCTGGGGCATGAGGCCAAACCAAGTGAGGGGCCACACAGATTGGGAGGGCCTCAACCAAGGGACAGTAGGTGATGTGACTGAGGCAGGGGAGGGGGCACAGCCCCTCCAGGCCTGGTGAACCAGTCCAGTCTTCCCACTGGAATGTTCAACGTTTGAATGAAAGGACCCTGGCTTGACTCTGTAATCAGAAGTAAAGCCTGCTCATGTCATGGAAGGGAGAAAGTATTCTCTTGCCAGGGATTGAGGGGAAGGTGCTGGAGAGTAGCTCTCTGTGGGTGGGGGCAGGGCAGTGAGACCCTGGATGTCAGAGTGTGGAATTGGAAGGGACCTGGCAAGAGATGGGTTCTCTCTATAGACTGTTGCCACCGCTTTCCTGGGAGTTGTTTTGCAATGTTCTCACAGCCTGGCTTGGATTGTGAAACCCCTGCTGTTTCTAACTTGAGTTTAGGCAGCTACACCATGCTCATTTCCTTCCTGGAAAACTCCCTGCTGGGTGAGGCCCTGGGCCCTGTGGTGTACTGTGGGCCTGGAAAGGTTTGCCCACTCCCCTTGCCTGGTTCAGACCCTGGGGCTACTAGCTGCACCCAGCCCCCAGGGCAGTCACTGTAGAGTCCCGTGCTCAGGAGAGGAGCCAGCCATCCCTTCTCTCCTCTTGACACTACCTTCTTGTTGGGAGAGGAGGCTGAGGGCCAGAGAGTAACTGATTTGCTGCATGCAGGTACCCTGTAAGGAGTAGAGCCGGTTGGTGGGGTGGGGTGGGGATGGGGCTTGGCTCTATCCCCTGCTTGGTCACTGGCTGGCGTCCAGTCTCACCTTCCTTATCTGGAAATGGGCATGAATGTCTTCCTGTCACGGTGCTTGGACGCTGAGAGCTCTGAAGTTTCAGGGCTGGCACAGTGCCTCAGGTGACTGCTATATGGCCAAGGACAGGCCTCTGGCAGCTCTGTTGCAGGAGAGCTAGGAATGATGTGGGAGGGAGTTGGGTGGGGTGTGCAGCGTGGGGGTGGAGTGAGTCGTTGCTGAGTGGGCTGCTGCACTCCCAGCTGCCCTGCTGAGCCCCCTCTTGCTCCCCTAGCCCGCAGAGCTTGCGTTAGTCAGGTGGGCCGTACTGCCACTGGCTTTCCAGTGTGGGTCAGGCTGCCACAGAAATGTCTTCTGGTCATGGTGGCAGGGGCAGGGAGAGGTAGCAGAGCCACGGAGGAGGCCCACTGGCTCTTGATGGCCCTGTTCAGGACGTGGAAGAGAGCATTTCCCCATAAAGCACAAAATGGAGTAATCAGAATTTGAACTGTATTTCTGAGGGATGCTGGTGTCACAGGTTGTGGCTTTAACTGCTGTGTCTTAAGTGGCAGGATGTGCGTTCAGTACCTGCCACTGGCTCCTGACTCGGGCTTCCTGTTAGTGTAGACCCAGAAAGGTGACAGTGATGTCCTAAACAGCTGGATCCCTGCCACCCACCTGGGAGACTTGGATGGGGGTTTTGGGTCCTGGCTTCAGCCTGGCCCACTGCCAGCCATTGTGAATACTGGGGAAGTGAACCAGAAGATGGGAGCTCTCTCTCTTCTCTTTGTCGCGTATCTGTAGACTTTCGAACAATAAAAGTAGATAAAACCTGTTGGCTAGAAGCAGTCATGTGGTTCCAGTCTAGTTGCCAGGAGGCTGGGACAGGAGGGCAACAGGTGGCTTTAGGCAAGTCCTGACTCAGGTGCCGTTCTGTTTCCAGGGATTTGTGATGGGATCTGTCTCACCCAGGGTCCCACATAGCCCTTACCCTGTCCCCTGCCCTCTGACCTCCCTGGGTTGGCCTTCTCCTAGGCAGGTAGACCAGACTCTTCTGCCTCCACCCCTTGGTGCTGCTGTTCCCTCTAGCCCCCTGCCTCCTTGCCCTTGCCCTGGCTGGGCCTCGTCCTCCCAGGAGTTCTTCCTGACTGCCTGTAGGTAAATAAGTAGGTCAGGCAGGTTCTTCTTCCTCAAACAGATTTTCAGTACAGAATGAGTCCTGGTTAGGGCCAACTGACAGAAGCAAGTGTGTTCGAGAAAGGGTGGAATCCCCAGGTCCTCATGCCGTGAGTGAGGAATGCTGAGTCATGGGAGCTTGGTGGCGTGTAGTTTTCCACAGGACAGGACAGCCTTAGAGTTTCTCCCACCAAGTCCCGTGGGAACTGGCAGCTCTGAGAGGGCGGGCCCACCTGCCCCTTGAGACTGTGGCTGCGAGGAGGGAGCCGTGCGTGTTGCTGGTCAGGCCAGCTGGCAGCAGGCTCCTTTGGTCCCTTTGATCTGGTCTAGAAGGGAGCCGTGAGTCAGGCAGAGATGAAAGCCTGGTCACCATTGGGTTACCACTTGCCTCATGGGGCCCTAGGAGTGGGAGTTTCCAGAGCATGCTCAGTGCTGCAGAACCCAGTCACCTGTGTGGTGTCCCCCACCCTGTTCCCAGGCATGGCTGACTTCCCTTTGCCACTGTAGTACATGTTTCCAGGTGACCAGAGCCCGGCATGCATGTACCTGTGCCCCTTCCACTTGGAGGAAGTGGGCATAGAAAACCCAGAATTAAGTAAATTTGTTGCTGTGGGTTTTGCTTTCTTCAAACTGGGGACAAAGACAGGGGCTGCACCTTTGTCTGCAGCGCTGAATGAAGTAGGCCACGCGGATGTGTGGGAAGGCACCTGGGGCAGGCCTGACCCTGGGTTAGTGGGGAGGGAAGCTGTGGCTGACACACAGCAGCTTGTGCTACTGTACTGAGCGGATTCCATCCTTGTGGCCCCATCTGGGAACTGGCAGAGGTGGTCCAGGTCTTGGTTAAAGTTGGATGAGGCAGCTAGAGCTGGGCAGGGGACCACCTTGCCAGAGATGCATGGCTGAAGAGATGTGTGCTGAGCGTCAGCTTTAGTTTTCTGCCCATTCAGCTGCGCCAGGCTGGCCTCTACCATCGCTGCATTCTGTTTTAGAAATACAGGTCTTGGAGTCATTATGATGTAGGAGGTCAAATTCAACAACTTTGACTTCTGCCTGTAATACTGACATCTCAAATGGGCACCGGTTTAAGTCCTGCCAGATCCTTTTTTTGTTGTTGTTGTTGTTTTAAGATTTAAATATTTTTATAGGAAAGGCATATTTACAGAGAGCAGAAGAGACAGCGGTAAACATCTTCCATCCATTGGTTTACACCCCAAGTGGCCGCAATGGCTGGAGCTGAGCCGATCCAAAGCCAGGAACCAGGAGCTTCCTCTGGGTCTCCCATGAGGGTGCCGAGTCCCAAGGGCCCAGACCGTCCTCTACTACTTTCCTAGGCCATAAGCAGGGAGCTAGATGGGAAGTGAAGCAGCTGGCGCCCATATGGGATCCTAGTGCTTACAAGGTGAGAATTTAGCCAATGGGCCACTAAGGTGGGCCCATGCCTTCTCCAGTTTTGATCCAGTTCCCTGAGAATAACTTGGGAAAACATTAGAAAATGGCCCAAATGCTTGGGCCCCTGTGCCCACAATGGGATCCAGAAGAAGCTCCTGGCTCCTGGCTTTGCTGACCTAACCCTGGCCATTACAGTCATTTGTGAATTGAATCAGCAAATGGAAGAGTTCTCTCTCTTTTGATTATTTTAATATTGATTACAGGGTTGAGGGAGTTGCAGACTCATGTGGGCCTCCTATGGGATGAAGAGGGTGGGGATGAGGGGAAGATGGGTAAGACAAACGTTTCAGTCTTTTCTCCTGTGTGTGACGGGGCGGGGGTTGTGCCACTTGTTGCTGTCAGACTACATCAACCTTGGGGATTGAGGTGGTTGTTTGATGTCACCTTGGAGACTCCAGTATAGGGAAAGCTGTTCCATGTTCCAAGAGTGTTACTTGAATGGTCTTGACTGTTCTGAGAAGGTGTCGGCTTTGTTATACTAGAGGTAAGAAATTCTTTTTTTTTAAAAAAGATTTATTTACTTTTATTACAAAGTCAGATATACAGAGAGGAGGAGAGATAGAGAGGAAGATCTTCCATCCAATGATTCACTCCCCAAGTGACAGCTACGGCCGGTGCTGTACCGATCCGGAGCCGGGAACCTGGAACCTCTTCCGGGTCTCCCATGCAGGTGCAGGGTCCCAAGGCTTTGGGCCGTCCTCGACTGCTTTCCCAGGCCACAAGCAGGGAGCTGGATGGGAAGTGGAGCTGCTGGGATTAGAACCGGCACCCATATGGGATCCTGGCGTGTTCAAGGCTAGGACTTTAGCTGCTAGGCCACACTGCCAGGCCCTAGAGGTGAGAAATTCTAAGGATTGTTTTCTGATCATGTCCACCTCATCGTGTCCACAGACCTAGGTACTTGCGGCAAAACCTGGCCAGGATGTTGGTCTACCTGTCCTACTTTCCCTCTTTTGATGAGGTACTTGAAATCCTCTGTTGGTTTAGATGAGCTGGCTGTCTTGTCTGGGATGTGCATCTGGGTATGTTCTATTCTTATGCTGAGGTCAGCAACGGTGGCGCAGTCCTGCAACGTGTGCTCTGGGTCCGGACCATGACCTGGTGTTTTTCCCTGAGATCAGGGTTTTAACCTAGTGTCCAGCTGGGGAACCCGCTGAGACACCTTGCCTGAGAGATCCTCAGAACTGGCTCTCATCTGTGCCACTTGGCAGGGTCAGGTCAGCCTGTCTGGTGCATCAGCCATCACATATACTGGTGGGTACAGTGCCTGGTCAGTCCCACTCCCAGCCCCAGCTTTCACGCAAACCAGCGGGTGCTGGTGCCTCCCCCAGGCCCAGCTCGTTCCTGCGGCTGTGGCCTAGTTGGGGTGATCCCAAAGAGCTCCCAACCCTAGCCTGCACCCAATCCCAGCTTTCGCATCTGCTAGCAGGTGCTGTGCCGGCCCAGTCTTCTCACAGCCCCAGCTCTTGCAAGCCCTGGTTGGGGCAACCCCATGTAACCTCTGCCCTCAGGCCTGGTTCTCGCATGTGCCAGCAGATGCTACAACCCAGCCTGGCCCTGTTGGCCCCCGGTCCTAGCTTGTGGGGAAGAGTTTGCTCTCTCTTTCTCCCTTTTTTTCTGTAACTCTTGCCTTTTAAATAAATAATTAAAAAAAAATGTAACACAAGTCTTCACTAACCAAAGAATATTTGATCACATTTGAAAAAATCTGTAATTAATAAATCAAGAGAAAAATACCATGGTATATATTACTAATGATTACACTTAACAGTGATATGTGTAGTGATCTGTGGAATTTTTTTTTTTTGACTGTGTGCCTTCTCTTTGTAGTCTTAATAATTTTTAAAAGAGATTTATTTATTTTTATTGGAAAGGTAGATTTACAGAGAGATGGAAAGACAGACAGAAAGATCTTCCATCCACTGGTTCACTCCTCAAGTGGCTACAATGGCTGGAGCTGAGTTGATCTGAAGCCAGGAGTGTCTTTCGAGTCTCCCACACAGGTCCCAAGGCTTTGTACTGTCCTCTACTACTTTCCCAGGCCACAAGCAGGGAGCTGGATGGGAAGTGGAGCAGCCTGGACGTGAACTAGTGCCCATATGGGATCCCGGAGAATGCAAGGAGAGGATTTTGCCACTAGGCTATTGTGTGATGCCCAGATATGTGGAATTTTCACACAAGAATTCAAACATCAGGCAGAGGAATGGTCAGCAAGATATCCCAGTTTTATGAGGCAGGGCATCCTCCAGACTGGATGGGCAGCCTCCTGACGGAATCCGCAGGAGAGTGCTCAGCATTCATACTGGGGGTTTAATGGCAACAACACACCTGCAGGCGGCTCAGGAAAGCACTGAGGATTGGGGTATGGTCTGACTTCAGACTGGGGCTTGAGGGAACAGGGTCCACTACTTCCCGCCTTTGCTCCTCCGCTCCTCCGCTCCTGGACCAAGGGTTTGAGAGGGCACTTCTGGGGAGCGCTCCCTGGGGGGAAAGCCTGTGACCTCCTGTGAGGGTATGGGGTCTAGGCAGTGCTGTGCAGTGTATAATTCTGGGCCCCTTCCCAGAAGAGTGTCTGAGTTTCACAGATGCCCTGTTGTCCTTAGGCCCCTCCCACATTCGGGTCCAACTTCCCACCTAGCGCAGAACCCCCAAATAATAGTTTCACATTTGGTGTGGGAGTTTAGGGGTTTTTTCTTAGAGTTTTTTCTCCCCATAAATAGTTCTGTCCTGGGCCCAGCGCTGTGGCCAGCGGCTTAAGTCCTCACCTTGAACGCATTGGGATCCCATGTGGGCACCAGTTCTAATCCCAGCAGCCCCGCTTTCCATCCAGCTCCCTGCTGGGAAAGCAGTCGAGGATGGCCCAAAGCCTTGGGAACCTGCACCTGTGTGGGAGACCTGGAACAGGTTCCTGGCTCCTGGCTTTGGACTGGCACAGCACCGGCTGTAGCTGTCACTTGGGGGGTGAATCATAGGATGGAAGATCTTCCTCTCTGTCCCTCCTCCTCTCTGTAAATCTGACTTTGCAATAAAAATAAATAAAACTTAAAAAAATAGCTCTGTCCTAGGCATATTGCACCAAAATGTAATAATTCTGCTGGAATGAAGACTGCATTTTATAAACTATTTGGTGAGAGATATGGAGGGGCAGTTAGGGCTGCCGTAGAAGGAGGGAGGGATGGAGAGAGCTATTTTCCCCTGCTCTGAGACTGGGGTGGCTGAAGGGAACACACCGTCACAGTATGTGGTGTCCTCAGGGGGTGTGTGATCTCTGTCCCTGTTGCAGCCTTGGCTGTGTGAACTTGGACTAGCCAGTCGGGCTGGAAGGTGTGGAGGCTATGAGGGCTTAAGAGAAGGGCAGCTGGGCCTGGCCTTGGCCCTGCTGTGGGTGGAGCTGATGTTGGGGGGGGAGGAGGAGGTTCCTGTCCACAAAATGGTTCCCTGCTGTGGAAGGGAGGCTGGGGGCCAGCCAGGATGGTCACACACAGGGACTGGAGGAGCACTATGAGGAAGGCACGTGACTGATGGAACCATGTGACTGCTGTATTCTCTGCTGTCAGGGGATGAGCAGGTGCTACCACTCTCCTCTTCCTCTCCTGGAGGGGACACAGGCTCAGAGCAGGAAGTGAGCCTGACTGTGGTGGCCAGGAGCTGGGTTCTCACAGGAGGCGATCAGGTCCTCTGCCTTGTTCTCGGGTGGAAAAGTTGAGGTCCTGGGAGGGAACTTGCCAGGTGCCTGGGAATTGGTATGGGGCCAGGCTAGGGAGCCCGGTCCCTGGTGAGTGGACCTACTACCCATCTCACGGCTTGACAACCTTCTCCACCTTGTTTCAGGGCAGCCTGCTCTGGAATCCGGATCTTCTAGCCCAACCTTTCTTCAGCCTGCAACGCCAGGGAGGCCTGAGAGAAGCACTGGGGATGAACGGGAGAAGGGGCAGCCCGTGGGGCCGGCCAGCCAGTCACATCCAGGTATTTTCAATTTAGTTGTTGACTTCAAGTAAATATATTTAAGGCATTGGTTTATCTGTAAGCATATGCAGTTTCACAGAGAATGAAAAATTGTCAGTGACAACAGGAGATGGTCACAGCATCCAGTCCTGTGAGCAGTCCTGTGGTTGTGCATATCTGTGGGGACAGGTTCGTGAGTCAGAGAGTTAGACCAGCAGAGAAGTCAGCTAACAGTAATACACCGCACTTGTAAGCGTATTGATGCATTTAACTCCCAGCTGACTGCATGAGTTGGACTGTGTTTCCATTTCACAGATGAGGAGCCTGAGCATGGACAGGCTGTACAAGCTGGCCCAGGTTGTCCACTCCCATTCCCCTCTGAACCCATCTGTGGGCTCTGGATTGGTACCTGGCAGCCACTCTGCTCTCTGCAGGCCACTGGCAGGGCCCGAGCCTTGAACTGTGCAGGGGGAGGACGGGGCTGCTCTGCCACTCACAGGTCAGCTGCTCCATTGCATGTAGTGCTCATGAGGCAGAGCCATGGCTCAGGATCACACGAGAAGTGTCTCTCAGCCACAGGATGCGTAGGCCCCTGACCCTCACCACTACTCGTACAAGGGTCCTCATAAAAGCCCATGGGAAAAATGAAATTAAAACTAAGTTTGTCTGGCCCAGAGGATTTTGATGCCCATAAAACGAGGGGTCTTCATAGAGTTCATTAAAAATGTGGTATGAAAAAAAGTGTATGTCAAAACAATTCTGTACCAGAGCAGAACCTTCTGGGACCAGTGTTGTGGTGTAGTGGTTAAAACTGTTACTTGCAGTGCTGGACCAGCTGAAGCCAGGAGCCAGGAGCCAGGAGCTTCATTTGTGTCTTCCATGTGGTTGTAGGGGCCCAAGTGTTTGAGCCATCCTTCACTGCTTCCATAGGTCATTAGCAAGGATGAGAACAATTGGGACTCAGACTATGCCCATATGGGGTGCTGGCATCACAGGTGGTGGCTTTACCCATTATGCTACATGCTGATCCCTTGAATTGAATTGAACCCTAGGAAACCCTAGGAAACCCCTCATGCTGCTTTTCTAGAGCCTTGCTGACAACTTCTGGGTTGTCTTCATCCCTTGGTGCCCTGACAGGGGCTCAGGGCGTACTCAGTCAGGGGACTGTCTCCTCCTGCAGCCTCCCTGGTCCCTGGGCTCTCAGTTCCTGGATGCAGGTCCTGAAGCCAAGGTCAGCGTGGCCATGGGTGTGTATAGAGGGCCCTCAATGTCGCCTGTCCTGTGCTGGCATCCCAGCTCTACCCTCCTGGCAGAGTTGCTCACAGCTGCTTCCTGTGTGACTCGGGCACAGTCACAGAACCCGTTTGGTGCCCTGGTAACAAGGTCTGGCACGCCTCCATGTTGCTCCGGAGCTAAGCTCTTTACGTGTTAGCTGGTACTAGGAATGTTCTGGATGCCCAGGTAGGTGGGGCCTAAAAAAGTAATTCAAGGTTAGGAGTCTGGATTATTTCTAGTAGCTAAAGATTGTTAAAAGGGAAAAAAAAAAGAGGTTCAGACTTCTGAGTAGCAGTTAAAGGTAAAGTGCAGTGGTTATGTATCCCCACAGTCCAGCTGTGAACACAGGAGCATCATGGAGCGTTGGCAGGACAGAGGCCACGGGGCGGCAGTTTCCTCGGCTGGCCCTTATCTGAGTTCCCATGAAACGAGTCTGGAGGCTGTGTACCCATTGACCTATTGACCTTTGCACTGTTGACTATCACAGATGGCCCTGGCAGGGCGATCGATAACTGTGCTCAACAGTGACAGGAAATCCATTGTCTGTGATCTGCCCAGACTGCAGACAGCAGAGGCCTGGGTAGTGCCATTAGGTCATCTGTAGCTGAGTGCTCTCGGGAAAGCCCCGGAAAACCCCAGTCAGTTCAGCACGCTGCCTTTCCCGTCCACATACCTGCCCTGGCACGCCTCCACTTGCGGCTGGTGCAGTCGTGCTCGTGTTTTCTGTCTGAAAGGCAGAGTTATAGAGAGAGCAGGAGGGAGCTTTCATCTGCTGGCTCAGTCACATGACTGTAGGCAGTGATGCTGGTTTGGGTCAAAGCAGGAGCCTAGTACTCTGTCTGGCCTCCCATGTGGCTGCAGGGACCAATTACTTGGACTAGGCTCTGATGGCTTCCCAGGTGTGTCTGCAGGGAGCTGGGTTCTGGGCCTTGAACCTGTGTTCCTATGAGATGCCTGCTGTACCACTGAGCTGGTCCCACGGGTGTGGCATTTTTAGTAAAAGTTCTAGTACATGAAGGATTAATGTTGTGTTTTGACTGCTTTCCCAGGCCACAAGCAGGGAGCTGTATGGGAAGCGGGGCTGCCAGGATTTGAACCGGCGCCCATATGAGATCCCGGGCGTGCAAGGCGAGGACCTTAACCACTGTGCTATTGTGCTGGGCCCCAATGTTGTGTTTTGGAAACAGCGTCTTTGTAGTCTGGGGTGCTATCCCTGACCTTGCTAGGAGATAGTCATCACCCCAGGCCTTCAGGAGCACTTGTGGACACCCCCAGGTGCCTTGGGGATTCCTGTCCCACAACAAGGTGTATGGGAAGAAGGAAAGTTGTCATTTTTCTCTTCTTTTCTTTTCTTTTCTTTTCTTTTCTTTTCTTTTCTTTTCTTTTCTTTTCTTTTCTTTTCTCTTCTTTAAGATTTACTTGTTTATTTATTTATTTAGATTGGAAAGTAAGATTGACAGAGAGGAGGAGAGACAGAGAGGAAGATCCTCCATCTGCTGTTTGACTCCCCAAGTGGCCACAACGGCCAGAGCTGAGCCGATCCGAAGCTAGGAGCCAGGAGCTTCTTCTAGGTCTTCCATGCTGGTGCAGGGTCCCAAGGCCTTGGGCCATCTTCTGCTGCTTTCCCAGGCAACAAGCAGGGAGCTGGAAGGGTAGTGGAGCAGCCGGGATATGAACCAGTGCCTATATGGGATCCCGTTGTGTGCAAGGCAAGAACTTTAGCCGATAGGCTACTGCGCCGGGCCTGTCACTTTTCTTTTATGATGATAGATTATCATTGTGTGAGAACAAAAGCTGAGGAAGCAGTACTGCGAAGCCGTCTTCCCATCACCTTGGTCCCTCATGCAGCCCCTCTTGCTTTGTCTGCTGTCCTGACCCACTTCTACCCCTCTGTAGATGATTAAGACATATCCGTATGGAAAATTCCAGACACTCACAAAACCAAGGCTGTGGTGCGCGCCATGCCTCCAGGCTCTGCAGTCCTGACCCACATGGTGGATTTCTCACCATGGAGTGCCCTGATATCCATGGGAGGATGGTTCCGCATGCTCAACACTCAAGTTCCTTATATGAAATGTTGCAGTGTTTGCTGGGAGCCTGTGTGAATCCACCTTGGGCTTTGAATAGTCCTTGTGGCTTTATAATACTTGAAACAGTGCTGATGCCCCATCAGTGGTGTTTGTGCTGAACTGTGAAGTGAGTGACTACAAGGGGAATGTCTGAGCTGCTTCGGTACAGACAAGGTGTTTCATTAAAAATAGTTAGAACGTGCCACTTGTGTAGGAGACCAGGATGGAATTTCAGGCTTTTGGCTTCTTCTGTCTGGCACAACTCCAGCTTTTGGGGCCTGGACGAGAAAGGGGAGAGGGGTCTTCCACCTGCTGGCTCATTCCCCAAATGCCCATTATGGCCAGGCATGGACCACAATCAAGCCAGGATCCAGAAACTCCAGCCAGGTCTCCCCCAGGGGTGGAGGTACTCCACTTGAACCGTCTCCTGCTGCGTCTCAAGATGGGCTCTGACAGGAACCCGAGAGTTCCTGGATGGGGTGTGAGGTCCAAAGCAGACCCTCAGCTGCTGTGCTGACCCCAGCCCCGACAGTTCTGAACATTTCAGTCCAAGGGTGTAACCTGCAGACACAGAGAACCAGCTGACCTGACGCTGACCCCAGCAGCGAGATTGCCTCTCTCCTGTTCCGCGTTTCCTTTGGACACTGAGTTGGGGCTCGCTGGGGGATCCCCTGCCTTCCTCCAAGAGCCACCCAGGAGGGTTTGGAGCTGATGAGACCCCGAAGGGATGAGAGATGGTTAACAGATCTGGAACGAGGGGTTCATGGTTCCTATGTGATTTGTCAGCCTCGTGGTCTTGGTTCAAATCTTATTTCTTTCTCAGGGACTAACAGATTCAGCCCTCCTATGAAGGCTTGAATCCATGTATTGTGTACTGTTCTTTAACTGTTGGAAGACCCCTTGTATGCAGGTCTTTAAAATTTCTGTGCTGAAACAAGTTTATCTTTCAATTCCATTTTCCAATTATTTTTCAAAGTATGGTGGTATGTTGCAGAAATAGCCTTGATCAGTACATCACACACACACACACACACACACACACACACGAAATTTAAGGCCAGATGCCTGCTGTCACCCCCTGAGCAAGGCCCAGACACTGAATCTGGTGAGAGTCATGAGACGTGGAGAGTGGAGCCGGCGGGGCAGGACGGAAATCACTTGGTCTTGGAGCAGCGGTTCCCCAGGTGGGCCCTGTCCTCCTGCAGGCTGTGAACAAATACATGCTAGAACAAATACATGCCATGTGCACAAGACCTGGGGATGGCCTAGGTGTCATGGCTTCAAACAAGACCACGTGCATGAATGCATGACAGGTGAATTCAAGTTGATGCCAGAAACTGTCAGATAGCTCATAGTGAGGCAGCACCAAGACGTGGCCAACAACCCAGAGAGGAGTGACAATGATGGCCATGTGGGGCACAGGTCCTGAGGGGGCAGCTGTCCCAGGCACAGCATGCCCCACACCCAGAGGGAGGCTTGCATCTGTCAGGTCCCTGAGAAGCGGACCCCAAGAAGGGTGAAAGGGACAGGAGGGGAAGTAATTGACAGGGATCATGCTGCGCCAGGAGTGGGAAGGTCTGGGGTGGGTTTGTCAGGGGCTGGCTGTCTGATTTCTGCGTGTCCTGTCCTGTTCTCAGTACCTGGGACAGTGGCTAGGGGGACTTGGGGCCTGACTGCAGGTGCAGGGGTGGCCTGGGGCCAGCAGGAGCCAGGCCTGGCATTGAGGCTGCTGGTGCTTGTGGGTCTGTAGCATTCATTCTTGCCTGGGTGTAGGGTTTAGCAAGGTGCTTCTGTTTCACTGTGGTGCTGTTTTTTGACTGCTGAATTAGCAGGACAGAGTTCAAGTTCATCCATCCCTTTCCTGGTGCGGTAAACCAGATATATCCATAGCAGGTGGATTTGTCTGCCAATCTTGGTGTCAAGGCCAGGTTCGCTGGGAAAGGTTGGGTTGTCCCCAGTTGCTCACAGTCTGTCCCTGCTTTGGGGCCGCCTGAATGCTTCTAGGTAGTGATGTCTGAAGCTTCTGACCTTTGGCTGAGGCCTGCTGCTCATGCCTGTCTCTTTCACATCCTATGCTGGCCATGACCCAGCAGAGGCCAGCCTGCCCAGTCAGGCTTCAGGTTCACCTTCATGTTGTATCTGAGGAGGAAACTAGACCATCTCTATGTTTTGCCTGCTCCTGAACTGGTCCTCATGGAGGTACTGAGGGATGAGGGCATGGACTCTGGAGCCAGTGACCATGCATCTGAGAAGTCAGTTAACTGTGTGCCTCCTTGTGCCATCTGTAGAGGAGTTGGTCATGGTGCAGAGAGCCAGGGCAGGTAGCAAGGGGTTGGTGCCTGCTGGATGCCACTGGTTGCCAGTAAGTGGACCTGTGTGCCTTCATCTGCCTGGATTGTTTCCCTCAGTCCCTGCAAACCCAGACCGGCCCTGTCTCCGGCTGCTGCCAGCTTTGCTGCCGTATCCTTGGAGGATGGTCATTGCCCTATCTGCTTCCAGGGAGGTTTCTGGAAGGCAGGCTTAGTCGCTAGTTTGTGTCCATGTGCTTGACTGGCCACCAGGAGATGCACCTAGTGGGCAGTGGCGGCTAACACATGGGTTTCCATTGGAATCCACTCCTGTGGCCGTGGGTGGGAGGTCACTGCCATAGGACCCCTGCTGGGATTGCCCCAAGGCTTGAACAGGTGAGCCTTGGGGGGCACATTGGCTGAGAGATGGGGAGTAGTCCCCCTTCCCCATTCATCTCCAGGCCACGTCCTGACCCACTGTACCCTCTTTGCAGGATCTGCTTCCACTGGAGCCCAGCAGTCCTTTTCCTCACCAACTTTTGAAGAGGACCCCTCAGATTCTAAGGTAACCCACTGCCCTGTCAGGCTCCTCCAGAAGTGCCATGTCCTTTCACCAGGACTGATGGGGGCTGATGGGGGCTTCAGAGGGGAGATCCGTTCTTTTTTTTTTTTTATAAAGATTTATTTATTTTTATTACAAAGTCAGATATACAGAGAGGAGGAGGGACAGAGAGGAAGATCTTCCATCCGATGATTCACTCCCCAAGTGAGCGCAATCGGCTGGTGCTGTGCCAATCCGAAGCCAGGAACCTGGAACCTCTTCCGGGTCTCCTACACGGGTGCAGCGTCCCAAATCTTTGGGCTGTCCTTGACTGCTTTCCCAGGCCACAAGCAGGGAGCTGGATGGGAAGTGGTGCTGCCGGGATTAGAACTGGCGCCCATATGGGATCCCGGGGTGTTCAAGGCAAGGACTAGCTGCTAGGCCATGCCGCCGGGTCCAGAGATCCGTTCTTGATGGCTGTGTCTTGCCCCTCGGCCAGAGGTTGGCTAAACGGGCTGCGCTTTGTAAAAATGTGTAATTTCCTTTCTTTTTTCTTTTTCCTTCCTTTCTTTTTCTTTCTTTCTTTCCTTTCTTTCTTCCTTCCTTCTTTCCTTCCTTCCTTCCTTCATTCCTTCCTTCCTTTCTTTCTTTCTTTCAGATTTATTGATTTTCTTTGAAACATTTACAGAGAGAAGGAGAGACAGAGAAAAAGGTCTTGTATCCGCTGGTTCACTGCTCAGGTGACCACAATGGCCAAAGTTGAGCTGATCCGAAGCCAGGAGCCAGGAGCTTCTTCCAGGTCTCCCATGTGCTTTGGGCCATTTTTGACTGCTTTCCCAGGCCACAAGCTGAGAGCTGGAAGGGAAGTGGCTGGAACTAGGCCAGTCCAAAGCCAGGAGTCAAAAGCCAAAAGTTTCTTCTGTGTCTTTCATGTGAATTCAGAGGCCCAAGCCCTGAGTCATCCTCCACTGTTTTTCCTAGACCATAACAAGGAGCTATATGAAAAATGGGACAACCAGGACTCAAACCAGTGCTCATATGGGATGCCGGCAATGCAGGTGGCGGCTTTACCTGTTATGTCACAACACCAGCTCCAGGAAACATTTCCTTCAGTCTTTAATGTTTACCTGTTTTCTTCTGGTTTTTGAATAATTAAAATATGTTTGTGGCCAGAGAAATGTTGTGTCTGTGGCTTTGGGGAAGAAGCCAGCTCTGCTTGAGTCTGATTAAGGAAGCTCTTCCCTACAGAAGACTGCAGCGGGGCTTGGGGTTTAATAGTCAATCAAAGATGTTGTGTAAGAGTTATTTATTTTTGAGATAGAGAGGGAGGGAACTTCTATCCACTGGTTCCTTCCCCAAATGGCTGCAGTGTCTAGGACCCAGGAACTCCATCCAGGTCTCTCACATGGGTGCAGGGTCCCAAGCACTTGGACCATTTTCTGGTACTTTCCCAGGCACATTAGCAGAGAGCTGGATGCTGATTTTTTTTTAATTTATTTTTTAGTATAAAGTCAGATATACAGAGAGGAGGAAAGACAGAGAGGAAGATCTTTGGTCCAATGACTCATTCCCCAAGTGGCTGCAACGGCTGGAGCTGAGCCAATCTGAATCCAAGGGCCGGGAGCCTCTTCTCGGTCTCCTACACAGGTGCAGGGTCCCAAACCCTTGGGCTGTCCTCTGCTGCTTTCCAAGGCCACAAGCAGAGAGCTGGATGGGAAGTGGATATGAACTGGTGGCCATGAGGGATCCCAGCGTGTGCCAGGTGAGGACTTTAGGTACGAGGGTGCTGTGCTGGGCCCAGTTGCTGGATTTGAAGGTGGTAGCTTAACCCGCTATTCTGTAGTGCCAGCACTGGCTGGCCAGTTCTTTTAGCTGAGAGTAAAAGAGGTATCACCCGTGTGCCAGGATTACCCCATCCCAGTGCTCCAAGTTAGCCTGCAGCTGCTTCTGAGGACGCTGAGGTCAGGAAGGCCTCCTGGGCAGGGCCGTGTGGGCTGGCATTTGAGCTGAGCCTTCCCGTGGCCTTCTGTCCCTCCCTGGATCCTATGTCCCCCTGCCCCTCAGCTCCGGTGTGCCTGGCTCCTGCGGCTGGGAAATAGCTCAGGGCCACAGCTGTGTCTTCTCTGGCTCCCCAGGACTTCAGCACATCCGTTCCTCAGCAGGAACTGTTGCTCCCAGCTGGGGACAGCCTTTTCTGGAGGGAGGTGGACGTGGTCCAGGCGACCCAGGACTTCAGTGAAAGCCACCGCATCAGCCATGGGAGCTTTGCTGACATCTACCGAGGACAGAGGCACGGGAAGCCATTTGTTTTCAAGACCCTCCGAGAGGCAAGCGCCTGTGTCTGGGGGTGGGGGTGTTGCGGAGGGCGCCCAGGCGAGTCAGGGGTGTCATGTCCCCATCTTTCTCCACAGGGCACCTGCTCAAGTCCAGGGTCAATTGAAAGATTCTTCCAGGCGGAAATAGAAATGGGCCGCAGGTGAGCCTCTCCACTGGCAGCACTTTGCTTAGTCGTGAGGACAGAAGACCCACGAGTTGTGCTTGCTAGGTGAGGGGATGCCGGAAGCACCGCATGGCGTCCAGCTCGTGTGTTCCTCATCGGGACACCGTAACTTGGGAACTGCTCCCAGGTAGGGATGTGGGAGCACAGAAAGGCCACCTGTCCCACCCAGGGCTGCAGGCTGGTGAGGGCTGCGCCAGGATTCAGGCCTGCATGGTCCGGCTCCAGCATCTGTGTTTTTTCTTTCCATCTCTGTCTCTTTCTTTCTAAGATTGTTTATGTATTTGAAAAGAATTACAGAGATAGAGGAAAGACAAATGCGTGTTTGCGCGCGCGCACGCACACACACACACACAGAGGTTTTCCATCTGTTGGCTCAGTTCCCGAATGCCTACCAAGCCAGACAGGGCTAGTCCAGGTGGAAGCCAGAGCCAGGAAGTACATGGTTGTCTCCTACGTAGGTGGCAGGAACCCACATACTTCCTTGGGCCATCGTCCACTCCCCGCTAGGTGTGTTAGCATGAGGTTGGATCCTAAGTGTGGAGTAGCCAGGACTCAAACCAGGCTCTCAGATGAAGGATGCAGACATCCTGAGTGGTGGCTTGTCCCACTGTGCCACCACAGGCAGTCTGAAGAGGCTGTTTTGAAAGCTATTGATAACAGTGAGTGGTGACTCTGAGATGCAGGAGGTCAGAGATTCAGGAACCCGGGTGGGCGGTGGTCCACTTCCCAGGGATGCTGAGTGTGGGTGAAGGATGGAGGATGGAAGAAGAGGTGGGGAGTGTTGTTGCTGGGTCTGAGAGGACCTGGAGGATCAGCGTGTAATATGAGAAAGGTAGCCTGTAGGGGTGGCACCCCTTTTCCCAGAAAGCAGGAGAGTCTCAGTAGAAGGGCTAAGGATGTGGGGTCCTAGAGGTGGAAGGGCCAGGTGGGGGCGTCCCTAGAGGTGGAAGAGCCAGGTGGGGAGGGGTCCCTAGAGGTGGAAGAGCCAGGTGGGGAGGGGTCCCTAGAGCTGGAATGGCCAGGTTGGGGAGATCCCTAGAGGTGGAAAGGCCAGGTGAAGCAGGGGACTTGGGGCACAGTACAAGAGGATTGCAGAGGATAATGAGCTGTGAGCCACAAAGGCATGGGGCCTGCTCACTCTGTGGCCTCTGCTGGTGTGTAGAGAGGACATGGTTGGTGGGTCCAGCAAAGCTGGGGAGGCAGGCAGTTTGCTTTTTCTCCTCTGGGCCCTTGTAGAGCCTGTGGCACCTGGTAGTTCTCAATGGCCTTGGGGGTTCGACTAAGGCCCCTTCCCCCTTTGATCACTGGGTGTCTGATTGCTGTGCATTGGTGCTGGGTTTCAGGTGCTGCCACCCCAACGTCTTACTTCTGCTGGGCTTCTGCACGGGCAGAGCGTTTCACAGTTTGGTCTACCCCTACATGGCTAACGGCTCTCTACAGGACAGGCTGCATGGTCAGGTAAGGGCCTGGCTCACGGTCTGGGAACTGGGCCAAGTGACGTGGAAGGTAAAGGACATTGGCTGGTCCAGAGGAGACCAGGAGAGATGGATCTGGCTGAACATGCACAGGGAAAACCTGTCCTAGAAGTTACCGGACAGCAGGCTTTCATCCGAGTGAGCACAAAGCAGAGGGGCCTGTAGCCCTGAGCTTGATGGGCGTGGTTCTGAGGGTTAGCCAGTGCAGCAGCACAGAAAGGATAAGAGGGAAGAGGTCAGGAGTACGGAAACATGTGTGTCCATGCAGGGTCTCAGGTGCCCTGTGGGGGCAGCTGTTGCCAGATGCCCTCCTGGGCCTGCAGAATGTTTTCTCGTGACTCTAACTCCCATTAAACATTTTGAGAGAGGTCTCCTGCTAACACATTCCTCAGAAAGAGAGGAGGGCATTCCTCCATGCCAGCACCCTGGCTTCTCTTGGCTGAGAGTAGACAAAGCAGTTACTTGTGGTACTCGTAACCCTGAGCTGCCCTGTGTGACTTGCCGTGATAGAAGCCTCACCCGCCTTGATGCTGTCAGGCTGCTCCCGTCCCCTGCATGGAGTTCTCTCGCTATGTAGAAGAGGAGTCTCTGGCGTGAGGCACCAAGCTGTTTGCCCCAGAGGAATGCAGCTGGCAAGTGTAGGGGCCAAGGTTTAAATTGGGTCTGTGTGGCTCCTGATTTCAGTTTCTAAGAAATCTGCAAGCTGGGGTTTGTGCAAGCTGCTACTTAGAGCATGTGTGAGCCACGGCAGGGCTCGAAGGATAGGTGATCGGCCGTGGAGAAGCAGTCTTAGAACAACAGCAGCAGTGCCTGGGAACAAGAGGGAAGCTTCAGCCCCCTTCCCCTCCAGCCCTTTGGGAGATTCCCCAAGGCAGGTGGTGCCACCTCCTTTCCCAGCCTGCCCTTCCTGGAGGGACTTTGCAGGTGCCCCTGGAGTAATCGTGATGGCTGGGCACCTGCGGTGTGGCAGGTGAGCTGCTTCCTGCATCAACTCCTGGTGTCCTTCCAGCAGCCCGGAAACATGGGCACACTGTTGTCCCAGGAAAGCCGAGGCTCAAAGGTGTAAGTTCCTCTTCAGGTCTGCATTGCTAGCAGTGTCTGACATCCTGTCCCACAGTCCTGGGGCGGGGAGCTGGGCTTCCCTTGTTGCATAGGACACTAGGGCAGGGGAAGAGACAGAGTTTTGTGTGACTTCCTAAGGCCATAGGGGTGAGGCTTTCCTCCTTTTTTTTCTTGTTTTAGGGCAGCTCAGACCCCCTCAGCTGGCCCCAGCGCATCGGCATCTGCTCTGGGCTGCTTAGGGCTGTCGAGCACCTGCATGGCTTGGATGTTATCCACAGCAACATCAAAAGGTGAGCATGGTGCTGAGCCCTGCTTGGCCGCTCTAAGTTCTCTCTCTCCCCTCCCCGCCCTGTCTCTGCCTTTCTTGCCCCAAGCCCCTGAGCCAGGTATCTCAGTTCATTTCCTACTCTGTGTTTGGAGGTCAGTGTTGGTGGGTAGGTGTGTTTTCAGGCTCCATTGCAGGGTCTGCCCACCTGTTTCCACGTTTATGGTCTCTACTTTCTGGACTGATCCCCACAAGATACACCCTGGCATGTGTAACTGTGCAGTCCTTGCCTGGCTCTCTCCCGGCCCCTGGCCCTTGGGGCAGGGGATATCTGTCGAGCCCCCAGGATTTTGAGCTGCTTGTTCAGGCTCTTCTTTAGACCTGGCTTCTGCCTGGGTCTGTGGGTTTCCCAGCAGCTTGTCCTGGGAGCTGCCTGCATCCCTGTGACTCAGTGAGCCAGGGACAGAGAGCTGACAGAGATCCCGTCTAGGGACTGGCACCAGGGAAGAAGTTCCAGAAGATTCCAGAAAATCTGTCAGGACCAGCTTTGGCACTATGGGAACCCAAATACTGCTCTTCCTTTTTGGCACATAGAAAACCTTTCTTCTTTTCTGTCCTCTGCTTGGCTTCATAATTGTCACAGCAAGAAAAGATGCTAGGGTGAGAGGCTGGCACAGCCCTTCCTCCTGGTCGTTGATTGGTCCCATGCTGCCAGGTGGTCTCCCCCATGTTTTCGCTGGGCAGTGTGTTTGCATGTTGTGTATTTGAGTGCCTCCCAGGGTTTCCTGGACAAGCACTGTGCATGGTGGGTGCTGCACTTGACGTCTGCTCTGCACTGAATACCTCACATGCAGTTGAGCTTTGTTGTCTTTTTTTTCCTGGTGCTTTCTCAGTGTTAATCCTCGTGGCTTAGGTGGCTGGGCCAACACCTTGGCTTTTGGCCTTAGTCCCCACAGTCTGCAGATGCGCTCCCAGGCTGCTGACATTTAGACTTGAGTCAGCCAGGCCAAGGGGGATGGACACAGTGCGAACAGGACTGGGGGTGGCCGGCGGGCGTTGCCAGGATTCATGTCCTGGGGAGGTCAGGGAGGCCGCACCTCTTGGCCCTCCTTCCTGGGCACTGGGTCCTCCCTCCCTCCCTTCCTTGTTCATTTGTTTGTTCATTCGTTCTTTCCTCCTTCCCTCCTTCCTTTTTCTTTCCTTCCCTCCTCTCCTCTTCCTCCCCCATCTCTTTCTTCCTCTACGTTTTTCTTACCATCCACTGAAATCAAAGGCTCACTCTGCTTGTTTTACAGCTCCAACGTGTTGCTGGACCAGAATTTCACCCCAAAGCTGGCTCACCCAGTGGCTTACCTGTGTCCTGTCAACAGAAAGTCCAAGTACACAGTGATGAAAACGCACCTTTTCCAGGCTTCGGCTGCGTACCTGCCTGAGGATTTCATCCGCGTGGGGCAGCTGACGAAGCGCGTGGACGTCTTCAGCTGTGGGATAGTAAGGGCCCCCCTCTTTGCCTCCCGTGGCTGCACTCCCTGTCTCTGCCCAGCTTTGAGAGCTCAGGGTGTGGCAGCAGCACGCAGGTGTTCTGTCTGCATGTGGCACCAGTTGGCCTGTTGTGGCCTGCTCTGTGTGCCTGCAGGCTAAAGGTAGGGTGGTCTTGGTTGATTATTTTAAAGTTGTTACCATTAGATATGACTTAAGACATACTTTATAGGGGCCAGTGTTGTGCTACAGGTTAAGCTCCACAGTGCTGACACTCCATGTAGTTGTCAGTTCAAGTCCTTACTGCTCCGCTTCCGATCTGGCTCACTGCTGATGTACCTGGCAGAACAGCAGAGGATGGTCTGAGCGCTTGGGTGTCTGTACCCCATGTGGGGAAGGTGGGGAACAGGGAGGAATTCCAGGTCCTGGCTTCAGCCTGGCCATGGTGACCACTGGGAGAGTGAACCAGCAAGTGGAAGGTCTCTGTCTCTCTTTTTACTCTTTCAAATAATCTTAAAGAATTAATTCACTTTGGAAATTATGTGAGGGATGGAGCTCCAGCCTGGTAGTTTGCTACCTGGATGCCAACAGCAGCCAAGGCTGGGTCAGGCTAGAGCCAGGAGTCAGAGTTCAATCCAGATTGCTCATGTGGATGGTGGGACCACAACTACCTGGTCAGGCCCTCTATCTCCTAGGGTCCACTTTAGGAAACTGGAATGTAGAAGTGGAGCTGGGAATTGAACCTGAGCACTGTAGTGTGGCGCCACGGTGTTCTAACTGGTGGCTGAACTCATCTGCCAAATGCCTGGCTCCAGGGAGAGTGTTTCCAGTTGTAAAGGAGTATGAGAAAAGACGCACAGGTGAATACAGGACAGAGGTTGTATGTGGCAGACAATGTTTGCCAGCCCTGGAAGAAAGCTGTTCCAATGTGCATCAGCCGCAGACCCCGTCTCCTAACTTCCCTCATTCCTGTCTAGCCAGCCAGTTAAATGTCTGCCCCAATTTTTTTTTTAATGTCTGTCCACTTCTCTGTTCTTGTCGGTTCTTCTGCTGTCCACTCGTCCACCGCTCCTCCCTTCGTCACAGTTGCCAGATCCTGGGAATGTGCTTGTGTGTGTATCTGAAGCAAAAGAGGGGCAGGCTCCCCGGTGTGTTCATTAGAACTCCACTTCCTTTGGACCTCATAGGATTGACGTGTTCAAAGGGTTTTGTGGCCAGATTTATTTGGCTCAGCAAAGTCCATCTGTTCTCCTTCCCACAAAGTTTGTTAGAGCTTTCAGTGTGGTCACTGTGGCTTCTCCAGAGGAGGGTGGGTGAGCCGTGCCACCCAGGCCCATTTGCACACAGTATCTGATGGCACCCATGCCCTGGTCCAGGATCTTATGACCCCAGGCAGATGCCCACAGCTGAGCCGCCCTGGGAGTCCTGCCTCAACTTTCCTCTCCAGGCACCAACTCTATAGTTACTGTTTCTGATCACAGTTTCCTGTCACCTCTGCCACTGGTGCCCTGGCCCATGGCCACCCTCTGTCCATAGCATAACCTCTGTGTGCTGGTGCCAGGTCCCGCCTCCTGCTGTCTGCCGCCTGTGCAACTCTGCTGGTTTCCTGGCCTCCCCGACATCCTGCGTGCTGGTCCATGCAGCTTGGCAGGGCTGGGCCAGGCCTGCTCCATTCAGAATCAGTCATTGAGTCCACTGTAGGCTAACCCAACCTTGTGGCTCTGAGCTGCGTGACCTGTCACCTCCGTCAGGGCTTGAGCTGGTCTCTGTAGAACAGGGTGATAACATTCTGGAGGTGTAGGAGACATGTAGTGCCCTGCACAGCTCAGTGCTGACTGCTTCTAGATCCTCTCACTCGGCTTTCCAGGTCACAGGTGACCCATCTTCCCATCTGTCCCCTCGTTTACTGAAGGCCCACCAACTCCCTCCACTGGACTAATGTCCTGTGGGAAGGACAATGCATTTCTCAGATTTTTTTTTAATTTAAGAAAATTCATTTCAGAGACAGGCAGGCAGGCAGAGAGAGACAGATCTCTGTTCCCATCTGCTGGTTAGTTCCCCTGAAGATTGCAACAGCTGGGGCTGGGTTAGGCTCGCTCCAGGAGCTGGAAGGCCAATCTAGGCCTGGCTACTTGGGTCATCACTTTGTGCCTCCAGCTGTGTGCACTGGCAGCTGGAGCTGGGACCCTCACACAGACATTGTAACGTGGGATGCCAGAGTCTTGACATCTGGGCCAAACACCTGCTCCCTCTCAGTCTTTGGTAAGCTCTGAGTGGAGATGTTTATTCACTTCCCCTGTTCTCTTCCTCTGGGGCTGGACCGGCCCCTGGAGTGGCGCCCTCTGCTGCCCCCTCCTGGCCACTGGCTGTCTGCTAATGCTCTTAAGGACCCTCTGGCTGTGTGACCTTGATGGTCACCTGAGCCATGCCACTAGGGTGGAGTATTTACTCCCTCAGCTGCCATGACTGCTGGATCCCCACTTCCTGGAGGAGGACAGTGAGGCTCACATGTCAGCTGTTTACCCTGAGCATGGAAAGAACCATTTTGGACTGAGCCTAGGCTTTCCTGACAGTACCAGCCCTGACCTGCTGTTGTCTCGGCTGTGAATTTACAGCAGGTTTCCTGTTGGTTGAGACACGAGCCACAGTGTGTTGTTTCATGATGCCAGTATGTGCCCTGGTACTAGTACTGGATGTGCATGTACTTTTAGGGGTGGACGTGTTATGGGCAAGTGTTATCAACAAAGGCCCTTGGTAAAGAGTGCTGTGGGCCTTCTGAGGCTTCGGGTGTGACCAATACCTGCCTGTGGATTCCTTCTTTCCTGAGATTGGCATAGCGGTGCCAGCCTGCTGTTGCTGCTGGGTTTCTAAATGAAGTGATCTTTGGAAAACACTAGTGTCAGTATGTATACATATGCAAACATGAATGTGTGGACATGCGTGTATTTGCTATGTAAGCATGCACATGTGTGTTTATACATGGATGTACACTATGGTAGTGCACACCCTCATGCACTGGAACGTTCCAGTTTTGTTCTTTGTACCTTGCTGTTGGTTGACGCAATTTTCCAGTTGGCAGAGAGGCTTGGGGCTGGTCCCCTCGCCCCTCCAGTCCCCTCCGGAGCTGGCAGGTGGCGAGGCTGGGCTCCTGGGCAAGGTTTCTCTCCCGGTCTGTCCTGTCTGGCTCCTGGAGCCTTCCATTATGCTCACACTGTCCTCTCCTTTCCAGGTGCTAGCCGAGACCTTCACGGGCATCCCTGCCGTGGACAACACCCGCAGACCAGCCTACTTGGTGAGAGACCCAGGCAGTACCTGCCAGTGGCTGCACGCGAGTCTTGAAGCCCAAGGGGAGGCAGGGAGGCACCTCCTGTGCCCATTGTGGTGGTGTGGACAAGGCCTTTGCCCAGGGCTTCATTTGTATCTGAACAAAGACACTTGAACCTCCTATACCCACCAACTTTTCCCCACAGAAGCAGAGGGTTTGAGAAAATCCATTTTTTTCTCCCTTGTTTCTGTACCTGGCAGGCAGACAGCATTTGTGCCCGCACTGGGTTGCCTTCATTGTAGCTGTGTGTCCCTCAGCTTTTTCTTGCTGTAACAAAGTGCCCAGGACAGGCTAACTTTGTAAAGAAAGGGTTCATTTGGTTAATTTTTGGGGAGGCTGGAACTTTAAGATTGGACAACACTGTTGATTTGGCCTCTGGTAGGGGCCTAATGGCAGGTGGGAACATGACTTGAATGTGAGAGAGAGGGAGGTAGGCACTTCGTGGCAGACACTGGAAGCCAGAGAGAGACCGGGATCCCACAGTCCCTTCCCAGGGTTCCCAGTTGACCTCAGGCCCTTCTCCTGTTTCACTTCTTCTGAGAAGTTGGGCCACCTAGGGGACCAGGTGTCTACTTGAGGGTGGCAGGCTCTGAGGCTGACCTGTGGTTCAGAACTGGAAGTCTGTGTTGGGTCCCCTAGACCCCAGTCCCTAGCTATGACTCCTGTGGTGGCCAGGTGCATGAGTTCAGTGGTGTCATCCCTGCTTCACTATTGGGAGTACTGAGGCTACTGTGAAATGTCTTGTGCCTCAGTAAGACCAGTGGTAGAATTGGGTGAGTGCTCTGCACAGGTGCAGCTGCTAAGCCAGCTTTTACCCTCTTTTTTTTTTTTTTTTTTTTTTTTTTTAGATTTATTTATTTTTATTGGAAAGGCAAATTTACAGTGGGAAGGAGAGACAGAGAATTATCTTCCACCCATTGGTTCACTCCCCAGGTGACCTGGATGGTCAGAACCGAGTCCATCTGAAGCCAGGAGCCAAGAGCTTCTTTCTAGTCTCCCATATGGGTGCAGGGTCCAAGAGCCTTGATACTGCTGCTTTCCCAGGCCACAAGTAGGGAGCTGGAGGGGAAGTGGAGTAGCTGGGACATGCACTGGTACCCATATGGGATCTCAGTGTGAGCAAGGCAAGGATTTAGCCGCTGAGCCATTGCACCAGGCCGAACTCATCCTTTCCATCCATGTGGGTGTTGAGGTCAGTGGAACAGCCAGCTTCTTGAGTTACTGGGCACCACAAACACCGCTGGCTGGGAGCACAGGAAGTTGTGACTTCTCCCCTTGCTGAGGCCCTGGGCACCGCTGCGGGTAGTCACTGGCCCCATGTGCTGTAATGCGGTCGGTCAGCTGGGGCTTGTTTCCCTTCCGTTTTCTCCATTTGTGGTCCTCCGGGCTGTGTGGGTGAGAGTCGTGGGGAGATGCCATTGAAATTTCCATGATGTTTTGTAGGCGTTTATGTTAATGCTGTCTAGGAGCATAGAAAATGCCATTTTTAAAAAGCCAAACTTTATTCTCCCCCTCTAGCCCCAGGCCTGGCTTCTGACCTGCCATGTTGAGGTCTATGCAGGCTGAGGGGTCCTCACAGGTCAGAGAGGAGGGGCAGCTGCTGACCCTGCCTGAGGTCTGGGGAGTGTTGTTGACCCAGCATGCCTACCCCCACACACTTTTGAGTGAGGAAAGACAAATCGATGAGGGGCTTGCTAGCGTTGCTTATGCTGGAAGAAGCTGCAGCCGATGAGGGCAGGGGTGGAGGAATGATGATGCAGCTATGCACATGTGGGATTCCTGAGGGGCCCTGTGAGTCTGCGTGGATTGTCAGCACTTAGAGGTAATGAGGGTGATCTGTCCTGCCACACAGAATCCTCACCGGGTCGAGATCTGAATGAACCTATGTTCCCAGAAGCTGCCCAACCTCCCCCTGCTTTGCCTTCCCCTCTTGCCCTTCCCCATCTGAGCTGTGGTTTCTGGAAGCCTGTAGGGTTGGGAGCTCTCTGTCTCTCAAAAAGCTAATTAAATCATGAAAAATAAACAAAATGTTTGGTTTATTTCAGGGCATCACCCCTCTAGTTGTTAATACGATTTTGGGTGACTGACAAGTAAAGTATAGCATATGGCAAGTGCTGTACAAATGCTGGAGTTGACCACTGTGGCCTGTGGCCCACCTTGTGTCTGACCTGAGAGCAGGTGCTTTTGCTGTCCCCCTCTCTTGGCCAGGCTGAGCCCCTGTGTCTGCAGCGAGTATGCAGGGGGCACCTTGCATACACCTTGCGACTCCTTGGCTCATGGCTGTGCCCTGGCCCAGAACCTGTACAGCTTTGTTTTTCCAATGTCTGTGAGTCTTTGCGAGATCTTCCTTGTCCTAAAGCTTTCACATGGGCCTCCTGTTCTTCCTTCTGCAGAAGGATTTGCTCCTGTGTGAGATCCCCAGCACTGCCACATCGCCCTGCTCCGGAAGAACCTCCTTGGAGGCTGAGGTGGCAGAGAAGGTGAGGGATGTCTGCGAGAAGCTCCTGGAGAGAAGGGCAGGGACTCCGCCTGCCGGTTGTGCACGGGCTCTGGCTGCCGCCTGCCTCTGCCTGCGGAGGCGCAATGCCAGCCTGGACCAGGTGAGCCTGTCTGGGGAGGTCCTTGCCGCAGCACCCATGGAAGCTGTCTCCAGCTGAGATGTGATTTATGGGTTATGCAGAACATGAGGCCTGAGAGCTGGGTGCTCACAGTCCCTGCTGCCTTTTCCCACTGGAGGACGCCTCTCTCCTCCCTGCCCTGCTCTTGGTGGGGAGGGGATTTCTCCATCTCTTTGTACCAGGAGAGCCTCTTCTGGCTTGAGGCAGGGGTCTGCCTTGTGGCCTGGTCCAGTAGATAAACCTGGCTGCCTGTGCTCAACCCTCCAGTGGTGGGGCAGGACCCAGGAAAAGGGTCTCCTCTGCAAGCACCCACCTTGGGGAGGAAGCATCTCCTTTGAGCCTGATAAGTAGAGGTGATTTCCATGGTGAAAAGCATGGGCTTGAGGCCTTGTTAGGTTTAAGCACAGGGGAGGGTCCTCCAAGGCCATCGGGGTACCTCAGGGGAAGTTGGCACAGAAGGGCTCCTGGGGTGGTAGCCAGGAGTTGCTGGGGGTGGTGTGGGTGGCTTGGGAGCTGCAGGGCCCCATGCAACATTCCAGATGCCTACTTGCTTCTTAGCATTATACTGGGCTTTTAGTGTTTCTGGTAGGAGGTGTTAAGCACTGCTCTAGGGGCCAGTGCTGTGGCATAGCTGGTAAAGCTGCTACCTACAGAGCTAGCATCCTATGTGGGTGCTGGTTTGAATTCCAGCTGCTCTACTTCTGATCCAGATCTCTACTAAGATGCCTGGGAAGATGGTCCAAGTGCTTGGGTCCTTGCAACCACATGGTCCTGGCTTCAGACTGTCCCAGCTCCAGTAATTATAGCCATTTGGACAGTGAAGCAGCAGATGAAAGATCACTCTCTTCAACTGTCTTATAAATCTTTACAAAAAAAGACAGCCGGGCCCGACGGCATGGCCTAGCGGCTAAAGTCCTCGCCTTGAACGCCCCGGGATCCCAAATGGGCGCCGGTTCTAATCCCAGCAGCTCCACTTCCCATCCAGCTCCCTGCTTGTGGCCTGGGAAAGCAGTCGAGGACGGCCCAATGCCTTGGGACACTGCACCCATGTGGGAGACCTGGAGGAGGTTCCTGGTTCCCGGCTTCGGATAGGCACGCACCGGCCCGTTGTGGCTCACTTGGGGAGTGAATCATTGGACGGAAGATCTTCTTCTCTGTCCCTCCTCCTCTCTGTATATCTGACTTTGTAATAAAATGAATAAATCTTTACAAAAAAAAAAACAAGACAGCCACTGCTCTAGCCCAAGCATCCCATTTTACACAAGGGAAAGTGGAGGACTTGAGTGAGAAGATGAGGCCACAGAGTGAGTTCTGTCATAACTATGGAGCCCTCCCCTCCTCCCAGCTCCCCTCACCACCATCTTCTGCTATTGTCAGCAGGAGCAGGAGGTCCCGGTCACTGCTGGCTTGGGCTCGACCAGGGCCCCCGAGTGCCCAGATGTGGGGGGGGTCATTATTCAGTGGTTATCTGCTGGTTGCAGAGTTATCTGTTGATGAAAGCAGCAGACCCGCTGTGGTTTCCTGGAGCTTGCAGACGTGGGTGCCAGGTTGGGGTGCTGAAGGCCTTCCCAGTAGGTGGTGCTTGGCAGAGAGCAGTCACAGTAGGAGCACAGCAGCTACATGACTGGACTGTGAGGAGGCCCTGAACCCAAAGTACCTCAGCATCATGGCATGGGAGGAGGGCCCCATGGGTATTGGGGTGAGTGTACAGTGGGCCACCTGGTTCTGCCATCGGAAGGGAAAAGAAAGGATTCTGATTGGCCTGCTTGGGTCACGTGCCCAACCTTGGGCCATCGTCATAGGCAGTGGTCAGGGGAAGGGGGCATTGGGTTGGCCCGTCTCAGGTGATGCTCTGCCATCTGTGTTCAGGGCTGGGGTCAGGGGCGAGTTCCTCTCTTTCCATGCAAAGACGCTGTTCTGCCAACACAATAAGCAGGTGCTCCGCGTCTTGCTCCCTTGAGGTCGGGGAGGGCAGCTGGTGGATCGCTGATCTCAGAGAGATTTCTGTTTTATTTAGTTGAAAGGCAGAGTTAGAGTGAGAAAGCGAGATCTTCCATGTGCTGGTTCACTGCCCAAGTGGCCAGAGTGGCTGGGGCTGGGCCAGACTGAAGCCAGCAGCATCTACCGGGTTTCCCACCTGGATGGGCTATCCTCTGCTGCACTAGCAGGAATTTGCATCAGAAAAAACCAGCAGTTGGGACTTGAGCCAGCACCCATGTGGGAAGCTGGTGTGGCGGGCTGTGGCTTTACCTGCTGCTGGCCCATCAGGGTTCTCTTGTGTTTGTTTTTTTTTTTTTTTGAAAGTCAGATATATAGAGAGATAGAGAGGAAGATCTTCCATCCGATGATTCACTCCCCAAGCAGCCAAAATGGCCAGAGCTAAGCCGATCCAAACCAGGAGCCAGGAATTTCTTCTGGATTTCCCATGTGGGTGCAGGGTCCCAAGGCTTTGGGCCATCCTTGACTGCTTTCCCAGGCCACAGGCAGCTGGATGGGAAGTGGGGCTGCTGGGATTAGAACTGGTGCCCATATGGGATCCTGGAGTGTGCAAGGCAAGGATTTTACTGTGCCAGGCCCCGCTCAGGGTTCTTGATATATACTCTTGCCTCTGTTTCCCAAGGTGCGCGACTCAGTGGGCGCTGTGGAAAAGCAGCTTGGCTCTGAGGGTACAGAGCCCTCCTCTAACACCCCAGAGGAAACAGATGATGTGGATAATCCCAACCTTGATGTCTCCTGCTCCACCGGGGCTGTGGGCATCCTGCAGATTGCAGCCTCAGCCCTGCCTGCAGAGAGCCGAGGAGGAGGCCCCGAGGGGGCCGAGGCCTGTGCGCCCCTGGAGCCTGCTGAGGATGGTAGGCATGTGCAGGCTCGCTCATCTTGTGTCCATTTGAGCCCCTCTGCTGTCCTGTGGTGCTCTCACCCAGCCCCATCCCTGCCGGCTGCCCCCAGAGCCCTGGGGTCCTCCTTGCTGCCTCCCTGTCTTCTGCCCTGAGTGCCAGCTGTTTCTTCCAGTCTCCCTCTCCTCCACGGGGACCCTAGGGCCTAATTTGGCTACTGTCCTCTTCTGGGACAGCAGGACAACCTCCCCATGTGCCCCCTGACTCACTCTTGCCCTTCCTTCTCCAGCTCCTTCTCCAGCAGCCAGCCCACTAGGTCTGCCCAAGTACAGTCTCTGTCATGCTTGGGATCCAGTGTCTCCTGGAGCCTGGGAGGCCGAGTGATCTACCCCGCTTTTGCCAGGTGCCCCAGGAAAGCCATGGCAGCCACATGCCCCACCACTAGGAAACATGGCTCAGGGACTGTCCCAGGGAGGGTCCACACCTATGGAAGGGGAGAAGAGGAGCCAGAGGGGCTGCAAGCAGGACAGGAGCGGAATGGCCCCTCCATGCTGGAAGATGGTGGGTTCCCAGGTTTCCCCTGCTCAGGCAGTGCTGTGACAACGCACCATTCCCAGGGTCTGACGCTGAGACCTGGGGTGCTGGGGGCTCTGGCCAAGGCTGGAGGATGACTGTGATCCCTGTTGTCGTTCTTCTCTTTCCCTGGAACATCAGATACAGAGACTTCATGGAAAATCGAGATCAACGAGGCCAAAAGGAAGCTGATGGAGAACATCTTGCTCTACAAGGCTGAGAAGCTGGACAGTGTTGAACTTTTTGGCCCTTGATGATGGGGGCCAAGGACCCCTACCCCCACTGAAGGAAGATCAGCAAAGCACAAAAAGGGGCTGAGGGCAGAATCTGAGAAGGTCAAGCGACATGGACACCAGACAGCACCTCTCTGAGAGTGAACTTGGGGACAGGGAGGCCTCAGCTTTTAGTGACAAGGCCTGATGGCCAGAGTGGGCTCTGGGAGAGTGAGGTGGAAACTGGGGGTGCTGTGTGATCATTGTCCCAGCAGCTGCTGTCACCCAGCTCTCTCCACAGGACTGCTGATAGGAAGTCCTGTGAAGCCCATGGGGTTCTCTGAAGCTGACATCTGAGTCATAGTCGCCAACAAGCACCTACAGACTTATACACTGTGTAAGATTGTCCAGATGCGCCCGTGCAGTTCCCATTGCCCTCCTAAGGTGTCAGCTAGTTCTGATGCCAGACACCTGGCTCAGGGCTCGGAGGCCTCTTTGCTTCCTGTGGGGAATCTCGCAACCTGCAGGTATTTACTGAGCACAGCCCAGTTCCGTCTGCACATTGCACGGATGCCCATGTGTTTGGTGCAGTTTCTGCTTCAAGTGTGTTATTTATGGCCAGATGGGGAGTTGGGAGAACTAGTTCCACTAGCCTCATGTGAGCCTGCTACTGATTGAATCAATCACTTCTTTTCTGGAACCTCTAAGTAAGGAACTAGCTGCTCCTGCTCTTCCCCTGGCCTGTTGGGAGGAGCACGTGAGGGTGGCTCCAAGAGGCACTTTGCTCTTGCACTTGTCCTGTTCTAGAAAACAAGGAAGAAGGCCTGTATATTTCTGCCATACATTTCATGTTTCTACAGAGAGGATATTTTTGAAAAGTCAGATTGTAAATCTTTATGAAGCATTCTTTAATTCACCTGGAAAAATGTCCTATTTAAAAATAATTCTATAGTTTTTTTTTTTTTTTTTTTTTAATAAAGATATGTTTGTAAAGTAACAGATACCTTATAGTGACTTGTGTGTTCTGGTAGTTTGTTCAGAGGGCGATTCGCCTCCCTGAGGGGTGGTCATAGGGCGGCAAAGAGCCAGGACCAGTTCCAGGTGCTGGCCAATCTGGAAAGTATGTTTCCTAGGGTGGCCAGGCAAGGGGCAGGGCTCTTTCTGTTGACAGCAATTAATAGTCCTTACACTGGCCATGGACAGGGACCCTGGCAGCCACTGAGGTCTCCTCCACATGGCTCTGAACTGTAAGACACTCTAGGTCTTTTGCGGTGGTTTTGAGGGTTCCCTGAGCGTGCCCCAGCAGGACCTGGCTTGTGGTGAGCTCCTTGCAGGCCTGTAGGCCTTTCCAGAGCTTCAGCGACAAACAGGATGCTGGTTCTCTGAACACTTGGGTTTCTGGACTAGAGCTTAGCATGTCCTGGGAGAGCCACTGGGCCGCCCTGAGAATCTGAAAGTCACAGACTTGCGCACTCATCAGGGCAGTCATTGTCTGTGGGTTCCTTCCATTGCGCTGCCCTTCTGGGGATCCCCAAAGGTATGCCAGACATTTTCTTTTTAGCAAAAAAATTGCATGTGATAAGCTTTTTTTTAAGTTTATTTACATTATTTGAAAGAGTTACAAAGAGAGGAGAGATGGAGAGAATTTTCCATCTGTTGATTCACTCTTCAGTTGACATACTAGTTGGGGATGGGCCAGGCCAGAGCCAGGAACTTCTGGGTCTCCCACATGGGGGCAGGGCCCCAAGGCTTTGGGCCATCCTCGACTGCTTTCCCAGGCCACAAGCAGGGAGCTGGATGGCAAGTGGAGCTGCTGGGATTAGAACCAGCGCCCATATGGGATCCTGGCGCGTTCAAGGCGAGGACTTTAGCCGCTAGGCCACTGTGCCGGGCCCAGGATCCAGTTCTTTACCCAAGAGACAGAAAAGACCCATCTAAAGCTTCACACGGAGGCGATAACAGCACTATTCGCGGTAACCAAGAGGTCAGAAAATAGAGTTGGTAGCGGGTTCGAGAACCGACTCTGAGCGCGGATGGCTTGAGGAGAAATGGCCAGGTCGAGCCGCCGTCCAGGAGGCCCGCCTCGACTTGGCGCTTCCAGAACCTACGTTGAGCGGCTCTGCCCCTCCCGCCCGTCAGCCAATGGGCGAGGCTCGGCAGGCTCGGCGTCCCGCCCCCAAGCCTGTGCGCCCGGCGGAGCCCCGCCCCTGCCGACAGCAGCAGAGCGCGCCGCGCGTCCGGTGCAAGCCCCGCCTCCGCCGCGCGCCGGGCCGCGGCCCTCAGGGCTCGTTCCGGTGGCGGACGCCGGAGCGGCGGCAGCTCGGGCGGGAGCGGGGACTGAGGCGGGCGGCGGGGGACGCGCGGCCTGCTGCCGGGGCGCGGCGGGAGGAGGGTCCGGGCGGCTCCCCCGGAGGCGCGGCCGGGGCTTCGGGGCCGCGCGCCCGCCGCTATGTGCGGCGTCCTCGGAGGAGTCGCGGCCGGCGCGGCGGGGCGTCTCGGGGCGTGTGGCTGACTCGCCTGGAGCCCTGCCCCGCCGCGGTCTGGGATGGGCAGCGGACGGAACCGAGAAAGGTGTGTGGAGCCGGCGCCCGCGCGGCACCCTCCCCCGGGCTCGGCTGGGCTTGGCGGAGGAGGGCGCGGTCGAACCCAGGCCCTCGCGTTTTTTTGCCCCCTCGCAGGTGCCCATGGCGTCGGAGCGGCGCAAGGCCAAGTACCGCTGGAGCAGCAGCCCCTCGGAAGGCGGCCCCAGCAAGCGCAGCTGCCTCCGGGAGCCCGGCCATGTGGCCCCCGCCGGCCGGCCGGCCCGCAGCCCCCAGCGCCTGAAGGCCTCGCGGGACGACGATGCGGGCCGCCCGCCGCCCCGGGGCTCTTCCCGCCGCCGCCGGCGTTCCTCCTCCTCTTCCTCCTCCCACTCGTCGGGCCCGGCTGTGGGCGGAGCCGCCGCCCAGGGCTGCCTGATTCCGGGCGCGCCAGGCTGCCGCGCCAGCCCCTCGCTGGAAGACATGGCCTCCCGGCACGAGGAGGCCTGCAGGCTCAGGGTAGGTGCTGCGGGCGTGGAGGCCGCGTCCCGAGGGCAGGGGTGCGGGGGTGTGTGTGTTGGGGGCGCCCCTGTCCTCCCCGTCCCACCCACGAGGCCTCGAGGTGTGGAGAGAGCTTGATGTGGAAGCTTGGCAGCACCTGCGAGCTGCCAGGGGCTCCCGCAGGTGTGTGCAAGCCGGCCGGCCGGGCGGGGTGTCTCGGGAGCACGTGGGCTCGCAGGACCCTCGCGGAAGTGGTTCTTTCCGTCGCCTCCTGGACTTGGGGCCACTCTCAGAAGCAAGGGATTTGGTGTTTTGGTGTGGTTTTTGCGGCAAGGTCAGGATCTCGGGTGGTTGAGTTTTTGCCCGCCGGTGCGGGTTGTGGTTTGTTGGTAGATTTTGGAGGTAGAACCTTTCTCGGTGTTGGTGGGCACTGATTCAGGCCGGCTTTGTTCAGGTTACCGTGCAGGCAGCCGACTAGAAGCTTGAGTTTCCAGTAACAAAACCAACACCCTAGCGTCTGTGTTGGCCTCTGTGTTGTGGGGCACCAGGCCTTAAGAAATGAGGAGGGGGCGGTGTTGGGCCTCACGGTGTCCCGTCTGGGGGACACCACACCCTTGCTCGGGCATTCCTGCCCCCCTCCCCAGGTCAGGGGCGGGGATATGAGTTGTGAACCAGTGGATGGAAGATCTCCCTCAGGAACGCCTTGGGATCCTGCACACGCCTGGGAGACTGGGGAAAATGAGGACGGTAGGAGAAATGTTGTGCCGAAGTGGGCTGTCCTAGAGAAAATACCTTTTTCAACATTTGTTTTTATTGGAAAGGCAGGTTTACAGACATGAGGAGAGACAAAGGTTTGCCGGTTCACTCCCCAAGTGGCTTTCATGGCTGGAGCTGAGCCGATCTTAAGCCAGGTCTCTGTGCAGGTGTTTGCCATGCCACCAGCTGGATCAGAGGTGGAGTGGCCCAGACGAGAACTGAACTGGTGCCCTTAGGGGATGCTGGCGTCACAGGCAAACGATCAGCTGCTCCACCTCCCCTACTGCCCCTGCCACGGTCCCAGGACGTTGTTTTTCTTAAAACAGGCCCTTAGGAAAGGGTAGTGTTTGATCCTTTCCCCAGGGGTTGTTGAAATATGGGTACCTGCATTGGACTGTTTACCTTGGGAAACTCTTTGGTCAGCTGAAGTATTTTTGTTGTGGACCACACAATCTGAACTCCAATGTTGGCCACATCTTTTTTTTTATTATTATTCATTTGAAAGAGTTACAGAGAGTGATAGATCTTCCATCAGCTGGTCACTCCCCAGGTGGCCACAACATCCAGGATTTGACCTGAAGCCAAGACCTTCTTTGAGGTCTCCCGCATGGGGCAGGACTGCAAGTGTTTGCAGGAAGCTGGGTCTGAAGTGGAGCAGCCAGAGCTAGAACACGTGCTGTGCCACAACATTGCCCCCCCCCACATCGATTCTCCCACCCCTCCCCATAGTTGGTGAGTTCGAAGGTCCTTGTTGGGTAGGGCAGGCATTTTGAGGCTGCTTGTGATTGAGCACCTGGGTTGCTGCCGAGGTCAGCACGGTGCTGGTGGTGCTTTGAGAGGCAGCAGGTGGTAGCCCCAGTACTCCTGTGTAGGAGATCTAGGTTGAGTTCCAAGCCTGGGTGTTAAGAGTATTTGTGGAGTGAATTGGTGGATGGATGGAATCAAAAGTAATGATAAAAAAAGGAGTTCGGGTAAATATGGAACTTGGCTCATACTGTTTAATCTTGTCATTATCTGTTGTGATAAGAAGTCAGTAAAATAATGGCAGTTAATTACCTTGAGCTTCACTGACCACTGGAGGGGGACAGGGAGGAGCAGGTGGTTTGTCTTCCTTAGAGGCTGCTGAGCTGCAGGTGTCGCCTGAAAGCTGTGGGGAACTCAGCCTTCTCTCTTTAAGGCCAAGGGGCTCTGTTTCGGTAGGACCCAGGTTAATAACCATGGGCTGAGGACAGCTGAGTCCTGGAGACCGTGGGCTCTCAGAGCACCCTCCCTCTCATGACACCAAATTTATCTACTTGACTTACCATTTAAAAAAATTTTTTTTTCTTTAAGACATTTATTTGAGAGGCAGAGTTACAGAGGCAGAGAGTTAATGCTTCTATCTGCTGATTCACTCCCCAGATGGCCTCAACATCCTGAACTGGGTTTGTCTGAATCCAGGAACTTCTTCCGGGTCTCCCACCAGAGTGCAGGGGCCCAAGCACTTTCTCTGCTGCTTCTCCAGCTGAACCAGCAAGGAGCTGGACCACAACCAGTGCTCATAAGGGATGCCAGCACTGTAGGGACCGGCGTAGTTCACTAATCCACAGCACCAGTCCCAATCTGTCTATTTCAAATTTCTTTTTACTTGAAAGGCAAGAGCTGGGGAGTAGGAACAGGTCTTTGATCCAGTGGCTCCCTCCAAAGACAGCTGTAATGGCTGAGACTGGACCAAGCCAAACCCAGGAGAGCCAGAAGTTCCACTCGGGTCTCCCTAGTGGGTGCACAGGCCCACACACTAAGGCCATCTTGAAGAACTGCTTTTCAAGCACAGTAGGAGGGAGCTGGATTAGAAGGGGAGCAGATGGGGCCTGGCGCGATGGCCTAGTGGCTAAGTCCTAACCTTGCATGTGCCAGAGTCCCATATAGGTGCTGGTTCGTGTCCTGGCTGCTCCACTGCTCATCCAGATCCCTGCTTGTGGTCTGGGAGAGCAGTCCAAGGTGGCCCAAGACCTTGGGACCCTGCACCCTGTGGGAGACCCAGAGGAAGCTTCTGGCTCCGGATTGGCTTAGTTTCGGCCATTGCAGCCACTTGGGGAGCGAACAAGCAGACGAATTTTTTTCCTTTCTGTATCTCCTTCTCTCTGTAAATCTGATCTGCCTTTCCAATAAAATTTAATTTTTTTTTACTAATTATTTGGTTTTTATATAAATAAAGGTCATAACCACACTGTTGACATGTAATACTGTTATAATACAACAGTTAACTTGTGAGTCTACAACAGAAATCATCTGTAGTTAAACAGGAAACAAGGCTGAAAAGGACCATGTTAAAACAAAACTACTGGGACTAACAGGTCGGGATTGCAAGTAGCAACAAACATATTCACTCAGCTCCTGAGTATTTAAAGTTTTACAGTACACATAAAAAATGATTTCTTCCATCAACACTATAAGTTCAAACTGTCGATGTTTATGCATTTTGCAAGTTACACTGATTGGATGCTTATATAGGAGCGGGGGTCAGAACGTCTTCCTGATTTGAAGTTTTACATCACCCACATGCTAACACAAACACAACTTGTTCCATTTTCCTTTCCCCCTCTCCCCCACACAAAGAAGGCAGGATTTTTTGGTTTCTTTTAAGTAATTTATAGGATTTGTGATAATCAATTTAAATGTCTGAAATTCAGCAATATTTAACTCTTAGACAACTAAGAGGTTAAAGATGGAAAATAATTTATCCTTACACTAAGTTAGAAAATCAGTTGCATCATGCTGTAAACTAGGAAGCAATGTAAAGCGACAAAAACCTGTCCCCAGTACATAATTAAAAAGTCTAAATTTCAAATCAGAGCTGGTCTACTTCCATGTTGATACAGGTGTGAGCTTGAAATGCATGGCTAATGCAGGCAGTCCTCCACTGTGGCAAAAGCACAGGATCCAACTCCTGATCGAGCCATCAGTCCCAGACACTGTGTGGCCTGTCCCATTGCTAGGGCAAGTGGAGGCTGCTTTGGCAGATTGTGAGTTTCTAATATTGCACTGTTCAGAGCTGAGCACACAGGTTCTCTCTGTATTGGGTCAAGCTGGTTTCCAACTGGGCTGTTCCAAGGATCTGAATATGCTAGTAAACTGACGGCATCCCAGAAAGGAAGCAGCCCCTGAACCCAGGCAGGCCCGGGGACAGGTCACCATGTGCACATGGTGGCTGGAGTTGGGATCCAAGCAGGACTCCCCATCCTGGAGCCCACCAAAATTTAAATTTTAAAAAAAGTGGAGCACCTGGGAGTTAAACTGGTGTCCATCTGAGATGCAGGCATTATAGGCGGAGGCTTAACCCGTTGTACAGAGTGCCAGCCCCTGCAGTTTCTCTGTGGAGGCGGTTGACAGCTGTGGAGACTATAAATTGTAAGTGCACATGAAACATGAGCTGGGGTATTCTGACCTTTGTTTTTTCACCAGCTATGTAGTCCACACAGCAGGGTGGGCAGGGAGCTTGTTGTAGCCTGCCAGGGTTAGTTCAAATGAAAATGTCTGACTCCAACCCAGAACTCTACCTGAAACTCCAGACAGATGGCACCCTTCCTCCCTGTTCCTTTCTCCTTTGCAGTTGGCGTGCCCTGACCCTTTCAGGGGTGTTTCACTGTCCTGCCTCACTTACTAGATTGGAAGCAGGGCTGCCGGGATATGAACCAGTGCACATATGGGATACTGGTGTGTACCGGGCCCCAGGATTTTTCTTTAAGATGCAGATTTATTTTTCTATTTTTTATTGGAAAAGAGAAGGAGATAGAGAGAGGAAGATATTCCATCTGCTGATTCTCTCCCCAAATGGCTGCATGTTCCATATGGGATCCTGGCAGATGCAAGGTTAGGATTTGGCCACTAGGCCATCGCAGTGGGCCGGTCAGTTCTTTGGAAGCAGAAATACTACATGCTTCTGGGGTTAAGCAGACTTCAAGTGGTACAGGATGTGTGTAAGAATGACCATCCCTGTTTGTTTCTTTCTCTCTGAAGATCACTGCTGTGGAAAGCTTACCTTTTCTTGCTGCACAAATACATAATATGCACATGAAGCATTCTGTTGTCTTAATTGTGTAGCATGGACACAAGAGCAGATTCCCTGTGTGAGTGGCTAGAACTCCATTTTGGTTTGCATTGGATTGCAGGAACCCAAGTGTTTGGGCCTTCTGCTGCTGCCCTCCCAGCGTGTTAGGAATCCTGGCCACTGTGTTTATTTGCACATGAATGAGGAAATGAAGCTCAGGCAGTGTCGCGGGGAGCCTGGAGCTCCACTGCTGTTGGCAGGTTCTTGGGGAGACTTGGGCAGTGCTCTTCCCTGGGACCTATCTGGGAGTGAGAAGAGCAGGACCGAGCCTTCCCCCTGCCTCTAAGGAAGTTGGGAGGAGGACTGACGTCACTGGTCTTGGGCGTGAGGGAGGTGCGTTTGGGTCCTTTGGGTGTTGGATTGGTGACTGAAACCCCTTTTGGGATCTCTTGTGAGCTGCTGGGGTGTCAGTGCTTTGCCTTCTAGGAGCGAGCCCTCTGGGGTCAGGGTCAGTTGAGCCCAGGGCAAGAGGAGGCTGAGAACGGAGTGACTGCTCCCCCTGTTTTACAGAGGTGCTTCTCAGTGGGGGGGGGACTGCGTGGGCTTTGGACACGGGAACCATTGCTGATATAGAAGTGCCGCGGGTGTGACTGCCTTGGAACAGTTTCCTCAGCTGCTTTCTCTTGCAGGTTGACTCCAGAGGCAGTTCTCGAGACTCCCCGAACTCTGAATTTGCAGCTGAGGCTGAAGGTCAGAAGGATGCGACTGAGGAGCCAAACAAGGTCCAGAGACGGAGGCGGGAGAGGCCTCGCGACCAGGGCTCCACCATGATCTATCTGAAGGCGCTGCAGGGCATCCTGGGGAAGTCATTGCCCCGGCGGAAGGGGGACGCTGCTCCACAGGCAAGGGCAAAGGAGAGCCCGGAAGAGCGGCCGTGTCGGGCAGAAGAGCCAGTCAGGAGTGTCTCGGTGCCCACTTCTCCGGAGGACAAAGGATTGGCTGTGGAGGAAGAGGCGGAGCCGGAGCAGGAGGAGAGCAGCTTCTGTGGCCGGAGAGTGATCATTGACCCTGCGGAGTCACCAGGCAAGGAGCCGCTTGGCCACCAAAGGACAGTCGTTGATGAGCCCTCTGCACCCCTGCGCTTTTGGGATGACACCGACTCGCATGTGGAAGTGCACAAGGTAAGTGACATACAGGGTGGGTATGGTTAAACTTTTTTTGTTTTTTAAAAAGACTTATTCTGTATTGGAAAGGCAGATTTACAGAGAGAAGGAAAGACAGAAAGATCTTCCATCCACTAGTTCACTCCGCAAGTGGTCCCAGCAGCTGAAGCTGAGCTGATCAGGAGCCAGGTGCTTCTTACTGGTCTCCCAAGCCGGGTGCAGGGTCTCTGACTCTGCCTTTAAAATGAAGGGATAAATAATTGAGTCTTAACCCCTCCCCCCCCTGCAAAAACAAAAGCGTACCACCAGACTGAAGTGTAAGTGGCTTACTCAAAGCAGAAATTTGGCTTAGGAAGAATGGCTGTGATGTGCAGGACCCTGTGTCTGTGCTGCTGGGTTGCCCCTTGGTTTGGGATCTGTCATGTGGTCTGAGGTGCCCCCTGTGCTAGTCCCTTCTGGTCGTTAGGAATGGGAGTGGGAGAAAGGAGGCACAAGGTTAGAAGGGTTCTGGCTCTTTCCACAAGGGGGCCTCTGGCCTGGGTGGTCAGCCCAGGCAGGTGGACAAAGGGAAGTAAGAGGACGAGGGGGAAAGTGTGTCTTCACAAGGTTGTCGTGGGGAAGGGTGCCTCTCTGTTTCCAGATCCTTCTGGACTGTGTTTAGACTCCCACTGCCAGGTTTCTGGGCTGTGTTGTCTGGAAAGTGAGGGTGACGCTGGGTGTGCCCCTGTCAGTCCCAGCTGGACCACTTTGCACTTTGCACAGCCTCTGACTGTGAGGGGGTCTGTCTGCCTTGGAGTTGAATGTACGTAGTATTATCATGTTAACAGTGGACTCACTCAGTAGGCTCTGATTGTGTGTCCTTGTTGTAAAACTCAGATTTCTTGAGAAAATTGTTTTAAAGATTTCTTGAATTTTATTAATTCACCCCAGACTTTAGCAGGCAGCCATGTAATTGTTCTGGGGACCTGTGACCTCTGCCTTTTTCCTGGGCTATGCTTCCCGCTCTGCCTGGCCTGTCCGCTTACTTGCTGTTGAGCCTGCTGATGATGTCCAGTGCGGTGCCTGATGCCCCTCTCTCTCCTGTGTTCCTCCCCTGGCCTTACTCTCTCACCTGGGTAGAATACCTTTTCTTTTAGCTTCCTGAGAAAGGTACAGACGTGGCGTTTTTGAAAATGTGGCTAGGGCTGGCATGGCGGCTCCCCAGGCTAATCCTCCACCTGCAAGCACTGGTGTGTCCCAGCTGCTCTACTTCTGATCCAGTGTCCTGCTTATTGCCTCGAAGGGCAATGGAGGATGGCCCAAGACTCAGAGGAGGCTCCTGGTTTTGGATTGGCTCAGCTGTGGCTGTTGGGGCATATACTGGTTTGGATGGAAGATATTTAATTCTCTTTTTCTTTCTGTAAATTCCCCTTTCAAAGAAAAATAAATGTTTAAAAAGAGAAAGAAAACATGTTGCTAAGGTTGCTTCTGTACCTACAGCCTTGATTTAAGGTCAAACTGGTTTTGGAATCCCAGTTTGGACACTGTTTTTCTTTAGGAATTTAAAGACCTTGCCCTCTGGTCTTTCCCCTTGTGTTCTCAAGGGGATGTCTGAAGCCAATTCCTGATTCTTGGTACTTGAATGCTTGTTTCTTGGGAATCCAGAGGCCTGCAGTTGCTTGAGATGCTGTCCTTTATGCGGCACGTCGGGTATTCCCTTGGAGTCTGGAAACAACACATGCTCAGCAGTTGTGGGAAGTTTTCTCCTTTTTACTTGAGCGGCTGAGAGAGTGAGACAGAGATGCTGTCTGCTGACTGATTAACTGAATGTCAGTGGCCAGGGCTGGGTGGAATCAAAACTGGGAGCCAGGGACTCGCCCAAATGTCCCATGTGGTTGGCAAGAACCAGTTCCCTGAACCATCACTGATGTGGCTGCATCCAGGGTGTGCTTTAGCAGGAAGCTGGGTCAGGAGCTGGAGCAGGGAGCCCAGGTGCTCCAGGGTGGGACATGGGAGTGTGGGGACATGGACACTCTCTCTACATTAAAATGTGTGTTCTCCAAATGCTTTAAATAGCCTTCTGTTCTTGTTTCAGATACTTTGGTTTTACTTTCAGGATGTGCACAGAGGAGTGGGATTTTGCCCTGATTTCTGTGTCTCGTTAATTGTACCTTTAGTGTGGCCTTTCTGGTGTTTCCTCTCTGTCTCAGGAATTGTTCAGTTTGGCTGTGTGGGCTTATCACCACTGTTTGTTTTCCCTGTTGACACCCGGTTCTAAGAACACTGGCTTTTGTGAGTTATGTTCCGTTCTTGCATCCGTCAGTTGGGAGCTGTGATCCTGCCCTGTCTGAATCTTGGTTAACAGGTTTGTGTTGACCCAGTCCTGCTTCTGTCTGATGGTGCCTTGGCCCTGCTTGTGTTTAGAGGTGCGGAGTGGAGATGCTCCCTGGGAGGCATGTGTGCAGGGATGAAGGGCAGGCCGTAGGCTTCACACGAGAGTGATGGCTTTGGGTGGGCCTGCAGCTTTCCTGCGGCTACTATGTTCCCTTGGAAAGAGGCTGAGAGAGGAGCCTGGGCCCCTGCTGGCTGTGTGTGACCCCTCACCCTCAGCGAAGCGTGTCCTGAACGTCCACAGTGCCCTTAGTCCCACTTTGTTGGGAGCTGGCCTACCATCCTGCTGTCTTAACTTCTGGACTTTCATTGCGACTTTGTCACCTGAGGTCTGAAAAGGCCATTCTCTCAGTCTGGAGCCCTGGTCTGTTTCTAGACTTTTCTCATTGCTGCCTTAGGTTTTGATTCTCTGATCCGCTTAGCCAAGAGCACTTTGTCTGGCTCCTCCTGGAATCCCATGATGGGGCTTGCTGTTCATTCTGAGGGTTTTTTCCTCGTAGGTTTATGTCCTTTCAGATCAGTTCCTTTTACTTTTAGAAGATTATTTGGGTGAGAAGGACCTGATATGGTTGGAAATCTTACATCCTTAGATTGGATTTCTGACTGTGCTGAACACACAGTGCCTGTGGTAGCTGATGGGTGTAGATCTTCATCTTCTGGAGACCTAGAATTCATGAACTTTTCCAAATGGACAGGAAGCTCCTGTTTGTCAGTGAGCACATAGGTTGTCTGTGTTGGGGTATAGTGGGCAAGCAAATGAGTGTTGGACGTAGAGCATCTGAGATCTGGAGGAAACTGTGTGAAAAGTGATGGCTCAGGGCTAAATCCTTGCCTTGTTCATTCTGGGATCCCACATGGGTGCCTGTTTGTGTCCCAGCTACTTCATGTTCCAGCCAGCTGCCTGCTTGTGGCCTGGGAAAGCAGTCAAGGATGGCCCAAAGCCTTGGGACCCTGCATCTGTGTGGGAGACCTGGAAGAAGCTCCTAGTTTTGGGTGGGCTCGGCTCTGGCTGTTGTGTCCATTTGGAGAGTGAACCAGTGGGTGGAGGATCTTTCCGTCTCTCCTCTCTCTGAATCTGATTTGCCTTTCCAATAATATATAGTTATTTTAAAAAAAATAAAGCATACAGTATCTTGAAAGATGACACCATGATTTTATTACCACCCATGAACCATAACCTTTTTATTTTTAAAGATTTATTTACATTTAAGTATTTTTTTTTTAAGATTTATTTATTTTTATTACAAAGTCAGATATACAGAGAGTAGGAGAGACAGAGAGGAAGATCTTCTGTCCGATGATTCACTCCCCAACTGACCACAAAGGCCGGTGCTGAGCTGATCCAAAGCCGGGAACCAGGAACCTCTTCCAGGTCTCCCACGTGGGTGCAGGGTCCCAAGGCTGTGGGCCGTCCTCAACTGCTTTCCCAGGCCACAAGCAGGGAGCTGGATGGGAAGTGGAGCTGCCGGGATTAGAACTGGCGACCATATGGGATCCCGGGGCGTTCAAGGCGAGGACTTTAGCCGCTAGCCCACGCCGCCGGGCCCTTAAGTATTTTTTTAAATAGTTCTTTTTTTTAAATTATTAAGTCGGGGTCCTGAACCCATAACCTTTAATATCAGTGACCAACCAGTGTCTTGATCTCCTTTATTTCTTCAGTGTTTAAATTTGGAGCAGGATCCCAGCCAGACCGTGTTCAGTTTCTAGACAAGCCTGTTCTCTTAGTCCCTGTGGTCTTTTATTTCCTGACCTGAAGAGTTAATTGATTTTTTTAAGATTTTTTTTTTTTTTTTTTTTTTTTTTTGAAAGTCGGATCTGCAGAGAGACAGACATCTGTTGGTTCACTCCCCAAGCAGCTACGACAGCTGGAGCTGAGCCAGTCAAGAGCCAGCAGCTTCTGGGTCTCTCACCATCGGTACAGGGTCCCAAGGCTTTAGACCGTCCTCTACTGCTTTCCTAGGCCACAAGCAGGGAGCTGGATGGGAAGTGGAACAGCCCATAGGGGATTCGAGTGCCTGCAAAGCAAGGACTTAAACCGCTAGGATATTGCACCGAGCCTTTTTTTTTTTTTCCTAATAGAGGTCTTCCATTCACTTCCCAAATGTCAGTAATAGCATGGGATGGAGCTAAAGCTAAAACAGGGACCTGGATCTCAATCTGGGTCTCTTGCATGGGTGGTGGGGACCCAAATGCTTGAACTGTCACTGACTACCTCACATCAGGAAGCTGGAATTGGAAGTAGATTCAGGAGTGAAACTCAGGTCCTTGGTGTAGGTCCTTGGTGTAGGATGTAGCTGCTCGTGGAAATCATCAGTCACCTTAAGTTTTCCTGGAAATTTTTACTTATTTTTTTTCTGAGATTGCTATGATGTGGTTACCTCCCAGAGAGTGAGTGGGTGAGTGTGTGTAGTTTCATTTGTTTTCCAGTCAGAGTTAAAAGGGGAAAATGATCTTCCACCTGCTGATTGACTCCCCAGATGGCTGCAACTGCCAGGGCTGGGCCAGGTCAAAGCCAGGAGCTTAATCTGCATCTTCCGGGGGTGGCAGGATTCCAGATGCTTGGGCCATCTGCTGCTGCTTTACCAGGATATTACCAGGGAGCTGATGGGAAGTGGGCCAGCCAGGGCACAAAGCAGTGTCCACATGGGATGCTGCCATACATGGCAGTGGCTTTACCCTGCTTTGCCACCGCACTGGCCCCATGTCCAATATTTTAGGTTGGTTTTAAATATTTTCCTGTGGTGTAAAAATAAGAGGTATTTAGTTGAAAATAGCTTCTATATGCTGTCTACCCCTTGCTCCTTCTGAGTGACCACCACTAAGAGTTTTTGAGATTTTGTTTTTAAAAAGTGATCTGTTTTATTAATATATATATATAAAGATTTATTTATTTTTATTGCAAAGTCAGATTTACAGAGAGGAAGATCTTCCGTCCAATGATTCACTCCCCAAGTGAGCTGCAATGGGCCGGTGCGCGCCTATCTGAAGCCGGGAACCAGGAACCTCTTCCAGGTTTCCCACACGCGGGTGCAGGGTCCCAAGGCTTTGGGCTGTCCTTGACTGCTTTCCCAAGCCACAAGCAGGGAGCTGGATGGGAAGTGGAGATGCCGAGACCAGAACCGGCGCCCATATGGGATCCAGGCGTGTTGAAGGCGAGGACTTTAGCCACTAGGCCACGCCGCCAGGCCCTATGCTAGTTTTTTCATAGTGTTCATTTTTCCTTGTGTTCTCTGCAGGACCTTTGTAGTGTGCTGCCGTGTTTCTCACACTTGTTTTTGCTCCATATTTACGTGAGTCTGAGTTTCCTGGGCCTGCTGTGGGTCACTGATGGCCAGTGATGAGGGGCTGGGTAAATCTGTGCAGAATGCAGCAGTGGGCACTGCGGAGCTGTGTTGGGAATGTGTGCTGTGTGCTTGGGAGGAGCCGTCCATGCAGGAGATCTATAGGCGCGGCTTCCAGCAGTGCTCAGTTGGTTCTGTAATGCATTGCGTAGATGTCCAGTTCCTGTTGCTGGCAGGTGGCTTAAGAACAGTATGACTGCACCACGTTCGGGGCCAGGGCTTCAGGAAGGTCCAGGCTGAGCAGTTGTGGAGCATCTCGTGTGGTCTGCTCTGGTGCTGTGTGTTCAGGGCTGGACATCCAAGGTGTTTGCTCATGGAGTGGAGAGCTGACACCTCTGACAGCTGGGTGCTGGGCTGGGTGGCAGGCTGTGTACCTGCCCCTGGGGTCTCCCCAGTCAGGGCCTTCTGGGGACCTACCTCCCCCACGGTGAGCAGGCGTGGAGAACCAGGCGAGGACTGCGAGGCTGTTCCCATCCAGCTTTGGCAATAGCACAGCTTTGCTTCTGCTTGCTTCTTGTCACAGGGAGTCGCTTGGTGGCCCAGCCTCAAGGTGAGGCTCAAAGACTCACCTCTGTGGTCAGTAGTCTCTGTTGATGTGGTAGATACATGCTAGAACTTGGGCAGCTGATGGCTGTGCGTGTTGGTGCCATTGGCTGAGAGAAGGTGCTGGAAAGTTCCTGCAAGGCAAGCAGATGTTGCTCTGCTGCAGCGAGGGCGGTCCCTGAGCCCCCTGTGACAGCTCATTCCCAGCTCTCACCATGACTGGCTTGCTGCCGGGCATGTTGGGAAATTGTAAGGGAGCCAGTTGAGAAGGTGAGTGCATGAGCTGCTCCAGGGAGCCGGCTGAGTGCGGGTGCCACCTGGACCTGGCTTGGCTAACACATTGCCCTTGTTTTCTCTCTTGCAGCCCAAAGGTCGGGAGGTGGTGATGGAGCACCCCTCCTCAGGCAGTGACTGGTCTGATGTGGACGAGATCCCCACCGTCAGGTTCTCTCAGGAGGAGCCCATCGTGCCAAAATACTCCACTGCTCCAGAGCCTTCCTCCTATACCCCCGACTACGTCATGTACCCAGCTCATCTGTATAGCAGCCCTTGGTGTGACTATGCCCGCTACTGGTCCAGCAGCCCCAAGCCCCCCAGCTCTTCGGCTGCAGGCGGCAGCAGTGACCTGGCCCTGGCTGGACAGAGTGGCCGGAGCCTCCCGAGCGAGTGTCCACCCAGCTCTCCGCCGGTCAGCTTCCACACCACTGCCAGGGACCCGGTGGTCATTGAGGAAGGACAATCCCAGAACTCGCGTGCATTCCGCTTCTCCAGAAGCTCACAAGAGGTGGGGCGGGAGAAAAGAACGTTCCGAGAGGAGACCCCGCCGCGCCATGCTCGCAGGCATGCTGCTGGCTCTGAGCCCAGGAGCTGCCGGGAGGCCGGCCCGGAGGAGGGCTTTATTGACACCCACTGTCACTTGGACATGCTCTATTCCAAGCTGTCCTTCAGAGGGACTTTTACCAAGTTCAGGAAGATCTACAGTAGCTCCTTCCCCAAGGAATTCCGGGGCTGCATCTCTGACTTCTGTGACCCCCGAACGCTGACAGACTGCCTGTGGGAGGAGCTGCTGAAGGAGGACTTGGTCTGGGGGGCCTTTGGCTGCCACCCTCACTTCGCACGCTACTACACCGAGAGCCAGGAGAGGAATCTCCTGCAAGCCTTGCGGCACCCTAAGGCTGTAGCCTTTGGGGAGATGGGGTTGGACTACTCTTACAAGTGCACCACGCCTGTCCCACAGCAGCACAAGGTAGGGGGTCCTCTGTGTGCTTGGGAAGTGCACGTGTGTGTGTACAGTGACTGCCCACATGGGCAGAAACCTGGAGTGTCCCTGTGATCACAGCTTTCTCTCCCAGCGTGGATAGGATGGCAGCCAAAGGTTCTGATTTGGGGGGAGCTGAGCTGGAAGGACAGGAAGGCTTGCCACACCCCTTCCTTGCCAGGCTGAGCTGGCCGTCAGGAGTGGGTATGTGGGCTGGTGGGCAGAGGAGGCTTCAGTTTCTGCTCAGGTGCTGTCTCAGACCCATCTGGTTTGAGGTGGTCACTTACTAGCTGGCCAGAAGTAGTTAAAGAAACCAAATCTGAACACATTGCAAAAGTGGGTTTTTAGCAGTGTGAGCTGAAGATGCAGTCTTGGGCCTTCAGGCATACTTCAGCATCCAAGAGTGTGGTGCTATTCCTGAATGCCTGCTTGGTGCTGCGTACTTCTCAGTGACACTGTCCCTCTCCTGGCTCCCAGATCTCAGATCCTCATGTGGGGGACAGGGGCAGGGTGACCGTCCTGCAGCTGGTGTTGGGCTCGGTGAGATGGGGCATAGGCTAGAGAACAGTGACTTGAGAAAGACGGACCTGCAGAGCCCAGGACCTCCTGGCCGTTCAGGTATTCCTGGGAAGTGACCAAGGAATGGTAGGCCAGATCTTGATGTTCCTGCTTCCAACTTGCTCGGGGAAGGGAAGGGTGAAAGTCACTGCAGGGACCTTGCTAATCAGATGGGCTCCTTAGAAAGAAGAGGTAAAAGTTCCTGGCTCCTGACTTCGGATCGGCGCAGCACTGGCTGTTGCAGTCATTTGAGGGAGTGAATCATCGGATGGAAGATCTTCCTCTCTATATATCTGACTTTGCAATAAAAAAACATTAAAATAACTCTTAAAAAAAAAAAGGTAAGGGCCCGGCGGCATGGCCTAGCGGCTAAAGTTCTCCCCTTGAACGCGCCGGGATCCCATATGGGTTCTGATCCCGGCAGCTCCACTTCCCATCCAGCTCCCTGCTTGTGGCCTGGGAAAGCAGTTGAGGATGGCCCAATGCATTGGCATCCTGCATCCGCATGGGAGACCTGGAAGAGGTTCCTGGTTCCTGGCTTCGGATTTGCGCGCACTGGCCGTTGCGGCTCACTTGGGGAATGAAACATCGGACGGAAGATCTTTCTCTCTGTCTCTCCTCCTTTCTGTATATCTGACTTTGTAATAAAAATAAATCTTTAAAAAAAAAAAAAAAGAAGAAAGGACCTTAGATGTGTGGAAATAGAGAAAAGCAGAGTGACCCTCCAGGAGAGCAGTAAAGCGCTGTGGACATTGTGGTTGCACTGCTTAGCTCCTAAGGCTTGGTCCTGAGTGGGTGGCTTAGGCTGCACTCAGCCAGTGATGATCATAGTCCCTTGGTCTCCGTGTTCCAGAGCCTAGGGGAATGGCCTGTGTGTACCCCCCTCCTGTGTTCGGAGTCATTGAGGTAACATGAGCTGTGCAGAGCAGAGCAGAGCGGTTATGCTGGGCTATAGCTTTCCTGGATTTCAGCTGGCTTCCTGGGGAGGGGGATGCCCTGGGCAGCTCCAGGCTCTTGTACTCTCCTGGCATTTTTGAATTTTGAATGAGCTTAACAGAAAATGTTGCTGTTCCATAGAAAATCGGGATGTTTAGTGGCTTGTCCCATAAGCACCTGTTATAGATTCAAGGCTGTATGTGTCATATATGTGCTAGCTTAAGACAAGAAATTAGGATATTTTTTAAAATGGGGTGTGGGTTTGTTCCACACATTAGGTGCTCATGGGTTCTTCTGTATCCCGTGTAGGAGGACCTGGTTCAAGTTGGTCCAACTTCCTACTAATGCAAGCCCTCGGAAGCAGCAGTGATGAGTCAGGTGCTTGTGTCCCTCCCTCCTGTATGGGAGAGCTGGCTTGAGTTCAGGCTTCTGCCTCAGCCCACCTTGGCTTTTAACAGGCATCTGGGGGTCACTACCCAAGCGGTGGGAGCAGTTCTGTCTCATGGATGAGAATAAAGTAACATCTGCCTTGTGAAAATTAATATAATGGGGACCCGGCGGCGTGGCCTAGCGGCTTAAGTCCTCCCCTTGAACGCGCCGGGATCCCATATGGGCACCGGTTCTAATCCCGGCAGCTCCACTTCCCATCCAGCTCCCTGCTTGTGGCCTGGGAAAGCAGTCGAGGACGGCCCAAGGCTTTGGGACCCTGCACCCGCGTGGGAGGCCCGGAAGAGGTTCCTGGTTCCCGGCTTTGGATCGGCGCAGAACCAGCCCGTTGCGGCTCACTTGGGGAGTGAAGCACCGGATGGAAGATCTTCCTCTCTGTCTCTCCTCTGTATATCCGGCTTTCCAATAATAATAAAAAATCTTAAAAAAAAAAAAAAAAGAAAGAAAATTAATATAATGGAATATTATCTGTAACCATGAAACTTGCATTAGCTATAGTTTGAAAAATACATCTAGCAGCTGTGTAATACTCTCCTAACACTTTAGTTGTTGGCTTAGCCCTTCTAAAGATTACAAATTTCCAGTTTGAATGTTGTGATACCTGCTACCCAGGTGTCTGAGGGTCAATGAAGGACGGGGTTAAGGCCAGCTTTGTGACGACCCCTACCCAAATTGAGATTGAAGGTGTGAGTTAGCTAGAAGCCATGACTGGTGGTGGTTTAGTGCTGCTAGTCTCAGAGGAGGTGGCAGGTGGCCTCCTGCCTGTAAGCCTCATTCTCAAAGAGTGGCTGCTTCTCATTGATGCTAAAGGTACAGATACAACTTGGGTTCCACATCTGAAAAACTGCTCATAGGTGGTCTTGCTTGCTTGAGGAGCTAATGCTTTTTGTTCTTAGTTCTAGACCTGGTGTTGTTAGGGGAGAGTAGGCCTGCTTTGCACTGTGTGTGTGTGTGTGTGTGAGAGAGAGAGAGACTGCTGAAGGCTGGAATGGGGCTAGAGATAGAAAAGGTGAACTAGGGTGGGATTCTGGCCTGGAACAATATCTAGTTTTGATTACATGAAAGTTAACACGGTATTCACCATTGCAGTGAAGAGGGGAGCATCTCAGAGCTGGGCATGGTGCTGGGTGGGGGCTGTGTCTGGGTGTACAGGGGCCCACACACCCCTGCACAGAGAGGTCTGCAAGCTGACTCCTTTAGGGTGCAGAGATGGGGACATTAACTTTGACCATTGTTGCTGTAAGTCACATGAACATTGTGTGGGGTTACTGTGTAGATGACCTGTACTTGAATCTGAATCCTGAGTGAGTGAGTGCTGAGCTGCAGATGGCTGAGCTCAACACCAGCGCCTGTAGATCCCTGCTCTTATTGCACGAGGCCTACCTGGCCAGGAGTGCAGTGCCCACCTCAGACTTGCACCTGGCTCTGCAGGAAGCAGCTGGCAAGTGGTAGCCATTGTTTTTTGTTTGTTTGTTTAAGATTTATTTATTTTTATGGCAAAGTCAGATATACAGAGAGGAAGAGAGACAGAGAGGAAGATCTTCCGGCCAATGATTCACTCCCCAAGTGACGGCAACGGCCAGTGCTGCACCGATCCGAAGCCAGGAACCAGGAACTTCTTTCCAGGTTTCCCACATGGGTGCAGGGTCCCAAGGCATTGGGCTGTCCTCGACTGCTTTCCCAGGCCACAAGCAGGGAGCTGGATGGGAAGTGGAGCTGCCAGGACCAGAACCGGCGCCCATATGGGATCCAGGCGTGTTGTAGGCGAGAACTTTAGCCACTAGGCCGCTGCGCCGAGCCTGCCATTGTTTTTGGGTCATGTTGTTGAAAAATAAAGAATTGAAGGGGCAGATGTTGGGGCCCCCAGGGTTAAGCCACCACTTAGGGTGGTTCACATTCTGGCTGTTCTGTTTCCACTTCAGCTCCCTGGGAAGCTAGTGATGGCTTGCTTCCTAGTGATGGCTTGCTCCTGTCAGAGATCCAGCCAGCTGGAGTTCCAGACTCCTGGTCTCCAGCTGGCCAATCCTGGAGTTGTGGCCATCTCGAGGGAGGGAATCAGTGGATGGACGACCTTTCTGAGCTTCTCCCTGTCTCCCTCCCTCTCCTCCTCTGTTACTCTGCCTTTCAAGTAAATAAAGGCAATGAGTTGGAAACAGTAGGGTGATGGAAGTGCCACTGACGGGCCGGTGTCGCTCTTGTCTCCTCACAGGTGTTTGAGAGGCAGCTGCAGCTGGCCGTGGCCCTGAGGAAGCCCTTGGTGATCCACTGCCGGGAAGCTGATGAGGACCTGCTGGATGTCATGAAGAGATTTGTGCCCTCCGACTACAAGATCCATAGGTTAGAAGGCGGGAGCATCACGGGCAGGCCAGGGGCCTCTGCCCTCTGTCCAGGACATTAGAAAGGAATACTTGTGCGAGAAGTCTAAGGTTCTAAGGGTGAACCACATGAAGTTTGTGATACTTTATACTTGGGGATGTAGAAAACAGTAATTTCGTGTCGTTGAGGCTAGTACCCTAAATTAACTGTGAACAAGCCGGGGCTCCTGAGCCCCGTTCCAGGTGGTTGTTGGAGTAAGCTGTTCCTGAAAGTGAGGGTTGTGAACTTGGAGGGGATGCAGTGGGGTTCTATGGCTTAGGCCACAGATCATGGCCTGAAGAGACTTGGCTTGTTTGAGTCTAAAAGCCTCGTCCTCCCAGTTAGTGGAGGAAGTCAAAGATGCCTTTTTTTGAACATCATCGGGGGGTTCTTATCTAGGTGTATTAAGCCCCTGCCAAATGACCTGTCTGTAAGGAGTGGGCACCAGACTGGCCCTTGCAGCCCCAGGAGCAGCTGCTGGGGGCCATTGGGTTAGCAGGTGCTGCGGGGAATGGAATCTGGGGCTGAGATGGCCATGTGGGTACCCCTTTGGATGGGTGAGGGCTTCCTGTGAAAATGGTCTTGTCCAATAACAGAAATGGGGTGCTGCTTGCCTTGGGGTGCCTGAGCAGAGTGCAGCCTTTGACACCTGCTGTGAGGTACCACACACCATGAGGAGGCTGTTCAGTATGGGTAGTTGGTTTGGTTCCTTTCTTACCCATTTCAAGCTGAGTTTTTTTTATTTAAAGATTTATTTATTTTTATTGCAAAGTCAGATATACAGAGAGGAAGAGAGACAGAAAGATCTTCCGTCCGATGATTCACTCCTTAAGTGACGGCTATGGCTGGAGCTGTGCTGATCCCAAATCAGGAGCCAGGAATTTTTTCCGGGTGTCCCACACAGGTGCAGGTCCCAAGACCTTTGGCCGTCCTTTACTGCTTTCCTAGGCCACAAATAGGGAGCTGGATGGGAAGTGGAGCAGTTAGGACATAAACTAGCACCTCTTTGTGATCTTGTCTCTGGTCAGGTGAGGATTTAGCCACTGAGCCATTGCACTGGCCCCTGTCTGGGAGTCCTATATGTGTAGCAGGGACCTAAGTACTAGGGTTATCTTCTGTTTTCCCAAGTGTAGTAGCGGGGAGCTGGGTTTAAAGTGAAACTGGCTAGGCTCACTTTATATTTAAAAAAAATTTTATTTATTATGTATTTGGAAGGTCAGATATACAGAGAGGAGAGACAGAGAGGAAGATCTTCCATCCATTGATTAATTCCCCAACTGGCCACAGTGGGTGGAGCTGAGCTGATCTGGCACCAGGAGCCCCCTCCAAGTCTCCTACTCGGATGTAGGGTCCCACGGCTTTGGGCCGTCCTTAGCTGATTTCCCAGGCCACAAGCAGGCAGCTGGATGGAACATGGAGTAGCTGGGACACATATATTTTCTTATTCTTGGAAGAAAGAGTATCTCTCACACGCACACATGTATATATACACATACATGCTTGCACAGATCTTCAGCTGGTTAATCCCTTAATGCCTACAGTTGCCAACAGTTGGCCAAGTTGAAGCCAGGAGCCCATCCAGGTTACCTAGCTGGGTAGCATAGGACCACGTCCTTGAACCTTCACCTGCTTCCTATTGAGATGTGTTATCAGAAAGCTAGACTGGAAGCCCTGTCTTGAACCCGTGCTGTGGCTGATTTGGGCATCTTAACCCATGGCAGACCGTTGTTTACCCATTTTGGGGGCTGTGTGTAAGTGTACTATGGCTAGTTGGTGTGGGCTGGGAGCCTAGGGGGTGCTGTGGCTGAGAAAGCCTGGGGATTCCACAGGGCTTACGGCATGGGTTACACGCCGAGGAAAGTGAGTATCAGATCACACGAGTCTTCCATGGTCCCACCCCCTGATATTGTCCTCCTGCGTTTCCTTCCGGTTCTTCCAGCAGTGTGGGTGTGATTGTTAACGTGCTGTCATTGCAGTCGTAGAGCGGCTGCTGCTGGAGTTTCTGCCTCTGTCTGTCAGTCACAGCTGCCCTGGCCCTATGTGGCTGCTGGCCATGCTTAGGGGTAACTTTTGCAGGTGGCTGTACAGGACTGAGCCCTGGGAGAATTGCCTCTCCTGGGTTGTGTTGGACTGAGTCGGCTGGTTTCAGCTCTGGTCTGTGTGTTGTGCCATCTTTGCATTTCTGAGACTGACTGAGATGCGGGAGTCGGGGCTGCAGTGGGGACCGAGCGCTGGCCCTGACCTGCTGTGCTCTCCCTAGGCACTGCTTCACTGGCAGCTACCCAGTCATCGAGCCCCTGTTGAAGCACTTCCCCAACATGTCCGTGGGCTTCACGGCCGTCCTGACCTACTCCTCTGCCTGGGAGGCCCGGTCGGCTGTGAGGCAGATCCCGCTGGACAGAATCATCGTGGAGACGGATGCTCCCTATTTCCTGCCACGCCAGGTAGGCCTGCGCTTTGGCTGGGTGGAGACACAGAGAAGAGAGGCAGGGAGTGGGGGCAGCCACCCGACCTCAAGAGCTTGTCAGGGCCAGAGCCCCAGGGCCGTCTGGGCCCCTCCATGGGCTGCATGCCGAGTCCTTGCTGCCGCTGGGCAGGACCGGCATTGGGGGCTGGGAAGCTGAAGGGTAACCGCTCTCTTCCAGGCAGTGCAGAGCCCCCGCCCGTAGAGGGCGGTCCACGGAACGTGGGACCCTGCTCACCCAGAGCCCCATGACTGGGACTCTCCCTGCGCGTGCAGGTAAAGGGGTCTCTACAGGGCAGCCCCGACAAGCTCCTTTTGGGGAAGGGACAGGGTGGGGTTCAGTGTTAGGGCAGGGTCTGGAAGGCACAGCCATGTGGGGCACATTCAATGTCTTCCAGGTCCCCAGAAGCCTTTGCCAGTATGCCCACCCTGGCCTGGCCCTGCACACGGTGCGTGAGATTGCCAGGGTCAAAGAGGAGTCGCTGTCACACACCTTGGCCACTCTGCGGGAAAACACCAGTCGCCTGTACAACCTCTGAGCAGCGGAACAGCACTGGGAGTCTCCACGACAAGGTTGTGAAGCCCGTGTTTGCAGTCCTTGACAGTTGGGGTGAATGGAGAGTGACTTGTGGCCCTGGGGAGTTGTGGGGGGAAAAGGGAGGGCTCAAGGCCAGCCTGTCAGGAACGAACTTGCTTTTTTCTGCAAACCCTCCAGGGCAACAGTGGCCTGACCAGCAGGCTGAGCATAAACCTCGCTGTGTCCCCATGACCTGACTCGAGGACAGGTCTGCAGAGCTGCTGGACCGAAGAAGCCGGGACAGACGATTTCCACTGGACTTCATCATAAGTCTCTGTTTGAAGCTAGGAATGGGGGCGGGGCACCACCCACCAGTGCGCTGGGGCCTGCTTGCCTGCCCAGAAGGCACCAGGATACTAGTGAAGGAGGAAGAGTGTGCCAAGGGGTACAGCGAGCGTGCCTGACCTCTTCCCCGTGCCCACCTCATCCTCAGCTGAGCTCCCACATGGGAAGTGCTGGGGTGCACCCTGCAGACTCTCGGAGGTTGGTTTTCTTGCCACTAATGAAGTTGTTCTGCTCACTTCTCGAGATAAACTCATTTTGGCTCTCACTGTTTCCACGTCAACTCCAGTGTCTGCACAGTGGGAAGGACTCAAGCTGCCACCCACGTGTGGTGTGCTGGGCGTGCCTGTTGTCCCTCCTACGGCTTGGTGGATAGATATCCAGGACAGGTGGGGAGATGAGTAACAGGCCTTGTTGGGACAGAAGAGCGAAGAGTTACCCATTCACACCCCGTGGTGTGCCAGGAATGCCCACCGCTGTTTCTGCCCCTCTCCTGTTTGTTTGCCCGTCGCCGCCTCTTGCATAGCTCACCGCCAGGGAGGTCAGTCAGCACAGAGCTGCCGCTGTCCCCCTTTGGAGCCTGACTTGTGTTGTAGAAGTCAGAGCCCCTTCCACTCAGGGACACGCGTGTCATCTCAAGGCAGAGCTGCACTTAGCTCCCGGCCAGTGCCTCGTTGAGGATGGTCACTGCAGAGCCCAGGGTCGTGGAGGTCAAGGGGAGAGAGGTCCGCAGGATCTCTAACTGCAGTGAGACAGTTGGCCATCGGGAGTTCCTTCCCCAGTGCTTCTGACTTCAGGGTGTCCCTCTGGGTGTTTGTGGAAGACACATCTGAACCTTGCAAGCTAAATGCCGCCGGTTTAGTTTTCTGTATCTGGTATTTCCTTCTTGCCGTGGTCCATGGTCCCTGGCCTTGAAGTGGCCTTGATCCACATCTGTCTTCTAAGGTCAGCTGTGCGGTGACATCATCTGTGCCTCAGATATGCCAGTGTGGGGAAGCAGCTAAAGAGTTGGGGGCTTGCTAAGTACACATCGCCATGCTGGCTGTCTGCACATGTCATCTGTGTCAGCCCTGCCGGCTGTGGACAGGTCACCAGTGCTGACCGAGTGGCCACGGATGAGCCGCACAGGTGCTATCTCCTTTTCCCCGGGTTCGGGGTTCCCCTTCCCAGAATGTTCTGTGCTGAAGCCTGGCTGTGTGGGCTGTCTGGAGGTAGCTGGTGTGACCACCATTGCTGGCTTCTGAAATGCCTGTCACCCCACTCCTGTGGGCTGCCTCTTTGTGGAAATAAAAGCGATGGATCTTTTAGCCAGCTCCCGTGCTGTCCTTGTCTGCGTGGTTTCTCCAAGAGACACTGTCGTGCCGTCCTGGTACTGGCCAAGTGTGCATTAGGCCCCCGGCTGTCTGGGGACACCCTCTCCCTGTGGACAGTAACCTGAGCAGGTGATACCTCCTGGGATCGCCGTCTGGGACCCTCACTGATGGCTCACTGTGAATTGAGGGCACATGGTGACTGGAGGGTGCTATGGTGGTCACAGGCACCCTGTCAGGCTCCGCCTACCGGCCTGTTTGTGTTTCCTGTGTGTTTTTCCAGAGCGCTCAGTAGGAGGCAGGAAAACGGATGTTGATGGGTTAGATGGTCAGGGCTGTAGGCCATGAGCCTGCTGCTGTTGCCTGTGTGTTGGTACTAAGTGTGAGGGCTGGAAGATGAGGGTGCTTGGCAAATCCAGTGTTAGATGCAATGGCTGTGGGGCTCCGTGGACCCACACCTGATGGGTTTCCCCTATGTCCTCTGCCTGGCTCCCTGCCTGTGGAGTGCACTCTTGCCTACATACCTGTACTGGTTTATGTGGCTGAAGGTCTTTCCCATGCTCTCCTGGTGTTCAGTTTAGGACAGACTCCTCTGGTCGTTGGCAGTCTTCACTTTCATTGTTGTTTTGCAAAGATTGATTTATTTTTGTTGGAAAGGTAGATTTACAAAGAGGAGAGACAAAGATCCTTCATCTGCTGGTGCATTCCCCAAATGGCTGCAACAGTTTGAGCTGAAGCCCAGGAGTTTCTTTCAGGTCTCCCACATGGGTTCAGGGTCCCAAGGCATTGGGCCATTCCCTGCTGCCTCCCTGGGCCAGAAACAGGGAACTGGATGGGAAGTGGAACAGCTGGGACACAGACCAACACCCTATGGGATGCCACTTGTGGAGGTGGAGGATTAGCTAGTTGAAGTAGTGCGTCATCCCCTGCTGTCGGGTTTTGTCAAAGGCAATGATGGAACAGATGAACTTGGCTCACAAGCATGCTGACTAGCAAGCAGCTGGCCCTGGCAGTGTCTGTCAGTGTGCTTGGAAGCGGGACCCGTCAAGGCATCCAGCTCAGTGTGGACGTCATCAGGAGTGTGTGTTCCTGAGGGGTCACCTTCCAGAGTATCATGGACATGGAGCAGGCACCCCTGTGGTCAGAAAATACTAAGTGGGCTTTTCTGTGAGGAGGGTCTGTCCTGTGAACACCTGCTCACAGGGCTTCAGGCAGCGGGTCAGCAGGTAACCTGCAGTGGGGTGAGGGAGCGCACATGGGATCCTTGGAGGTTGGTTGTGCATTTCTGTTAGTTTTGCCCCCTACCACTCTGACCTTGATTGCCTTACCCTGTCACAAAGGCCAGCCAGTGTGTGATGAAGGAAGATGAATGGGTCAGAATGGAAGCAGTCCTCAGGGTTCCCCAGGTGGTGGGATGAGACAGCGTGACCCTGGGCACTGCCCCTGGCCTGCCTGCCGCCAGTGTGCTGTGTGACCTGGGCATGTTGCTGAATTTCTCTGATTTTTCTTTCTTAGATGGGCTTGTGGTGGCACTGGATTACAGTTACATTGGTATCTGTGAGCATTAAGAGCATCTGGTCTGGTGCCCAGCAGGAGTAAATGGTGGTGCTCGGTGACGGACAGTCGGTGGTGATGACTACTCGCCCTGTGCCCAGAGTGCTCACTGCAGTTGTGTGTCCAGGAAGTGGGTACTGCCCATGGTAGCCGACCCAGCCCTTCCACGTGCCAATCTGCATCCGGAGTCCTGGCTTTGCATCACGCCTGCTGACTGCACTGGGGAGTGCCAAGTGCGGAACAGGTGCTGAGGGGTGACCGTAGCCAGCTGGAGTGAGCTCTCGGTTCTTTGAGAGAGGATGGTTCTCAGGCAAGGGCAACTTGAGGGTGTCGCATCCCCCCTAGGGAGCTGTAGGCTTCTGGCTCCTGGTGATGTCACCATGGTCACATGCAAGGTATTGCTGGGCTGTGTGGTGACACTGGTGGTGGCATGTGCTGACTTGCACATGAGGCAGTGCAACAAGTGGCTGTCTCTGGGTTTTGTATAGAAAAAGTGAGTTCTGCAGGCATGGTGGAGTTGAACTGAGGCCACAGCCATGGCCTGTGTTAAGTACACTCTGCCATATTCACACAACCATACGATCAACTAGCTGTGGCTTATTCTAAGTGGCTCCTGTGCTGGTGGGCAATGTGTGACTGTCTCTGAGATGGAGGTGTGTGACGTGTGTCGCCTGCCCAATGGACAGATGTAAGATCGCCCTCGGAGCTGGGGCTGGAGACATTGGGGGAAGTAAGGGAGAGAGGAGATGGGATGCCTTTTCCCTGAGTTCTCAGCTTTATTGAGGACTACCCCTGGCCAGCAGTGCTTATAACCGGGCCCTGAGGATCCCACCATTGGCATCCCAGGCTGTGACGTAACCTGCATGTTGCATTTTTAGCAAGTTCTATTGGCCAGCAGTGTGGCACAGCTAGTTAAACCACTGCTTGCAAACCTGCTGTCCCATATGGGCAGTAGCTTGAGTTCCAGCTGTTGTATTTCCAACCAGCTCCCTGCTAATGCCCTGGGACACTGAGCAGCAGATGGCCCAACCCACACTGTGTTGTGGCCATCTAGGGAGTGAGCCGGCGACAGCTGCACCTGGAGAGCTCCTTTGGTGGTTTACACTGATGTGTATGACTGAGTGGCCATCCCCCTGGCAAAACTGTCTTCCCAGCAAGTCCTTTGGGGGCACTGAAGGTCAAGACTTGTCTTAGATATTGTTGAGGGGACATGGAGTGGGGCCTTGCCCACTGAGCCTGGGGCATGTGCTGTGCCAGGTGCAGGAGGCAGGATCAGAGGGCATCATTGGGCTCTGGTCTCACCTCAGCCCAGTCTTTGGGCTTGCTGTCACCCCATTTTTCCATTTTTTCCATTTTGTAGCCGTCGGTGTGCTCAGATGTGGCCCAGTTCCCCTCACCTCCCGTCCCACCAGCCCCGGAGGCCACCTGCTCTCAGCCAGTTCTGTGTATTTCTGCTGCCGGACTGCAGGGCCTTTCCTCTGCCTGTTGGTCACAGACTAGCAATTGCTGTGGTTTTCTTTTTCTGTTACATAAGAAGTGCAGTGTTTACTGAAACACTGGCCATCACGTTTCAAAGCCTGAACGTTTATTTGCCTTTAAGCTGGGACAGCAGATGGGTGTTGCACAAGCATCTTGAAGCCAGGGGAAGGCTGCCCAATGGGGCACAGGATGGGCTGGGCACAAGGGCATCACTGGTCAGCTGAGGTCTCTGAAAAGCAAGAAGCCAGTTCATGATTCTGGTCTGCCCTCCTGCCCCATGCAAGACAGCTGTCCTTGCTCAGGGGTGGTGTGGAGGATGTGTCTGGGGCTGGGAAGTGGCCCCGGGGCCAGGCTAGTTGGGGTTCCCTGTGCAGTAGGGGTGGCACCTTTGTCCAGTTCCTGGCTTGACAGATTGTTTTCAGGTGCCGGGTTGGTTGTCTTGTCAGAGAGAGATCTTCCACCCAGTAACTCAGTCCCTAATTCTTAAAACAGCCAGGACTGGACTGGAAGCTGGGTGGTGTCTTCAGACAGGAAAGGATTCGGGTCCGGACTGATACCTGCCACAGGGCCTGTGGTGCAGTGGCTGTGTACAGTGTCGCCTCGAAGCAGGTGCTTGGCTCAAGCGTCCTGCTGGGGCGCTGTGTGAGGGGCAGTGCCCGAAGGCCCAGGTAGCTTGGTTCCTGCCACCATTTGGGAAGAACGAGCTAGAGCTCCTGGTTCCTGGCCATCCAGCCTTGCCTGTTGCGGTGGTGTGGATGGTGGGGTGCCCTGTCTCTGTCCCTGCCTTTCAGGTAGTGAGGAAGGGCAGCCCAGTGCCCTTGGCCAAGGACCCTGCCCAGAGGGCACTGTGTGAAGTGGAAGCTGGGAGTAGCAGACCATGCCTGCTTGAGTGTGTGCAGGCGTTCACACGCTCATAAATGTGACTTAACCTCAGATAACCATCAACTCCACGGGGCTGTTCACGCCCACCTTATTACTAGGGACACTGAGGCTGGGCCTGGAAGATGGCAGGGGCTGGGACACAGCCAAGCAGGAGTGAATGCAGGCTCACCTTTGGTCTCTTCTCGAAGGATGTCCTGCAGGATCTTGCTCAGTGCCTGGCCATGCTGCTGGTACTGAGCCCCGGACAGCTGGATACCCACATCAAAGGGGGCGCTGAACTGGAGGAGGGACAGAGGACCCAGTGAGTCAGACGCCACAGCCCCCATCTCCAGGGACTCCAAGTGGCATCCCAGGCCCCAGTCTTCAGTGCCTCAGGGATCCCAGTTCTCATCCGGCAGGCAAGTGCTGAGGGCCAGGGGGAGCCTCGTGGGCCTGGTGCCCAGAGCCCTGTCCCTACCCCAGGTTGCTTTGGTCTTCCTTGGCAGCCTGGGCCCTGCCTTGTGCCAAGAACAGCAGACAAGAGCAGGCCCTAGTCACCATCCCTCTCCTGTCCTTGCAGAGCACACAGCTGTTGGTCCCCCTTCTCTTTCCTCCTATGTGTCGTTCCCAGACCACCCGGCCCTCTTCCTCAATGAGGCAGGCACCCTGGGGCCTCTGTACCCCACCCTTGTCACAGATGTACAGGGCCTCAGACATTGAGTGCCACCCCGTGTCATGGGCCACAACCTTCTCCCCAGGCCCTTGGAGACGGGCAGCAGGCTCTGAGGAGCTGCTGGATGCTGTGGAGGTTAGAGTGGGTGTGCAGGGCTCCCGTCCCTCAGCTTCCCCTGCAGCTTGCGCTCTCTTTCCCTATTGTGCTTCAAGGGGCAGCTAGTTTCCCAGCAGGTGTCCTGGGCAAAGTGGACCAAGCAACTGCCCCAGGAAGTACTCAACAAGCCAGTTGGGGGTGGCAGGGTGACTCTTCCAGGGCATGTGCCTCCTTGCTGACCTTGGCCTGGGGGTTTGCAGCTCTGACACTTGGCTTCATGGGGTGGCAGACGGGCACACCCCTCATCTGGCACCACCCAGGCATCTGGTCCTGGGCGAAGCCATGGGGCAGTGTCCCCCGAGGGGCTGGGCCTGAAAATCACTGGTCTCAGGTCTCACGCTGGAGGCAGAGGGGCCATCCACTCACTAGCACTGGCTCCCTGGCAGGCTTCGGGAGCCACGGGCAGGGGTGCGATGAGCAGGCAGATGCTCCCAGGTCCTAGGCACACCTGCTGGTCACCAGGCTGTGACGAGGAGGCTGGGGCCTGGCACGAGCCTCACTCTCACTTGTGGCTTAGCTCCTGGTATGTTTAATGGGTGGGACGCCAGTGCACTAACTGCTACACCAAATGCACTCTCCCCCTTCGGCCATATCCTGAAGTTCTTGCCTGGGACACGACTGGCCACAGCAGGAACCAGCCTGCTACACTCCTGCTGTCTTCCTCTCTTGGCCCAGGATGTGGGTGTCTGCCAGCACCTTGTCCATCACTTTGAGTCGCTGCCGAGTGACTTCTAGATGCTTCTGTCTTTGGGCAGAGACCCCTTGGGACTGGCCCCCCTCCACTCCCGACATCCCACCTTGCTCCTTTCACTGCCACCAACACGTGCGTGAGCAGGAGCACTGACCCGGATCTGCAGCTCGTCCTCTGCCCCGTCGTCCTGGCCTCCCAGCGCTCGGGGCTGCAGCTTGGCTGGCGGCTTTTTGGCCTCCTTCCTCTGCCGGAGCGGGGAGGGAGAGGATCTCTAGGTTAGGAGTCCCGTGGCCCTCGGAGACCTTGGGCATGCTGAGCGGGGGTCTGGCTGGGACCTCACCTGTGCTTTCTGGTGCTCGGGGCTCAGAAAGCTGGAGCCGGCCATGGCCATGTCCACCCAGAGCAGGCTGAGGAGCAGCAGGCTGCAGGTGGTCCGTGCGGAGAGCATGGTGTCAGCTGAGGGGAGAGAGGGTCTCCAGGCACCTGCCAACCCCCCACCCCACCCTGTCTAGGCCTGAGTTCACTCAGATGGAGCCAGGATGTGGCATGGGAGTGAGTGTCCCCTGGTTGTCTCAAGCTCTGGGCCTCCGTGCAGGTGTTCAGCGAGGGTTGGTGCAGCTGAACCGGCTCTGCCTGGGGTGCAGGCTTTGCTGTGTCCTGAGCTGCACCCCCTCCCAGGCACCCTGGCAACCTCTGCTGTGAACCTCCATGCACCCCAGAGCAGTGTGCCTACCTTGGGTTCCTAGTGGAGGTGTGGCTCCCGGGTTTTGCCCAGCTCTTATATAGGCAGCCTGCTGTTTGCTTTACACCCTTGCTCTCGTCCCAGAGGTGGCCAGTTCTGCATGGCGCGTTTACATTCCTGAGGAGCTAAAGTGCTCCTGGCCCCTGTGCGGAGGCCCAGAGTGGAGGTCAGATGCCCTCAGGCTGGTGCTGCCAGGACATCTGCTTGAGGTATCCCAGAGACCCCCAAGGGCCTGGAGTTGCCACCGTGTGTACCAGGTCTCTGTAGCACGCCACTGCTTCCTGTGCCTAGGGCTCGTGACGCGCGTGCTCTGGATGGGGCATTGCATCTCAACAGCCGAGGAATGCACTGCTGACCGTGACTGCCCTGAGCAGAAAGTGCGGGGGAGGCTGGAGCCAGGGCTGTCCTTCAGCCATCTCCAAGGCTGCATGCTGGCTTGTTCTGGTAACCAGGCAAAGCCCCTCTGTCTCCATGGCTTTAGGTCAAGTTTGATGGATGCTTTTGTCCCTGAGGGTGGTCACAGATTGAGCATGGTGGGTGCAAGTCCTCTTGAATTGACCAACCTGAGGCCGCTGATGGCCCACGTGGCCCCAGCACAGTGAGGTGGCAGTATACAGGCGCTGAACTGGCTGTGGTGGTGGCCCACGGCTGAGGCTGCAGGACATGGGAGCAGCTGCCAGGCTCTGTGCTTCTGGTCACCAGCTGTCCAGGTCTTGTGTCCTGGGAGGGCCACACTTGCTCCTCAGGGTCATGGGAGTTGTCTACCTGGAAGCCCCAGTGGCTCTGCAGCCACTCAGCTGAGAGGCTGAGCCCATAGTTTGATAGAAAGCCAGATGGCCCTGGGACCAGCCCCCAAGGCCACACCATCTTCTTACTCTAGGGCAGGGACTTATGGGAGGCTTCCAAGGTGCGTGTGTCCTTCGCAGGGTGGGCTGGGAGAGCCAGATGAGAAGGTGGGACAGTGTTCAGTCTGTTTGCAGGGGATTTGGGGCAGGGTAGTGCAGGCTGGGCTGGATGGAAGCTCCTTAACTGCTACTGGGCCCTTCCATTGGAAGCCCCCTGAGGCGCTGGTCCCGCGAGACACAAGCCTGTCCTGGCGTGCTGGTTAGCATCCTTACCCAGACCCAACAGCCATCTTCTGACTTTAGGCCTCCTAAGTCCCAGGGACCAGGGGTTCGGGGGGTGGATGGTGGGAGGGCAGCGAGGTGCTTGGAGCAGCTGCGCAGTCCTGAAGGCCACCCCCACCTTGGTGACCAGGCACCATAGAGCTATGAAGCCGCCTGCAACTTGGGTTCACTGCCCTGGCAGCCATACTGGGCCTGATCTTGGATAACCTGGCAGCTGGTAAACACTGCTGCCTGCCTTGTTATCTTTTGGGAACAGAAAGGTCTCGGGAGTTGGAAACCTCCTTGTTGCATGCCATGGAGTCCCAGGGTGGCGGCGGCAGGTGGGGGCATACTCCAGGAAGGATCTCATTGTCCACTCAGCCCTGTGGGTGGGGATACTCACTACCAGAACCAAGGGACTTGGGCCTGGGCATGTGTTCTCAGGTGACGGCCACTGAATCAGTTGGCAGCTCTCGAGGTGGCTGCACAGCCCTGGCCCTGTCCTCTGCCGGGCTTGCTCTGCTGTTGCCAGTCCTGGGTTGGGCCCTGTCCTCCCACCACCCCACCCTCTGTTTTAAGATGAAGAGGAGACTTGTCCACTTCTCAAATGATCACAAAGGCTGGCTCTGGGCCAAGTCTGGAACTCCATCCTGGTCTCCCATGTGAGTGCAGGGGCCCAAGCATTGGAGCTAACTTCACTGCTTTCCCAAGCGCTTAGCAGGGAGCTGGGTGGGACCCAACGTTGGCAGGTGACAGCTTCACCCCGTGCTGTGCTGCCCTGTCCCCTTTCTTGTCCTTGCAGCTGTGGTTCAGTGTGCCATCCTCGGCCTGCTGCTGTTGGCTTGTTCCTTCTCACTGCTGCTCCCTGTAGCTTGGCCTCCCCGATCCACTGCTACAGGTAGGTCATGTCAGAACAAATAAGTGGCTTTCCCGGCTGGCAGTCAATGGGTTTGGCTCCACTTGAGTGTGACCAGGCAAATGCTGGGAATTGTTCCTGGGCCCTCAGGGGATTTCTTTCCTTGTTCTGGCCTTTGTAGTTCAGGTCAGCACTTTGCAGTGGCAGCACGAGGCTACCCCTCTACAGAGCCTGTTGTGTAACAGACAGTTACTAAGAACCACGATGAAAAACGCCCAAGGAAGCCAGTGAAGACAGGACCCGTCACACCCCACATCTCAGTTCACCAAGGAGTCAATGTAGACTTAGATACTAAACTTAAAAATTATTTGGCAGGGTGGCATAGTGCACTAAGCTTGCCTCCTGTGATGCTGGCACATAGGGGTGTCAGCTCAACCCCCAGCTGCTCCACTTACAAGCCAGCTCCCTACTAATGCACCTGTGAAAACTGGAAAAGGTCCCACGTGCTTGGGTCCCCGCACCATGTGGGAGATCCACAAGAAGCTCCTGGCTGTGGCCTGCCCAGCACTGCCATTGTGGGCATTTGTGGGAGCTGGTAAAACCTCTGCCTTCCCTGGCTTTAATTCTGCCTTTCAAAAAAATTGGATCTTTCAAGAACTGTCTGAAATGAGGCAGAGAGGGAGAGCGCGTTTACCCAGTGGCTCATTCCCCACTAGTCACAGCTGGGGCTGGACCAGGCCATGGTGTAGGAACATGGGTAGGTGGGCCGACTTCCGCTGCTTCCCAGCCGGCACTCAGCATGGGATGGGCTGTCCCGTGGGGTGATTTGACCTTCTGGAAATGGCATCTCACAGTGAGAACTGGCGCCTGCTCCCCTGACCAGGAGACCCCTCTAATCTTCACTGCTCCCAGGATCTTGCCTCCCTGCTGCTCGATTGCGGCTGTGGCCCCAACACTTAAAGCCCTTTGCTAGCTAGTCTTTCCAACAGCTTCTTACCTTCAGGCTCAAAATACACCCAGGTTCCAATTGTTAATGTGGCTGCCTCTTCCCTCCACATTCCTACCCACAAATGTGCCTGTCTGCATGCCTCCCTTCTCAGCTCTCATGGGCTCCCACCCTCTGCTCATGGGGACCTGAGTAGCCCTCAGTGTGAGGGCTGCTTGAGCCTGTGTGGGGCCATCCACAGCAGGTTGCTGCTGCAGGCCCATGGGGCTTTGTGGGACACTTGGGGTACAGCTCCAAGGTGAGTTGTGTTTGCCGGTACGAAGCCTGCTTTCAACAGAAAAGGTGAGTATTCCTCCTCCTCTCCACATCTGGCAAGTTTCAGGTGAACAGGCGTGGCAGTGTGTCTCCTCCCCAGCATCAGCATCTATCCTAAACATCTCCATCATCTCCCTCTCCCCAACAGTGTGTATTTGAAAGATGAGACAGATCTCCGTGTGCCTGCAGAGTTGGGGCTGCGCCATGCCAAGGCCCCCGCGCGGATGGACAGCTGCCCTGTTCCAGACACGTGCACCTGACTGTACTCACGGAGGACAGGGGTGTGGTGGGAAATGCCCAGGCAGGTGTGGGATCGGGGGCAAGGCTGATGGCTCTAGAGGGGGTGAACACGTCGCCTCAATTTCTCCCTCTGGTGTGAGGTGGGTTGGAGTTTTGTCGCTGTGGTGGTGGCAGTGATGGTGAATCATGGTCAGGACGCTTGGGATGCGGGACAGATACTCACTGACCGTAAAGGTGTGGGACTCCCGCTTTCCTGGTGACTCATCTCTTTGAAAACCACTTAGGAAACATTTGGAAATAGCTTCACAATTAGATACCACGACAATGTTGAACTACAAAACCAGCAGTGGCCCACGGGGCCAGGCTGTGCTGGTGCAGCAGGTTAAGCACCCACTGTGATTCCCAGGAGTGTGAGATCTGGTCCTAGCTGCTTTGCTTATGTCCAAGCTCCCTGTTAACATTCCTGGGACAGCAGCGAAAGTGGCCTTCCTGCTTAGGCTCTGCTGCTGCAGGGAAGTCCCGCGGAACCTTGGGCTTCTGGCTCTAGCATGGTGCCTGTTACACAGGCCCCCACCTTGTGGGATCCTGTCTATACACATTCCCTGGCTCATTTCCTGTTTGTGTCCTCTTTGGGGAGCATCTGTGTGGTCTAGCTGGTTCTGCTGGGGGTGTGATGGCTGCAGAGTACTTGTGACATGGTCATCGCACACTGTAAGAGAAAAAGTCTCCCATTTCCTTATGGGTTGCTATTCCTGGAGCTACCCCTCCACCCCTACCCCATGGAGATGCGGATTGTCCTCTGGGATTGCCCTCGTGCCCTCGTGTGGGGGGATTTCCTGGAAGGCAGCTGGACTGCAGTGGCAGAGCAGCTGGGGCTGGAAGGGCCCTGGCACTGCGAAACAGGATCTCCACGCTGTAAGCAGCAGCTTAACCTGCAGCACCACGTCAGTCGCCCTGAATGCACCTTTCAAATGTGTTTTCCACCAATGTATATATATTAAAAAAATATATCCCATTTAACATTTAAAACATTTGCTGCCTCCCAGGTGTGTTGCCAGGAAGCCGAGTTAGATAGTGGAGGTAGGAATCCAGACACATTAGCCAGGAATCCAAGCTGGACACTCCAGTCTGTGGCATGGGCCACTTGCCCAGCCCGTGCTCCTGAATGTGTCACAGTGGCTCTTTTCAGGATCCTCGTCCTCAGGCCCGTGGTTGCTGTTGTTTTGGGTCTGTTGTGTTTGTGCTTCCCGGGCAGGAGACGCCGTTCTCTGCCTCTGCGTGCTCAGTGTCCTCGAGGGAGATGCCGGGTGTGGGTGTTGGTCTCTGCCCAGCACCCCTGACCTGGTGCTCAGCCTGATCCTTCTGGGACTTACCGTGGATGTTCCAGACCAATCCCTTCCTGCATGCAGAGGATGACGTGGCCAACCTGCCCCTTCCACAGGCCCCGCAGCACACTCCGGAGGTCATTTCCAGGGCCCTGGCTCCCTTCCCTTCTTTTGGAACCTGCCCCTCTTGGCAGGAAGCTGAGGCCCCTGCTGTGTCCCCCTTTGTCCGGGTGGGAAGGCAGTTGGTCCTCCCCCTGCTGCTTCACAGGTGCTCACAGTTTGGGGGGCTTAAGGGACCACCACAGTAGTCACAGCGAGTTTCCTTTTGCACGGTGAGTTGGTTGATTTTTGGAGAGGAGTGGAAGATGCGGCTGCTGCCTCCTCATCCTCACTGGTCTTGTCCTCACTTGGCAGGCTTGGGGCAGTGACATGGCATGCGCTTTTCCGTTTCTGCAGCCTGCTGTATGGGAGCATTGTGGGCGTTTTCATCACCCCAGGAATGGCTCATTTTCATTTCCGAGCATCAACTGTTGTGGTGATCGTCTCAAGATAATCTTAATTGGTAGGTCAGGCATGTGACCAGGAGCCTTCCTCTCAGAAGCCTTGGGACACCGCACCCAGTGGTAGACTGCAGGAACCTGCCTTCAGATTGGCTCAGCTCTGGCTATGCAGCCACAACTTGGGGAGTGAACTGGTGGATGGAAGATCTGTCTCCTCTCTGTAGATCGGCTCTGCCTGATAAAAAGTTTTAGCGACTTATTTTTTATTGCAAAGTCAGATTTACAGAGAGGAGAGACAGATCTTTCATCCACTGATTCAATCCGCAAGTGGCTGCAATGGCCACTTTTGAGCCAATCCAGAGCCAGGAGCCAGGAGCCTCTTCCAGGTCTCCCACAGGGGTGCAGGGTCCCAAGGCTTTGGGCAATCCTCAACTGCTTTCCCAGGCCACAAGCAGGGAGTGGATTAGTCAAAGTGGTGTCTACATGGAATGCTGGCATTGCAGGTGACTTGTTATTTTTTTAAATTTGTTTTCATGTGAAAGGCAGATCTACAGACAGATCTTCCATCCATTGGTTCATCCCCCCCAAATGGCTGCCAACAGCTAGAACCACACTCACTGGTCAAAAGTCATGAGCCTGGAGACTCCTTTCAGGTCTCCCATGGGGATGCAGGGACCCAAGGGCTTAGGGCGTCCTCTGCTGCCTTCCTAGGCACACTAGGGGGAGCTGGAAGGGAAGTCAAAGAAGCAGGTGCCCACGTGGGATGCTGGCACCGCAGCCAGAGGCTTAACATCCTACACCATGGTACTGTTTTAGTGTTGGTGTGGTGTCCTCCAGTTCATCCATGTGACCGTAACATTTTTCTGGCCTGCTGATGGGCAAGGCATGTAGAACAGCCCCGTACCTCGCTGCAGTCCAACTGCAAGCATGGGAGGCTGACAGGCTGACTCCATTCCCTTTGGTTATGTGCTTGGGAGGAGACCAGGTAATTTCTTGAGGCGTTTCCACTGTTGTCTGCGAGTTCTCTCAGCATCAGTAACAGACTGAACAGGTCCATGGCCTTTGCCCGTGTTTTCTCCCATGCTGTGTGCCTCCTCACCCAGTCTCCTTCCTTGTCCAGAGCTTTAGTTTGACAGAACCTGTCTGGTTTTGCTTTTGGGGTCTCGCTCACAAGGCTGGGTGATTGTGGTGCAGCGTGGGCACTTGGTAAGTTTGTTTACTGTCCTCCAGGGCACAGTGCTGTGCACGTGGACACCCACATCTCCCAGTTCACGCAGAGGCTCCTCCTGCTGGTGCTGGCAGTTGGCTGGGCGTGCTGTTCAGTGTGTCTGGGTCCTCTGTCCAACTGCGCGTATCAGGTCATGTTTTCAGACTTCAGGACAAATGTGTCGTATGTAATGCTACATGGGTTTCGAGAATTTTAATTCTCAGAGATAACTGCTGGGTCACCTCCCAGGTGGCCACAGTGGCCAGGCTGAGCCAAGAATTTGACTGCCTTCTGTTACAATTTTTCCAGGTGTATTAGCAGGGAGCCAGAGAGGAGCTGGAATCAGTGCCCCTAGGGATGCTGGCACTGCAGGCGGCACAGCCCCTCCCTCCAAAGTCTATTAGAAGCGGCTTTTACCATTTCCTTGTGAGGTCCTAATGTCAGGTCCTGTGTATCCTCCGTTTGTCATTTGGGGTCTTTGTGCTTCCTGATCAATTTGATTTTTTGCTTGAAAGCTCATGAACTGATTCACCTCCTGAAGCCAGGAAGCAGACCTTCATTGGTTTACTGCAGTACACGCAACATGGGTGTGTGTGGGACTGGCGTGCTCTGTGGGGCCCGACACTGCTGCTCAGCTCTGTGCTCCCTCCGCCGCGTCCAGCTGTTGGAGCAGCTTCCCCTGGCCCGGTGCTGGCAGTGTGCCGAGCAGAGCCTGGTGAGGCGGGCAGCACAGACAGGGTGCCTTCCCTGGCCTGCGCTTGGCCGTCTTAGCAGGAGCAATTCCACGTTCCGGGAAGGCTTGGATTTGGGGGCTGTCACAGCAGTTCTACCTTACTCCCTCCTGTGAGCTACGGCCAGCCACTCAGCTCGATAAGGGGCTCTGTTGCTGAGGGAGGAGTCCCTGCTTACCTGCGCTCTGGCCGTGGGGGTGCAGGGGTGCAGCACGATTAGAAGCAATATGATTTATTTAATTACACTGGAAACTACCCCAAATGATGTCTGAACCCAAAGTTACATAAAAAATCGCCCAAAATAGTTAAAACAACTGCTTTGAAGATCTTCTGCAGTTTCCATAGTGTGAAGGCTGTCACAGGGCAGGTCACCAGCCACAGCCCTGCACGGTGAGACAGATGCCCCTACCCCGGGAAGAGGCTCGGTTGTGCTCAATGCTCTCCTTGCCAGAGTCGCTCAGCTGACCCCGGAAGGGGCAGTCCTGTTACTGCTCGTTCTGCTGGCCCTCCGTGACAGACGAGGACACAGACCCCTGGCCCTTGTTGACGTCACTGATGCACACCCACTGCCCATCCACCGACTCCTTCCACAGCGTTACCTGCAAGGTAGCACAGTCACTCCCAGCCCTGACTCTTGTCCTCCCCTCCCAGGTTTCTCTTGGATCCCAGGAAGATCACAGCCTGTGGCATGGCACCTTCTCCCTGCAGAGCCCAGAGCTGCCACGCGAGGGTGACGCTGAGCAGCTCCTAGGAACCCAGGGAGGACCTGTACTACACAGTGAGGCTCAGCGGCTCCTACAGAGCAAACCTGACCGCACAGCCCGCAGCGTGTGCCCTAGACGGCAGGCAAAGCCTTTGGTCCCGGGCGCATCTGTCACCCCATGCACAGGTCCCTGAGTCGCAGCTCTGCTTCACATGGGGCCAAGGCACGACCCTTTGGCCCCCGTGGGTGCCTTGCCCCCCTGCAGCTGCCTGTTACTCATGCAGCATGTGAGTGATTTGGGGGTACCCTCTACCTGCTTAGGGGTTCTATCATGTGCTTCTGGGCTGGGTCAGGCTGAGTGCATGGGGGGGGTCATACCTTATTGTCTCCCCCTGAGACTGCAAGGATGTTGGCAGTGATGGACCAGCTCACATGCCACACGACATCGTTGAACTTGTGCAGCAACTTGGCAGACCAGGTGTTGCCTGAGGCATCGTCGCACGTCCAGATGAATACGCGGCCATCCTGGGGAGGCAGGCAGGAAGGGGTGACCGCATGGGGCCAGGCCCCCTAGCTGCCCGGGGCTCACTGCCACCCAGTCCCTCCCCACCCAGCCCCTCCCCGAGGGAAGAGTTCCTGCTCAGCTAGGGGAACTCCCTGCAGTTTTGTTGCACTTTCCTCAGGCTCCCGTTCTTTAAAAACGGAGCCCGGGGCTGCCGAGGGCAGCGGGTTAAGCCACTGCCTGTAGCTCCGTTACCCCATGTGTCATGCTTATGAATAAAAAAACCTTAATCATTTGTGCTTGCTTGTCTCCTAACTTCAATCTATGAAAGGCGAACCTTCCAGGGTCCCCACCTTGCCCTCTTACCTGTTGGGGAACTTCTCATTCCACCTGACCTGCGTCTGGACCTCCCTGCTCCCAATCCAGCAGGGGCAGGCCACCAGCTTGACCTGCCACCCTCAGGTCACCTCCCAAGAGGACTGTCCTAGGGGCGGGGCAGGGCTGACCTGAGAGCAGCTGGCAATGGTGCTGGTGGGCAGCCCGATGGAGGGGGCCCAGGCCACGTCACGAACCCAGTCGCTGTGCGCCTCCAGCTTCTGCTCCTCCTTCCACTGGCCATCCTCCTCCTCCCTGTCGGGGACCGCAGACACACTGAGCCCTACCCTGGCACAGTGCGCAGCTGCAGGAGTCACGTGAACAGCGCTGGACACAGGGCTCTAAGCAGCAGCATGGACGGGCGCCCACTCACCTCCACAGCTTGATGAGGTTGTCGCATCCTCCCGAGGCAAACTTCTTGATATAACTGGGTTTCTGCCCCGATGGCTGGTCTATGAGGCTTCCCGGGACGACAGCAGGTGCCCAGCTGACAGCATTGCAGCCGATCTGGGGGAGGCACAGGGGCCCCAGTGAGTGGTCACCCTTGCCAGGACCCAGGGCTGGGTTCTGTCAGGCCACTGATGGGTGTCAGCAGCCCTGCTCAGCTTAGCTCAACACAGCCCAACAAGGATACTTCCAGACTCACTGTCCCCCCTCAAAGTGCTGCCTGTGTGCTACTCCCACCCCCACCCCCAAATCCAAAATTGAACTCCCACTAATGGAAAAACCTGACCACGTGTCCCCCCATGTCACGCCTCCTCCAGTGGAGCCTGTGTGAGACATCACCAGGCCAAGGTGGAAGCTTCAAGGAAGGATGCCTCCTGGATTCGGCTGCATCTCTAGTGGTCTTGGCATTCCTGGCTGTACTCTCTTTACTCTTATCTTTATGGCTGGAATAATGCTATTTATGTGCGGCAAAGGCTCAATGTTTCTTTATAGTTCTATGAAGCCTTCTGACAGGAGACTGGACAAGGATAGCAAGCAGTATAAGATAAAAACCATTAAGTCACTAGCTTCAATAAACCTACCTGGAACTATTTTTGAGAATTCCTAAAAAGAAGATTATAGTAGAAATCTAGAGCTTAAAAAAGCCATACAGGAAGAAAAGCTAAGAAAAATAGACAAGTCAATATGAAAACCAATGTAAGGCACAAGACACAATGAGAGCTAACCGCTTAATGATTAAGACTGCAGCTGGTGCCAAACTGCGTCCACAAGAAATAGCAACCGCAGTCTGTCACCAGGCTATTAGAGAACAATCTTTTCTCGACAGACCCGCTCCCTCCCTGGAATAGTAATTTGTAGAAATGTAACCACATGAATAAACAAGGAAAATGTCCTTTTGCAATAATCTATTGTATATAAGCTGATGCCTTGCTTTTGCAAAATGCACTCAGATATAACTGCCTTGAGTTGTCGTGTCTGTTTGTCACTCGCCGAATCCTTGCCCACCGTTCCTGGGGTCCTGTTCCCGTCGGACTGATTGCTCCCGGCCAAGCCGGTCCGTCACACCCCCACAAAAATCCAGAGATGCTCCTGCAGCCACCGTCTTGGCGCTGTCTGCTCTCCACGCCCTCTGCTGGCATGACTGCTTCCTGGCATTTTATTCCTGTGCTAACTGAAGAGGACCTGTGCTTCACAGAGCGCTGGCCTCTCACAGGCCACCACAGCCACCTCTTTCCAGGGTTCTCATTTAAGGGAGGGACAGGGAGCTCTCAGAATCAGATGATAGGGGGCACACTGGGGCCCCAAGATTCCACAAGTCATAGGAAACAAAGTCCAAGGCACTGAGGCAGGCAGGCACTGAGGTCAAGACCTAACACTGCGCAGTGCCCGCAGGCTGCACGGCCCTTTCCCTCCCTGCAACTAACAGAACCCTGGCCATGAGTCTCTTCGTATCCCAACAATTTTTTCTTTCTAGTATTTATTTTTTGTTGGAAAGGCAGATCAAGTTTATGGAGAGGAAAAATCTTCCATCTGCTTGTTGACTCCCCAGACAGCCGCAACAGCTGGAGCTGAGCCGATCAGGAGCCAGGAACCTCTTCCTGGTCTCCCACACGGGTGCAGGGTCCCAAGGCTTTGGGCCGTCCTCGACTGCTTTCCCAGGCCACAAGCAGGGAGCTGGATGGGAAGTGGAACAGCCAGACACAAACTGATGTTCATATGGGATCCAGGCAGTTGTAAGGTGAGGACTTAACTACTGAGCCATCAGGCCGGCCCTGCATCCAGGATTAGCCACCTGAAAGTGCATCCTAGTGGAACTGGCACTGTGGCAGAGGTAAGCAGCAGCTGTGATGCCAACATGCCGTGCTAGAGCACTGGTTCAAGCCCTGGTTGTTCCGCTTCCCATCTATTCCTGCTGATGCACTGGGGAGCCAGTGGACGATGGCTCAAATGCTTAGGTCCCCAGACAGAGCTTCTGGGCTGCTGTGGCCATCTGGGGAGTGAACTACAGACGGAAGATGTGGCTCTGCATCCCAATATACACACCCATCTTGAACATCTGATTCCTCATAGAGTGCTGGTTTCACTCAGATCTGGAATTCCACATGTGGTTTTCTTCACACACACCTTTTCCCTGGCAGTGACAGTTTGTCCCCACAATGATCAGCACCTGACTCATCTCCTACACTTCCTGCCCCAGTGTTCATGGCACGCAAGGCAGCGGCTTTTCTTTTACCTCGTTTCACGCTTGATTCCATTGCCACTGTGACTGGTAGATATTTTTTAGCCTCAGTGGAGTAAAGGATCAGCTGTTGCTGCCCTCCGTGCTGCCACCACATATGGGTGCTGGTTCAAGTGCTTGGGTCCCCCGTGGGAGGCCCGGCAGCGGCTCCTGGCTTTGTCCTGGCCCAATCCCAGGTGCTGCAATTCTTTGGAGAGTGAACCAGTACTTGGAACATCTCCCCCCACAACCCCTACTCTGCCTTAAAGATTACAAACATGTTTTTAAAGCATTTCCAGGTACCTTCCCTGTTCTAACTACATGTACGGTTTTATTTTTGTCTATTTGAGCTAGTGGGGGCTGGACCAGGCTTAAGCCAGAGCCCAGAACTCCATCTGCGTCTCCCACACTAGCTGGGACCCAAGCACGTGGTACCTTCACTGCTGCCTCCCAGGATGCACGAGCGGGAAGCTGGACCATAACGGGACAGGCAGTGGCTAAATCTGCCGCACCAAGCTATATTTTCACATTCTGTCACTGTGCCTTTGGAATCGATCAACAGGGCCTGGCGTGATGGCTCAGGGGCTAAGTCCATATCTTGAAGGTGCCAGAATCCCATATGGGTGCAGATTTGTGTCCCGGCCATTCCACTTCCCATCCAGCTCCCTGCTGTGGCCTCAAAGTAGCAGAGGATGGCCCAAAGCCTTGGGACCCTGCAGCTGTGTGGGAGACCCGGAAGAAGCTCCTGGTTCCTGGCTTTGGATTGGCTCAGCTCCAGCTGTTGCAGCTGCTTGTGGAGTGAACCATCAGACAGAAGATCTGTGTTTCTTCTCTAAACCTGATTTGCCTTTCCAACAAAAATATTTGAAAAAAAAAATCAATCAACCAGACCCAGGAAGCAACCAAACACCACCACCAGGTTGGTGGCTGTCACAGAAAGGCCACTTCAGTGTCACTGCTGTCACTGGCTGCCACTGTAGGGCCCATCCAGCCAAGGCAGAGCCCTAGGAGGTCTTGTGACGAAGAGACAGCTATGATGGCAGGTCAATATTCCCTCCTTGGACTCACTTCCCCCTGTCAGGGACATCCCACCCCTCCCTGGAAGACAGCTGAGAAGGCTCTCCTGTCACACGCATGACTGCCTGCTACCGCTGCCCATTCTGTGGACCCACCGTGTCCTGGGACTGTCCTGCGGCGGTGTGCAGAACCTGGACACACTCATCAGCGACACACTGCTCCCCAGATGCCCCCTGCCCTGCAGTGCCACACCTAGCATCCACACATTTGTCCACAGCACAGAGCTCACACTTTCTGGAGTCTCAGGCCTAACAGGTGAGGCACACCCGACCTGAGACACCTGGGACTGACAGCCTCTTACGTCTTGGCCTTGCCACGGGCAGCAAGGGCCTAACTCCCCGAGCCATCCTTGCTGCCATCAGGGTGTACATTGGCAGGAAGTAGGGAGGGGGCTCCTGGCCTGGGATGCAGGGGCCTTGGGTGCATCCTCACGGCCTGGGGCACTCTCTGCCCGTTCTCGAGAGGCCCTGCAGGTTCCTGCCCCTCCTGACCCCACAGGTGGACACCCATGGCCTGTGAGCACAGGTGACAGGACCAATCCTGGCAGGCACCAGGGAAATGCAAAACACAGCACCGCGAGGGAGCACTTGGCTGTAATCGGAGACACTTCTCACAGGGTCGGCGGCAGGCAGCGTCACAACTGTGGGTAGCCTCCACAGGCAGACACAGAACGTACATGACCACACAGCTGCACACAGGAGCATCCACGGCACCGTGACCACCACACATGCAGATACCTAGGTGCCCGCAATATGCATGCTCAAGACACAGGAGGGAACACAGTGCCATCCCGGCCACGACCTGGCTGAGCCTTAAGCCTGTGATGCCAGGGAGATGCTGGGTACACGGCCTGTACAAGGTCTGACTCCAGGAACATGAGGGGTCAGCAGAGGCCAAGTCGGAGTCCGGGAGTAGAGCAGTGGCCATCCCAGCAGGAGCCTTCCCTGTGAGCAGTGGAGTCAGCCGCACCACCTTGTGTGTGCACGCTGTGCTAACTTTCAATTTTTGAAAAGTTAACACAAACTTCCTAACTTCTCCAGTTCCAGCTCTGGTTGCCACTGGCTGCCCCGCCACCATCCCCCTGCCCCCTCGGGCGGTGCCTGGTCTCACCGTGTGCGCATTGTTGATTTTCTTCACCTCCCACTGGCCTTCCCCAGTGTAGGTGAGCAGGGAGATGGCCCCATCCGAGCTCCCACAGGCCAGGATGAGGCCGTAGTCGTGCGGGGCCCAGCACACCGAATTCACTGTGGAGGGAGGGAGAGGGCATGCTGAGTAGGCAGCCAGGCACGTCCCAGAGATGCAAGTGTCACCTCAGGCCACGAGCAGCACCTGTCACCTCCACTGCCACTGGGTCCCACAGCACAGCAGGACCCGCCTGAGGATGGAGGCCCTCCTCCCCAGGAAGGGATGGGACCCCTCTCCAGCAGGCACCCCTCCCCAGTACCTGAGGAGTCGTGGCCCAGGTGCTCATGTGTCTTCTCCCAGGTGCCATTCTCTTCCTTCCAGATGATGACTTTGCGGTCGTAGGAGCAGGACGCCAGGATGTTGCCATACATGGGGTGGGCCCAGGCCACCTGCCACACGGGCCCTTCATGCCTGCAGGGATAGGGCCGAGGCTGCCTAAGTACGTCCGAGGAGCCCACAGCACCTCAGACAGCAGACAACATCCGAAGGAGGGCGTCACAGAGGACACCCAACCTTTGGGGAGAGCAAGAGAGGGCACCCGGCCCACAGGCGTTCCACTCGTGAAGCACATGCAGCCGACATGGGAACCTCTGTAGCGGGCATACCTCGGGGCCCAGGGACACCCGTAGAGGGAGTTGCCCCACCCACCTCTGCAGCCACTTTCCTGGGGAGGCCCTGTCTTTCTCACCCAACGTTGCCACTACCTCAACCCCTCAACAAGCCTGCTGTCCCAGGCCTCCTGTGCTGGCTCCCTTTGCCTGCTGCCAGGCTCTGAACAGGAACCTCTGTAAGACGGGGATGGTTTCCACGTGTGTCCACCCTCGCCTTCAGGCCAGGACAAGGGCTCTGTGGTTTCACCCCGTTGGAACGGCTGCTTTCCTGGGGCCGTCCCGGGCGTGCAGGCAGACACAACACTGCTGGCTCACAGCGCCATACGCCCGGAGCTCCCTCCCTGTCCACAAAGCAGAACCTGGCCCAGTTGTCAGCAGGTAACGGAGGCAGCGGAGCCAGGCCCATGAGTGCCGTTTCCTGTCCAGTACTGCACGACCCGAGCGCAGGCGGCACACTGCGCAGGCTGCAGGGCCCTGATCCAGCAGGACCCAGGGGTGCAGACAGACGGATGTCTGTTCCCTCAAGTGCCCCAACCCACCATCTCAGAAAAACCCATAATAAACACAAAAACCTAACAGGGTGCGCAACAGCACTAAGTGCTGTGGAGAGAAGTAAAACAGAGAAAAGAAATGTGACAAGCTAGAAGGTGGGACTGGTGGTGCATTCTTTGATGGAAGGGGACCCCCACGATGTCAGCCTGGCAGGTAAGGGAGGCCAGCGCCCCGTGTGGAGGAAGGACGCCCCAGAAGGGAGAGCCAAGCCCGAGAGGAGAGAATGGAGGCCGGCAGGGAGTGGGGGCAGCGAGCAGGCGAGGTGAAGGGGCACGCAGAGTGCAGGACTGACAGAAGCCAGGGCTGTCCCCCGACTGCTCTGAGACACGGGGAGCGGCAGGCGTGGCCAGTACGAGAGGTACTCAGGGACCAAACTGGTGGGCAACAGGGAGACTGTGAGAAGAGGAGCGAAGGGCAACTCCAAGGCCAGTGGCTCAGGACACTGAAGGACAAGGCTGCCTCCCGCGCTGGGGAGGCCTGCACTGTGAGCTGGGAGATGGCAGCTCGTGCAGGGGTTTGGAACAAGCTAAGTCCTACTTTTAGCCCGCAACAGGAAGGTTAAAGGCACGGCTTGTCGGAGTCGGAGCTGAGGGGAGTGGAGAACTGGCCAGCGACCCCCAGTGTCCAACCTGCCATCTGTCAGCGTCAGGACAGGAGTGAGAGCCACAGGAGCGGCTGACAGCGCTGGGAGGCAGGTCGGACACGGGTGCCTTGCGTCCTCCAGCACCTACACTTGTGAACTATAAACTGTAAAATCTGCCTTTCATAATAAAAATAAATATTTTTAAAAAGAAAAAATATTTCTGAATCATGTTCAATCCATGGCAGCGACAATAAACCTTTGCCACTCAACATTTTGTCTGAAAATTAAAAATGTAAGTCCTGGGCATGGCACGGTAGCTTAGTGGCTAAAGTCCTTGCCTTGTACACTCTGCGATCCCTTAGGGAGTCAGTTTGTATCCTGGCTGCTCCACTTCCCATCCAGCTCCCTGCACCCCTGTGGGAGACCCAGAAGAAGCTCCCGACTCCTGGCTTCGGCTCGGCTCAGCTCTAGCTGTTGAGGTCACTTGGGGAGTGAAAGAGCGGATGAGAGATCTTTCTTTCTGTACACCTTTCTCTTTGTAAATCTGACTTTCCAATAAAAATAAATAAATCTTTAAAAAAACCAAAAAACGTGAATCATACATACACAAGCAAGTGCACACACACCGAGGCGCCTCAGGAAACTGGTGGCGGTCCCACAGGCACTGGCCCTCACCTGGAAGAGGGCGCTCCCAGGCCCATCTCCCGGGCCCACACTGACCATGTTCTAGTTTTAATTCCACCAACACACATGCATCAGGCTGACCGTCAGGTGCTGCAGAATGGCCACGGACCCTTCTCAGAGCAGTGCACAGCACACAGGGTACTGGGCTCAGAGGATCCAGGGCAGTGGACTGTCATGCCCGAGGGACAGCTCAATTAGCAAGGAAATGACAAAGTTAGTCCAGACAAGTGGGCAGGGCAGCCACAGGCACAACGACACAGCTGCTGCAACTCTGCAGGGGACAAGCCGCAGGGATGGCCGACACGAGGGCCTCTAGCTTGCCTGCCTCCATCCGTGAGAGAGATGCTAAATGCCAGCCACAAAAATACAGGCAAACTGTTCCCACCCCCTGCACCCCTCAGCCCCACCTGCCAAAGCCTGGGGCTCCCGGCACCCAGGCAGGAACCCTGACGAGGGGCCGGGCGGCGCAGCGGGCAAAGGCAGAGGAGACATGGCCACACGCGAGCCCAATGCCTCAGGGCCTTTGGGACAGGAGGAGGCCAATATGTATCTGTAAAAATTCCTGAACCTCTATCCCCGGCCACAGGCAAACAAGCAGGGCCAGGGGAATGGTCAGTCACTTCACCAGCTTCCACAGCCATGCCAGCAATGCTCTCGAGGCACTTGCAGCTGGCCTGGCTACGCCTGCACACAACAGTGTTTGCTACCGGTCCCTGTGGCAGCAGCTGCTACTCCGCACGTTCCACACCAGGGGCAATGCCAGGACCTGGAAGGCAGGAGCAGCCCTGGCCCACAAGAAAGGTCCTGCCTCACCGGCCCACGTCTACGTGTGGGAACAGCTTCTCTAACTGGACCCCACAAAGAATTGAGCTTGGGGACATCTGCTAAGGACCCAGGCTTGCTCACTGCTGAGCACAACCAGCAGGTGTCTGCACTCTGGACTTCCCCACACCTTCCAGTGTCCCTCAAGCCCCTGGCCCACCTGACACTCACCCTCTGAGGTCAGCCACGAGGATCTGTCCCCCGTTGCGCACGTCAAAGATCTTAACGGATCTGTCAGAGGAGCAGGTGGCCAGGCGCGTGCCATAGTAATCCATCTGAGCATCGTGCTGCGGGAGAAAGGCCGGGGTTGCGTGGGCCTACCGACAGCTACCGTCACCCAGGACTGAAGACACGGGTGGGAGTCACATATACACTGCTCTGAGACTGTCTTTCTCATACAGCACAACAAGCCATGGCCAGCAGGAGCAGCCAGTCCAGTGGGACACAGACCCCGCACACACCCAGGGAACAGCCACCTGAGGGGACACAGACCCCGCACACACCTGGGCAGCAACCAGCCCATGGGGTCTCCAGGTGCTCCGCGATGTGCCGTGGCCCAGACATAGCGTCCCAGCAGGGTATCTGGGTCCCCAATCCCAGGGTTTGTGGCCCTGGGCTTCTGCCTGTTGTGCTCCTGATGGGAGGGCCCACGACCCAGAGACGCCTGCCACACTACTGGTACCACTTTGCGATGCCCACTGACCACCCAGACCTAAGGCTGGGCCTGCCCATGGCTCCTCATCTCTCGGAGGCACAATGGCCACTGCCCCTGGCCACCTTAGGGTTCAGAACTACCAGCTGCTATTCCTGTGGTTACCCTCTCCCAGGACGCCCCACTCCATCTGCCTCAACATCCCTTTCCCACCACAAGGAAAGCCAGGCCCCTGCCTGTCAGGCCTTGGTTTCCCTGTAGGTTTGTCGGGGCCCTGGGGAGGGCCAGCTCCACCAGGACAGACTCCTCCCTCCTTAGCTCTCAGACTCCTGGAGCTTCAGCTCACTTTAAGTGGGCTGAGTGACAGCACCTGCTCCAGAGGCCGCTGGGAAGGCAAGCGGCCCCCAAGGCGGAGCCCTCAACACGTGGGAAGGCAAGTGGGCCCTGAGGGCCAAGCCCTCAGCACCTGGCCCACGCAGGATAAGCAACTATGCTCACCTGCTGCTCAGCCCTGCCCAGCCTCGAGCTGCACCCACTCGAGCAGGTGCCACCTGCGCACTGTCCCCGATGAAATGCACACTGGCCAGGAAGTCTCAGAGCCCCTGGCCCTGGGACCCTTCTAGCTGAGCCACTCAGGACCGAGTCCAGCTGTGACCCGGTCCTGCCCTGGACGGCCTGTGCTGCTGGGCCATGCAGAGGAGAGTCTGTGTTTAACCCGAGCTGGGCCTCTCAGGACACACCCTGGGCACGGAGCACTGGTCCAAGAGGCCTGGGCTGCTCCACTGTCCGGCCCCCACCCCACAGCTGTGCCTCTACACCAAGTCACCGTCCCACCCTCTTCTAACAGTCTTGGCTGCGGCCGGAGGAAGCCGGGCAAGGAGACCACCTCCCAAACCCCAGCCTGCACCCCTGCAGTGGGTACTGTGCTGCCAGGGCCCTGCCCACTCGGGGGACACCACTGGGAGGTGGGCCAGCTTCACCGCTGCACCACGGCGGGATCTGGAACGGCGACCCCACAGCGCTTGCTGCCCTCGGAGAAGGCCGCGCCGCAGCCTGAGGGGGGTACTTACAATCATGTCCTCGTGCGAGGTGTCCACGGTGTTCATCACTGACACCTACAACCAGAGACAGGCCAGCTCTCAACAACTGCAGCCACAGGTCCAAGTTCTCAGTGGGAGACACCCCAAGGAGGCCTCAGAGGCGTCTGAAGCAGTCCTCAGCCCAGAGCAGCGAGCAGGAAGAGCGCCCTGCAGGGGCCAGAGGGGCTCGGCTGCCAGTGCGGAGGGGAACCGAGCAGGCACGTGGCCAGCAAGCAGGCCTGGCTCCCCAGGCGGAGGGGGTCGGCGGCCTTCCAGTGCGGAGTGCGGGACCCACCGCCAGGGCCAGCACCCTGCAAGGGCAGCTCGGGTCCTCACGCCCCCAGAAGCAGTGGGGCCCGGACCGGGGTCCCAGCCGTCTGTGCGGGAGGCAGGGAGGTGAACAGAGACGGGGGCGCTCGGCTGCAGGTCCCCGGCTTCCCAGGACCCCGCTCCGCTGCTCCCGCCATCAGGCACGACGCCTCGCCGCCCCCTCGGGAGCGAGGCCCGGGGCCGCCGCAGGTGCACCGAGGCCGCCCAAGCGTGAACGCAGACAGCCGCACCACCGGGGCACCCGCCGCTCAAGGAGGCCGAGGCCGCGGCCCGGGCAGGCGGGCTCCCCGCTAACGGCCGCGGGAGGCCGGCCAGGCAGGCCCGGCTCCGGCTGGACACTCTCACCCCCCTCGGCCCTCACGCCGAGCGGCCGGGCGGGCGTCCATGGCAGAGGCCGGCGGCGCCCGCGGGGTTCCCGCCCGGCCAAGGCCAGCGCTCCCCCCGCCCCAGCTCCAAGCGGAGCCGGAAAGCCGACCGGCCCCCGGGCAGGCACCCAAGGAGGCCCGTGAGGACGGCCCGAACGCGGCTCGGCAGCCCCAGCCCCGAGGCTCACCATGGCTGCGGCGGACCCGGACTCGGACGTGGCAGCTCCCGGCGGCGCCTCCACACAGCTCACTTCCGGTGCCGGCTAGACGAGCCTCCGGGCCGTGCTCGGCAGCTTCCGGGCAGCCACACGCTCGCTGAGCGCAAAGGTTCCGGGCCTTCCGGGTCGCACCCTCGGAGGGGGCGGGGCTCCGGTTGCCATGGCGACCCCGAAGGAGTGCTGTTGGTCTTCCTTCCCTTGCCCATCCCGGCTTTTCAGGAAGTCCCTGTTTTTCCCTGAGTCTCCTAAACGACAGAAAGGGCTGCCCCGCGGTGCTGGGCGCGCGAGGCTTTCCTGTAGAGGAGGACAGACGAGTCCTGGTGCCTCTTTGTCTGAAGCCATAGGGACCCAGAGGCTCCCTACTGTCCCCTCAGACAGTCTGATGCCCTAGGATCCCGAGAGCCGGTCCCATGAGGACGCGACTCCCAATTTACCCCGCCGTGGGCTCCCCCCCGCCCTTGGGGTAGGCAGGTGGCATGGGGCAGGGTGGCTGAGCGCTGTCCTGGCCGCGAGATCCCTAACTGGAGAGGGTAGGGGGTCCCCAGACCCCACAGAGTGCACCAGGAAAGGGATGTTGATGAAACCTAGGCCTCCAGGAGGTGAGTGGGGCAGAACTACCCCACGCCATCTCCCTCTCTCAATGCCCTGCAATGAGAATCCTGAGGCAGGTGGATCAGCCATTGTCTGAAATGCTGGGGATCTCTACATGTGTTCAGGTTAGGATCGTTCAGATTTGGCGATCTTTGCACAGGGACCCGAGTGTGGACACAGAGTCGGGAAGTCATTTTGTGAGAGGAGTTATACTGGGTAGTAGGCATTTAGGGCATTCTGGGTCCCCAAGTCATTTTTCCTCAAATATAAAGGGGCATTTTCCCCACCATGTCTTGGATTCACCAGAGAACTTCTCTCCCAAGACAAGTGCGTATCTTATCAGGAACATGCTTCCCCAAGAGACAAGGGCGACATTAACATCAATTCGCCACCTGAAGCCTCAGCCCCATTCTGTCTCCAGCCATTGCCAAGGGGGAGGGCTTCAGACTGGCCTCTTTATCATTAGAAAGGGACCAAGGAAGTTGGCCAGTGACACCTTCCTGGTCTTTTGTCCCAAGGCCAGGTACCATGGAAACCAGGAATTCTCTTTGTTTATGGAGAAACATATACGAGGGGAACCTTTAAAAGATGCTTTCTCCACCATTGATACGGGTCTCTTTTTTTCCAGTTTTCCACTATGGCAGGGGTAAGGGTCCTTTCTATCTCAAAGCCCCCTCCCATCACTAGGATGGGCGTCTCCTTTCTCAACTTTTTCTAATAAATCTTGCTTTAAAACTAAACTGTGTCCACACGAAAATTCTTCTTTCCTGCGAGGCAAGAATTGAGGTTGCTGCCGTATTCGGGGTCAAAAAACCCTACAATTTCATATAGCATCCTAATAACTGGGTGTGAGGAGTGATTCCAACAGAGGCCCTGATCCTGCCACCTTGGACTCAATGCCACCTTGAACGCCTGTTTACCCAGCACTAGGTGTCAACCCTCTTAAGGCCCACTTGCCTGAGTAAACTTAGTGACTGTCAGGTAAAACTCCTCCACCAATCCCCTGAGGTAGGCCTGGTGTCCACCTACAGCCGCACCTGCAGCCGCACCCTGCACTCCCCACACCCTCCTGTGTTCTTACTTTTGCTTTTTCTGCTCTCACTTGCTCCCTGCCCTATGGCTACCCCCACTCCCACCCTCCAGCCCCGCTGAAACAAATACCTCTTTGAGTGACTTAACTGCGTCTGGCTTTTGGGTTTGTGGCGAAAAAAGCTAACACTGGGCTTCAGGTAAAGCTTTTGGGCGTGGAAATTTCCACTTGTGGCATTGTGTCAGTGCCACAACCTTTGGGGCATTTCAGACTCTGGGTTTTCCAAGTATGGGTGCCAGCATGTAGTGTCTCCTTTGGAAGTGAATGTTGAGGTGAAATGAACTCTTTCTTGCGGAATTGTGTCTGGGAGTTGCATAGGGCCCCCTTGCCTCCCTCCATTTAACCCCAGACCCCACAGCAGGCCCCTCTCAGCTTCCTCTAGTTTGTGCTCCCCACCTCCCAGCCCCATCTCCTCCTCTTTCTCCAGCCTTCTTCCTTCCCCCTCCCCCAGCCTTCCTCTTTTCATCAAAGGCAGTTAAACCTGCTTGGAACCAGCAGTGGATGCTCACAGGGGTGACCCTGGGGTCGGGATGGGGGATGTAGAGAGGAGGCCAAAGGGTCCCCCCAGCTCTGACCTCCTGTGGGGGGGGATGGGCGTGGGGTGCAAAGAAGCGTGGGATGGGCGCCAGTCTGCGCCTGCGCGCGTGTGTTTATTGCTATTGTTCAGTATAGTGTAGAAAAGGCAGACAAGTCCCAGTGGTTACAAAGAGCACAGCCAGAGATACAGAGAAATGAAGAGGGGTACAATCAAGAACACAGTCACTTCCCAGCCCGGACCCCCCACATCCCCGCGGGAGGCAGCAGCATTGCCTTGGGACTTCACTGTCCAGTCCATTCACACCAGGGTGAGCTGTGTGGCCAGGCCTGGAGCAGGGGCACCACAGATGTTACAGCATAGCCAAGGAGCTGTGGGGTGTGTCCAAGGCCCCCCAACCATCTGCTTCTTGAAGCAGGGCCCCACCTTTCCGGGCCCTCCTGCCCCCACTTTGACCCAACACTAGGAAAGTTTTGCTGTGTACTGGGGGAAAGACGTGGGCCCTTCCTGATGCTGTCTGATTGTGGCCTTGGCTTGCTCCAACCTCCAAGAAACGCCCCCCCCAAACCGAACCGCAAGTCTGTCTCGTGGTGGGATTTCAGGTGCTATGATCAAGGAGATATTGGGGTGGTGGGAGGCTCATTAATACTGAACCCAGGCCATCTGCAGGTATGGGGAGAGCAGGAGGGTGCTGAGAAGGCCCAGGCCAGCAACTTCTGCCCCTGAGGGTGTTGGAACAGACAAAAACAGAAAAATGCTGAAAAACACCTAAAGCCAGAGGAGCTGGGAGCTGGGGTTTGTCCTGAAGAGGCGCCAAGTGGGCCGCACGTGATCTCTTGCCATCTCCCAGTGCCAGGTCTTGGGGAGGGGGCGTCCCTCTTTCTCATCTGGATCAGGGCTGTTGGAGGGTGCACCCCAGGACAGCCAAGGTGGCTGACTTTCGCTTCTAGGCTGAGATAACTGGGGGGAGGGGGTGCTGGAACAAGGTAGGTGGGATAGTGGGAGGAGCACCAGGCTGGCACTATCCTTCTTGACAGGGCACTCTGCCCACGGCCCTGCGGTTGCAAGAAGATGGTGGCATGGAGAAGTCGGGGTGGGAAGCAGGTGTGGGAGAACAGCCAGACAATTTTGCAAAAGAAGAGTGGAAGAGTCTTGTCCTTCCTCCACTTAGGATGACTTGAATTAAACTTGGGAAGCTGGTGTTGGGGAGACACATAGGAACAGGGTCACATAGGGAAGGGATCAGCGGAGGATGCCAGGATGAGGGAGGGGGCTCTTCCATGAGTGGGGTGCCCAGGGTGACAGACTCACACTCCTAGTGCTGGTCTCGGAGCTTGATGCTCTGGATGGAGGGATCAGCGGAGAGGGGTGGGCAGGGGGCCGGGGCCTTCAAAGGCGGGTGGGTGACCTGAACCCAGGGACTTGCCGCTGGGTTCCCTGCCCATCCCTGTGTGCTAGGTGGGACCTCAGAGCTCAGTGCGGAGGACAGGAGAGCAGCTAAGCAGCGAGAAAAACATCACAGAGTAGGTGTTTGCTGGGATCTAACTGATGGTTTTTCCTTTCTTTTTTTTAAGCCACAGACACCCCAGAACCATGCTGCGGGAGCCCGAAGTCTCCGCCAGCGAAAGCAGAAGCATTGCATAGAGACGGTGAGTTCTTTATTTACAATTATTGTCTAGATAAAAAAAAGCCATAAAAACAGATGTCATACATTGTTTGCCCCCTAGTGGGGCAAACTGCCAAACGTACCCCATGCTGCTAGACATAGGATGCTGAGTGCAAGCTTCCTGTACTACGGTGACTTGACACACCCACCAATCATTTTGTGTGTGTGTGTGTGGAGACCAGCACACATGTTGGGTATCCTCAGTGGCTTCTGCCAACCCCTCCGGCTTGCCTTGCATCCTGGCTCCGGGTGGGTGGGTAGGTGAGCCGGGAGCGTGGCACATGCAAACTCCACTGTCCTGGTGTCACAAACATGTGACCGAACCAAGAAGGGGAAAGATGGGTGACTCTGAAGGAGACGCTGAAGAAAACACCGCATTCCGAGGCTACCCCACATTGGCCAGGTGCAGGTGGCTCCTGCCTCGGAGGGGCGCGGTGGGCTGGCTTTGGTGGTGTGGGGCCCGAACCCATGGGAGGCGTGCGGTAGCTGTGCAGGGTACATTCAGGAGTGCTATCTTCCTCCGTGGCACTCTCTGGCTCCAAAGGGCCTCCTGGTGCAGAGATCTCATTGGGCGCAGGGGGCTGACTGGGAACCCCGACCCTGGCCGTCCCCCACACGCGCAGGACCTCACAGCAGACTATGGCTCTGTTCCCGAGTGGCTCTCTGGGCGTGGAGAAGGGGCTGGGAGAGGGGCGGGCTTCACAAGCGCGGCAGGGAAGTGTTGGTTTTTCCTGGAAGCATGGGACATTGTCGATCATGGTATTCAAAATGTCTTTTGCACTGTACAAGTTTATGGAAAAAAGACCGGAAATGCTGAAAAGTCTCAAAGCAAACTCTGTATTCAATACAAAAGTTCTTTTTATGAAAAAAGTGGAGACCCACAAAGTGCTGAGCGGTTAGGAGGCCTACACACAATGAGACAAGCTCTTAGCGAGTGGGGTTACTAGTACTGTTATCTGAAGTCATCTTGGGGGAAGTGGGGAGAGAATCACCTCTTCGCACCTGCTGTTCCTTGGGGGTCACATGATGGCTTTCTGGCTGGGAAGTGAGGCCTGCTGTCCCAAGGCCCCAGCATGTGCTGTGACTGCAGGAAGAGAGTTTGGTGTAAAGATCACACTGGATTCACGCCAGCACACGTGTAGGCAGGCTCATCCGCTCTAAGCAGCACAGATAGGGGGGCTGTCTGCAGAGATGGCGGCAGCAAGCTCTGCCCATCCCTGGCCCGGGGGGCGGCAGCCAAGTGACCGGCCAGAGGGGGAAGCACTCCGTGTGTCACCCCATCTGCCTTGGGCATCCGCCAGGACCCCTGGGGCACGGTGTGACATCAAGATGTCTCCTGAAGGCCGTCGCGGGGCTGCCTGCCCCGCAAACCCTGGGTAAAGCTCCTCTCCTTCTCGCCCTCCACGAGCACGCTGCCGGCCTCTAGAGACTGGTTCTCGGTGGTGCCTCTGGCGGCCATGACGTCATGGAACGGGACTGGCAGGCAGGCAAGCTCTGAGCGAGGCTGTGGGTGGTGACACACAGAGGAGGTTGTGATCCAGGAGCAGGTGCCTGCGGGGCCCCAGCCACTTCCCCGGCCACTGAGCTGGACCGCACACTCAGCCAGAGACGCTATCTACAGATTTGTAAACAAATTACATTCTCCTTTTAGGACATAAATAAGTTAAAATAGAGCAATTTAAGCTGAAACAAGGCAACATGCCGGCAAAGAAACTTTATATATCCATGTATATATATTTATATATATATATCTATCCATCTATATGGACGTATACAGTCTCGGTGTGGTGTATACGCTGATATAGATACAAAGGAATGGAGACGATCCCGTGAGTGTCTAGTGAGTTCTTCGATTCCGTTGGTGCAGACTCTATCAGGTGAGTTAAGCTCTGCGATTTGAAAAAAGTTATTAAATTAATCTATACAACTGAGACCATGCGGTGCAAGCATTTCAAACTCTCACAGACCAGTGGGTTGGGTGAAGTCTCAGAGTCTGCAGTTCCCCGCAAGAAAACAAACAGAAAAAAACTGCTCCCCTGCCTGCCTCCCCTGCCAAACCAAACCAGGGGAGGCTCCAGGGGTCCAGGACATTCATGCGGGGAGACGAGGTGGCGGAGGCCCGTGGGGAGAGTTCAAACAGCATGGCAGCCGAGGAAGGGTCTATGGGCAGGAAGGGGAGTCGGCTGGCTCGCCCGTATTTGGTTTCCTGTGGTTGCTGTTGCTGCTGGGGTGCCCGGGCAGGTGGGGACAGGGGCCATGAAGGAAGCCACGGGGTCCTCAGCTAAAGCGACGTCTCCAGGCTGTGGATGGGGCTCCCTGGACTTGAAGAGGTAGCTGATTTGCTCGTGTCGGTGGTCAGGTTGATGCCGCTGTCGATGGCGCTGTTGTTCTTGTTGAGCGAGGACGGCGGGCTGCAGTTCTGCTTGAGCGCAGCGTCTTCTTCCAGGTCAGTGTCGTCGATGAGGGGGATGTGGGGCTGGGAATCTTCGATGCGGAACTCAGGATGAGCCATGAAGTTATGGATGGAGGTTCGAGACTCGGGCTTTTCCAGGCCTTCATAGAGAGAGCTACGGAACGCCTTCACGACGCGGATCTGCAAGGGACGTGCAGGCATCAGCAGTGCCACCCTGGGGCCAGCGGGCGCTGGGGGCTCAGGGGCGCACGTCAGGAGGTGCCTGAAGGCGGCTGGAGTCTCAGCAGCCCAAGGTGGGGAGGGGGTGATAGAGGGGGCTCAGACCATGGACTTTCATGGGCTGTGTGTTAGCTGGGGCAGCTCATGGCACCCATGGGAGGGATGACGGAAGCCACCGGCTAACAAGGGCATCGGCCACTGAGGGGGGTGGGGCGAGGGTCCCCAGACCTAGGGAGAGACTGAGCCTGGTTAACTTCAAAGCAGAGTTTTGACCATGCAGAAGGGGTGGTGGGCCAGGTGGGAGGAAAAAGGGCAGGCTGTTTGAGAAAATTTATCTTAAATAACAATAGTGATAATAACAATAAAAGGCAGTTTAAAAAAACCACATGACATGGAACAGGTTAAGCATCACAGACAGGGAACAGGAAGGCACGATGGCTGGGGGAGCCAGGGTGACAGAGGACACACGATGGCTGACAGAGTGGGGACATCAAACTGAAGGCAGCAAGGCAAACCCAAGCCAGCGCAGGCCAGAGACAGCCAGGAAGCAGAGAGCTGCAGACAGGACAAGGTGGGAGCATGCCACGCGAGGCGGGGGAGCACACAGCACGCACAGACGGACACACGGCGACACGCGGAAGCCTGGACAGTGTGGACGGAGGCTGCTGGTACCCACGCTTCTTTCCTTCATGCATTTGGGAGGTAAACACTCGAGTATAGACTCAAAGCCCTGGCCAGTCGGGGGGCTCGCTCTATGGACCCGCATAGCTTGGGGTGGTCTCTTTCTTTGTGCTTTGAAAGCACAAAACCAGAACGTGAGGCTGGAGCCAGAATCAGAATCAGGTGGCCGGACCCAGTCCTGGGGGAGGGCTGTGGGTGGGAAGGGGGCCATGTCTGTAGGGGCCATGTCTGTAGGGCCATGTCTGTAGGGGAACTACCCATCCCAGAGCATCGGCTCTGCCCCAGTAAAAGGGGGCTGGCTGTTGAGCCTGCAGGCTGATGGGGAAAGTGCTGGGCATGGAGGCAGAAAGACCTGGGTCTGAGCCCTGGCTCTGCCCCTCCTGGTTCCTGGACTGCATGTGAGCCACACCACTTCTCTGGTTGTGCTGCCTTGCCTCTTGGGGTGCAGGGGTGTCCTTGG